>NW_020538040.1:53227943-53267891 GCF_003426905.1 Ctenocephalides felis | reverse complement strand
ATTTAATAATTATTCATAAAGCACTCAATGCTATTTTGTTTCAAAGCAATGATTTTATTCCTACACCTTTGAACAATTTAATTTATAGTGTTTGCATAAATAACCATCTATTTTATTCTTCACCAAAATGTATGATTCGGTAATTACCCATTACCGCCATAAGTAAATTTTATCACAATTGTAATCTCGTAACATAATTGGTAAGAAAGTACCAGGAAGGTTTTAAGCAAAAGGTTACCAATGATGTGTAATAAGTACATATATCTCTCTAAAATATGCGAGAAGATTACCAGAGACATGAAAGGTCGCTTTATGACTTAACGACAACCTTTTTCGCAAATTATTTATAATAATTTTCGCCGTTTATTGTAATTTCATAGAATTTTACAAGAAGGATGAATATTTGAAAATTTTCAGGCATTTTGTTCCTATCATTTTGAGAAAGAGTTCAGTTTAAGGGATCAGTGGTGGCCAACATTCGGGTTAGTTCCATTCTATGTATCGTCATGAATTAAAGTGAGTAAACCATCATTGGAGATTCCGCTTCGACAAATTTTATTTTTACGTTTTTTAATTTATCTAAGCAAAATTGTACAATATCCTTCGAGTTTCTTCGTCGAAATATGGATATTGGAAAAATGTCATTTCAATGCATTACTCAGCGTTGCACTTTATAAAGTAATCCAATTTTGTCAGTCTTTACCTATCAATGCCAATCTAAAACTAGTGGGATGTATGGCATCGTGCCAAAAACTAATCAGCATATCTGATTAATAGGAATCGAATGTTTTTTGAACCATTCAAAACGGTTGATCCGTGCGCTCGAAAACGTGACCGAAAAATTGTATCCATACATAGATACACACACACAATTTTTTCTGAGGTATGCCAAAATGTTCAGATACCTTCAAAACGTCGAGGAATGTAAAAATTTTTAATTTCGATTGGACGATTACAATAATATGAAGTTAATATATCTTTAAATATATTTTAAATAATTATATAGCAAAAAATTACTCGCAGTTTTGATAATTTTTTTCATTGGTTTTGATAATTTTTTTTAATTGGATAGAAATAAAATGGTTTTTGCTTAGAAATACAAAGTATAATCTGTATAACAAAAGCAAAGCGCATTCTTTTCTGTACAATAAGCACCAGATATTACATCAATTTTGAAATTGATCTTGAAACATTTTGAAAAATCGAAAAAATTGCAATGTCAAGCTAGGTTGTGCTTTTTTTATTACAATAATTTAATGTTTCTAAAGTATTTATTTGATCAGAAGCATATTATCCAATAGCTTATGGTATGGGTATTACCTAATTGTAACTCAATTGTAAAGGAAAACGGAAAAACATTATTCAAATAATAAGAATTTAAATACTTAAATCTCTTTTGGTCATCTCTTGCAAAGATTATATTCTCGACAAAGAAATTTTCAAAGAAATCATTGCATCTAGGTTCGTATAAATCTAACAAGTAGTTCTTATATAACAGAAATATATACATATTATAGTATGTATATCGTATTTTATGTGTCCCATAATTAAAATTAATATTTACGGTTAAGTACCATTAATAAATATCTATGAAAATAGTGATAATATACATCATTTTATAAAAATGCACAAAGCTTTAAAGATATATATTATTCTCATTGAACTAACAATAATTGTGAGATGAAGGATAATGCCTCAGCAAAAACACATCCCAAGGTAAACCGGTAGACTTAATTAGGAACGCTTATAGGCAAACTTTAATTAGCTACGTGCAAACTATTCACTTCTTTGTTCAAAAAACTATATAACGTTATTTATGAATCGATAAATTATAATAGCTTTGTATTTTTTTTATAATAGCTCGTTTCATTGTAAACGCTTCACAATGCATTTTATATTGAAACTGAATGTTATAAAATTATCATCTCGCTGGATACTTAAGTTTGAGGTGCAAATAGTATTTTGCGTATGATTTCTATGATTAAGCAATATTTGAATAAATTATCAGGTGATAAAGGTTAACTTTATTGCAAAATGTAATTATTTATGAAAGGCTTGAGTTATGCTTCTTGAATTTGAATTTATATTTTATAGTCAATTTAGATTTACTGTTTCTAATTGGTTATTTGGTTTTTTCATTATTTGCTTAAGAGTCAAAACGGCGTCTTACAGTTTTGCTGAATTTAAATTATTTTTCTTTAACTATAATATTCTATATATAGATACTAAAATTGATGAACTGATTTAAAACAGTAGTGTCAAGGTTTTTGTATTATTTTCTTTTTTGCTTTTAAGTGGTTAGTCATCAATTACTATATTTTTGCTTGAAATTATTTACTAATTGTGTAATTGGTTTTTTACATAATATCATAATACCTTAGAAAAAATGTATGTTATATGTATGTGTGTGCGTGTGCAGATACATTTTTTGTCGGCGATTTCGAAAAAACGGATCAACCGATTTCAATGATTAAAAAAACATTCGATTTCTATTGATAAGGAGACGTGTTGATTAGTTTTTGGCAAGGCAGGTTCAGCCGTTCCGAAGATACGGGGCAAAAAGTGCTAAAAATGGTAATTCAATTTTTGAGAGAACGAAGCGTTCGATTTGAATGTTTTAAAAATTTTATTTGTATTGACAAAATGAAAGTGATAAAACTTTGGAAAGGCAGGTCTAGCGGTTTCGGAGATCCAATAAAAAAAGTAAAAAAAGTGCCATTTGACAGACAAAAATGATTATTAAACATATGCACAACAAATTACCAGTTATTTTATAAATATTTTAATAACAAATTCGGTTCTCATTTCTATAGGTTTCGTACTAATGTTTATCCGTTAGACTGCGACGCGGCGCTCACGCGCTTCTATATTTCATTTCTACGCAGCTAACGTATCGCGAATGCTTTAAAAAATAGTTCAAAATTTCCAATATATTTCAAAGTTAAAAAAAATTAAGTTTTTCAAAACAGTCATTTTTTTCAAAAAAATTAAATTTCTCAAAAATCTAGTTTCTAAAAAAAAATTAAATCTTTATTAAAAATTTTAATATACGGGAAGTTCCAGAAATTTGCCTTAAGTCACGATGCCATGCACCACCAGTTAATTTTACGTTTATTGTATGTACACCTACTGATATTAATACCGATATATCGGCTACGCTAACTTCTGATTTAGGTAAAATTTAGCGCAGACAGTTTCATCGCTAATATCTTTCGTCTAGCCTAAATGTCAGGAAGGCAAACATCTTAAACGATTACATTGTATAGCTTTGTAATAGTAGTAAGTTGTATAGAATTTGCTTACGCCATCGACTTGGGCTCCGGCGGGTATAAGCTGCCTGCTCTGGGCCTCCTGTATCGCCTCAGGACCGTAGGCAATGCCTTCCTTCTGGGCGAGCACGGCGGATGATGCTAGAGCACATATTAAGACGATCAAAGCGAATTTCATTCTGAAATATTAATTATTTGGGTCTGTTACTCTATTATTTATGTCTAAGAATTAGTAACATTATCAAATAAATTGAAGTTTTCAGAAACAACAGTGTTACAATTGCTAAATTGTAATTAGATTCATATGTACACAAGATAATGAAAATCAATATATTTTACCTAATATTTTTTTTTATAAATACATAATTAAAAATATTGTTGTTGAAATATTATATTATAGGTTCAATTCTTGATAGGTTGCATTTTTAGAATTAATCTAAAAGAAAATTATATATTCTATTGATCAAAAAACATTTTTACTCTAGTATTGATTTATAAGATTTAACCAAAAATAAAAAATTTATATTTTTTTTTAGATTCATGTATGAAAAATAATTTTTTATTATATAAATTATAATAGTGACACTATTAAAAATTATTTTATAATATGAAAAATTATGACATAATATGAATAGATGCTTTTGAACTATTATAGTGCACATTGTAAAATAATTTTAAATTATTTAAATTATGAAATATTTTTCAAATTGTTTCAAAATGATTATCTTGATCTAATATAATAAAATATACAATAATATAACTCTAAAATACCTAAAATGTAGGTACTATTCAACTATTCTTGCTATAATGAAATTACAAAAGCAACCTCTATTAAGTCGATAATGAGATTAGTTTCCATCAGATATTATAACTAATCTGCAAAAATCATTATTATATATGTTTGGTTAAAATTATAATTTAATGAGAAAAATGAAGAAAGGAAAATAATGAAATAATATAAAGTTGATTATGATGCAAATTATGATATTCTGTCTTTTCGAAATCCATTTTTTCAATGTCGAGTTGTATATCGTGCTTGTAATTATACGTTTATATAGATACATTCTTTTAATTTTTTTTTTTCATAAAATTCTAAAACACACTATTTTTTACGTATATTTGCTAAAAATATAATTACGAAGAATCTCTTAAATGCTTTTAATGTCAGTAAAATATAACACCAATATAATATTGGTTGGAAAATGGTTAAATTAATTTGATGATGCATGAAAGTTTAATGAATTTTACTCTGTAGGTTTATACTTTATGAATTTGTTTTAGTCATTTAAGAAATAACTACTACATAATTACTTCTTACTTGCTTTAATTTTGTTACTTTTTCCGTATGTTTTTGCTATGTTTCATATAATAAACATGCACACAAACTTCCAACATTACTGTGACCTTCATTTATTAAATTTTGTTTCGAAAATTTCTATGTTTCTAGATTCGCATAATATTTAACTTTTTGTAGCGTAAGTTATGGTAATCCCAAATAATTGATAATCAAAATTGTTATATATCTTTACGTTTCAAAGGTTTCTGAACATCAGAAAAAATGAATGTGTATGTGCGGATACAAATTTTTCGTAAATCTCGTAAATTTAGGAACACGGAGAAATCGATTTAAAAAATTCAAAACCTATTCGATTTGTATTGACGGGGAGACGTGCCGGTTGGTTTTTGGCAAAGGCACGCCTAATGGTTTTGAAGATACGGCGCAAAAGGTGTCAAAAATGGTAATTAAATTTTTGACAAAATTTTTGATTAAAAAAGCGTTTTGTTTGTATTGGCAAAGGAAAGAAGCGGTTAAATTTTTGGAAGGCATTTCCAGCGGTTTCGGAAATTCAATAAAAAAGTAAAAAATGTCATGTAAAGGTAAAAAATGATCATCAGACATATGCACATCAAATTATCAGAAATTTTATAGAGATTTTAATAAGTATAAATTTTATTTGCATTTTTTGGCTTCCGTACTAATGTTTATCCGTTAGTTTGCGACGATATTTCGTCTCTAAAATAGCTACGCAGCGCGATTGCTCCGAAAAAAGTTCAGTTTTCAAAAATTTTAAATATTTTTCAAAATATTAATTATTGGTTCGGAAAGTTCCAGCAATTTGCCTTAGCAGTTTATAAAAAAATATTTTATAGATAGTTTGAAGTGAAAAAAGATGAACGCCCTTGTTAACTTCCCGTAGGGCAAGTTATAGTAATCGCAAAAAAATCGAAAATGAAAATTTTTTAATTTCTCGACGTTTCAAAGGTTTCTGAATATTTTGGCGTACCTTAGAAAAAATGGATGTATGTGTGTGTGTGTGTGTGTGTGTGTATGTGTGTGTGTGTGTGTGTGTGTGTGTGTGTGTGTGCGTGTGTGTATGTATGTGCGGATACAAATTTTCGTCGACGATTTCGGGAACACCGATCAACCGATTTGAATAATTCAAAAAACATTCGATTCGTATTGATAAGGAGACGTGCTGATTAGTTTTTGGCGAAGTCAGGTCTAGCCGTTCCGAAGATACGGGGCAAAAAGTGCCGAAAACGGTAACTCAGTTTTTAAGAGAACGGAGCGTCCGATTTTAATAATTCAAAAAACATTTTACTTGTATTGACAAGGTGAAGAACCGATCAAATTTTCATAAAGGCAGGTCTAGCGGTTTCGGAGATCTAATGAAAAAAGTAGAAAAAAATGCCATTTGGCGGTCAAAAATGATCATTAGACATATGCACATCAAATTATCAGATATTTTATAGAGATTTTAACAATAAGTACAATTTTGGTTTACATTCCTATGGGTTCCGTACCAATGTTTACGCGTTAGACGTCGACGCGGCGCTTACGCGGTTTGATATTTCGTCTTTATGCAGTTAAAGCAGTACGATTGCTTTGAAAAAAAGTTTAGATCTTTCAAAATATGTCAAAATAAAGAAAACATTTTTTTTTCAAAAAAAAAAAATTTAAAAAAAAATTTTTTTTCAAAAAAAAGTAATTTTTTGTCTAATTGTTTGTCAAAAATCTTATTTTTTCGAAGTAAATGTTTTTCAAAAATGTTAATCGTTTTTAAAAAAATAATAATATTTGGTACGGGAAGTTCCAGCAATTTGCCTTAAGGCACGATGCCTTAATTGCCTTAAGACAGAATTCCACTTACAGCTAGTCTAATAAATACGTTTATAGTAATTTTATAATGATCGATTTGAATCTATCGTACGTGCTATATTCGATTAACATCTCCTGTCCGTATTAATTGAAATTATTCTCGCCGTTTTAGTATTCTGCTAACAGAAGCTCATCTATTATTTATGTTCGAGTGTCTTAGACACAACGTATGATGATTCGGTCGCTACACCTATGTCGTACACATTGGCTAATTGGTCGCGAGCCAAATGCAAATTATTGCTCGGAAGTCACGTTCAAACGTAAATCCATATACATTAATTACTCACTATACTGCCTAATCACTATTATTATTACCGGTAACTATTCTATATTTACGGTTGTCGATATTCTTTGCATCGGCAACGATTTTCACAATATGCGTAAAATTATAAAATGCTATTAAAATCTTATTGCGCTACATGACTTTTTGTTGACCGTATAACATATAAATTTATACGAAAATTTTAATTAGAAACTGGGAATATACATGGATACATTGCAAAACGTTTTTGTGGCTTTATTACGAAAAATATTATCTTCATTGCAAATGATTACAAAGTATTATTACAAATCAGAGTTTTATCACATTTTCATTAGCTTGCCGGAGATGCATGAATATAATTAGTTTGCTTGATAAAGTATAACCGGAATCAAAAAATTATTAAATCAATAATCAATTAATTTTTGAATATTTACTATGATATTATATATATTGAATTAATATATTCAAATAGATTATTATGTTATTATCTATGTAACACTATTATGGGTCACCATAAGCCTAGCCAATTATATAGGTACTTGTTATCGGATAAGTACGAAGAATACTACTGATCATTAAAAATAATTATATTAAAACGATAGTGCTTTAAAAAACACTTACGCAGTGTTTTTACTTAATTCATATAGCGTGAGTAGTTTTAATGTTAAATTTTTTGGTACTTTACTCTGAAGGACAACACAACATTTTTTGGTACTTTACTCTGAAGAAAATCGTCGTAAGTTGCGAGTTGTGCCGTATTTGTTTCGGAACCAGCTTTAAGTTAACCTTTTTTTAAGTCAAAACCGGGACAGTAATTTTTATATATACTAATATATAAAACTCGGGTCGAATAGTGTGTGCCAACTAATTTAAATATAATTTTATAATAATTATTACTATTCAAAGATACAATAAAAATCTAATGTCAGCAAATACTTTGAGTATAGAAAATTAGTCAAACCTGGATTGGACAACTACTGGGTTGCCATCCATTCAATAATCCATATATATAGTCAAAACAATTACTGAATGTCCTTTGTGTGACAGATTGTATTTAAAAAACAAAGAAAAAAACAAAAACAATAAAAATCTGAATGATATACCTGTAATGATATATAGCTGAATGTACTTTGTATAGTTTGCTATGAACAATAAACCAAAAAAAAATCTGATTTTTCAAATATTTTTTTTATCAGAGTTACTAACTTTTAGTAAAACTTATTATTCGATTATATGTTATACAATATCTTATATTTTTAGATCTATATATTTTGTCGCTTTTAATTATAAAATTCAGTTCAATTAATTTTCTTCATAATAAACTTGAAGAAATCAGCATTTATGTCAGGCAGTCAAAATGTTCATTTTCATAATTTGTATACTTTCGTAGAATTGAAAACAAATTTTCCAAATTATTAATGTAAGAAGCTATATAACCCGCTTTTGGAATGTTATATTCGGTTATTCTCATTTTTAACGTAGTGTTTCATATAAGGCATACTCGTTGTATATATTATTTTAAGATTTTTGATAGGTAGTTGTAATTTTAAGAAAGAGCGTAGATTTAATTTAATCCTATATATTTCGAAAATTCGAGAAAAATATAGCTTTTAGAAAAACCCGGGACACAAGGTGGAAATGTACCGGCCAAACCGGGACGTGTGATCACATTTTTTGTTTACCTAATATAATAATACTTCGGTTATTTCGAATCGAAAATTATTTTAACATCTAAAATTGGAAATTTAATACACTAGCCTTGAAAGTTTTTTCAATAATTAACAAATTTGTAGCACAAATACTATCTCACATCTGGATAAAACAACTAATTTTCCAGTAATGTTTCGAGCTTTTAGTAGATATAGTTAAAGCACATGTGGTTAGTATTAAGAATTGAAGTTATATGTTAGCATGTTAATTTTACTTCGTTAAATATTCAAAATGTCAAGGGCCTGACACAAGATATGCGAGAGAAATCTTCATTTCGAAATTAAAGATGTATGATTGTGGCAAAATTATTTTTCAAATAAGTATTTTAAATTTTTGTTAATTCAATCTATTTTTAGTTTTATTGCTATATATTCGATTCTTTAAATCTATTACTTGAGAACAATTAGAGTGTATTTAAAACAACTTAATAGAAAAACGGATTTCACTAAATTAGAATAACACCCGATGTTTCATTAGATAACAATTATTTAAATTAATTTTTAGTTTTATATTATACATTTACAATTTATGCTACGTTAGTAGACTTTGCCATATTTTTTTTAATTTCAGAATTTAAATATTTCTATAAAAAATTCCAAATTTTCTTAAAAGTATTTCCCTAGAACTTGTAGAACTTTTTTAAATCCTAGTCTTAGAGAGACGAAAAAAATAAAGGCATAAAATTACTTGCAGGTAATTAAGAGTATCACCGAACTATTTGCTTAACAATCCTAATCAATTTTCAAATAGTTTCGGATACCGTTAATAAATGTTGCATATATCGATTAAGTAAGTTTATATATGGATAAAGTAAGTTTATAATTGATGTGAAGGACACCGCAACATATCGTCAAAAGGTAATTGCTTCTATGGTAATATTCTTTGAAATAAGAAAAATTTAATCGTGAAATACAACGTTGCGTACTTGCATTTATTTATCAATACTTACATATCAACCTTTACATTCTGCGATTAATCATTTCAATTGTGTTAATTTTAAGGCAACAAATTGTGCAATATGGAGACGATGATAATCATAATGATACAGGCACAATAATTGTATAGGTGATTTTTGATTGTTCGACAGGCAATTACTTCTTCTAAGCAAAGTGTACGAGAGGCAGATAAGATTTAGGTTGCGATATGCAATATGACTCGACGTCTTTGTTAAATTTCAATAATTTGACAATATTTGGCAACGAACGTGGTTCCGTGTTTCAAGAACCCATTACATATTATTTCACAAAAGGTTACTTCATTATAGATCTTCGCAGATTAATCTCATAATTTTTTTTTTAATCAAAAACCCGAAAAAATAGCTCTATTCGGCTATCAAAATATTTCGTAGTTGTTTAAATTGCATTTGTTAATACTGCATTTGCAATAATTGAAAATATATTCTAAGTTAAAAAGGATAATCACAGTTTTTGGTTTTTTAGAAAATTTTTAGTGATTCGGGTTTGGGAATAGTTTAAAATATTTCATGTTTTATACGGTACTCGTTTTACAGGTTTTCGATCTTACGCGACTTTTGAAAATTTAATTAATTTTGCATTTACACGAAATTATTAACTATTTTTTACTTATATCTACAATAACATTTTCATCATTTTACTGTCACAATACAACACTACAAAATGTATGTGACAGTTACGAATTTTTAGTAATCCAATAAGATACAAATAATATGTAGATAATATACAAACTTCCCGTTTTATGATCAAAACTAAATTTTGTGTGTGTTACCTAGTTTGTTCGAAATACCAAAACAAAAAGCATCATGGTTTTTAAACTTCGTTTTTAATTAGTGTTCATATATAATTGATATCATAAAGCTGTTTTTTATATTTGTTTTATTATTTAAATAATATAAAAATTATTAAATGTGTTTGATATTAAATTTATTTATAGTTATTTTTCGTTCAATGTTTTTGTTATTCATCATACTAAAAACTATCAAAAAAGAGTTTTTTACGGTGATTTTTCTTAAGCACGGTTTTTCCATATAAAACAGAATTTTTCGAGTTAAACGGTTTTTTATGGAACCGTTTTTCTTATAAAACAGGAAATAGGTGTAATGGGTTTTGTGAAAAATGTGAAAAAAAACTGTTTTTTTGTCATTTAAATTAATTATTTTGGTCATTGTATCAAAAATGTTTTGTTTTTGAAGGGTCAAATTTTGATAAAACACGGTAAAAAGCAATGCTAATTCTTTTGGTGATTGTATTAAAAATATTTTGATTTTGAAGGGTCAAATTTTGATAAAACACGGTAAAAAGCAATGCTATCTCAAACGACAAAAATTTTTTGAACTAATAGATTTTCAAATTAAAGGAAAACATATAAAAATTTGATTATGTTCAATTAAGGAGTATTAATACAATTGCTACCAAAATAGTTTCTACAGGAAAATAATTGACGTGGACCATTTAATAATAGTAATAATAATAACAATAATATATATATATATATATATATATATATATATATATATATTTAGAGAATGACGAAAATTGCATTGTTTTTAAATCTATAAATGTGAATTTTTAAATCACTTAATTCTATATACTAATAAAATTAAAATTTTGTTTTTCTATAATAATTGAAATAATTCACCAAACACATTTATAGAATTAGGAAAAGCGGTACTTTTTCTAATTTGATCCCGCGTGTAACTTTTAGCACTTAGACATGTATTATGCTTGGAGCCATAAATACAAAGATTTTGTAAAAATCCAAATTTTTTTAAAATTATTTTAAATCACTAAAAATGCGAAATAAAAAGGACTGACGCCAGAATATTTTACACAAACCAAATTACGAATAACTTATCTAATGCGATATTAAATATAATTTATTTCCAAATCTGTAGTTACGATTAAATAGGTCCCGGAAGAATATTGTCGCCGTTGTGTGTATAGTTGCGAAGAAGTAATTTGAATTCCAAGTTACAGGTGGTAAACAACGTGAAATAATAAACAAACGAGCACAACATGCAAATGGTAAAAATAATATAATACTCACTTGATGTTTTGTGATAATACAACAACAATTGTAGTGAGACTGTGCATTGGTGAGATGAGAACAGTTTGTTATATACGCGATTGAAGAGTTACCTATCTCGTGTCCCACCATTGTCCGGGCGATTTGCTTGTGGCCTATGTCAACAAAGGAACTCCGCAATCAGTGTCACGATGTGCCTTCTAAGTATATAGGTAAATCAATTGAAAGTGATTGTTATATAATAATTTCTTATATTTCTTATACTGATGAACACATGAATTTTTCGATTCCTTGGTAATAATCTCTCGAGATATTTACTCTCATCGAATGGTTTTGAAATCTTCGAATTTGCATGGGCGTTTGACATTATCACACGGGTATAGAGAACAGCATTTAATTTTTTTATCAGTATATTCGCTTTATGTCTTGTATACCATGATGGTGTGTTAAATGTCTTTTTACTTAAATTTGTCGACCATTCTGATTCAAATATATTTTATTACATTATGTAGGGTACGATCTATGGGTACGATACAATATAAGTACATTTTTTTTTGACCCTAGGGTATTATACATTTCTAATATTTGTTTCAATTGCGATAAATAAATATAACTGCAATGGCATGATGCGCATGTAACAAAAAAAAACTGTTAGTAGTTTAAAAAAATACATCTGTATTTTTTATAAGATAATAAAACAACCAAAATAGTTGTGTATGGCACCGTGCCTTAAGGCAAATTGCTGGATCTTTCAGTACCGTAACGAAATGCTCGAGAAATATTATCTATTTTCAAATAGATTATTATGAATACTCTAGCATTGCCTAATATTTATAAGAATTATGTAAACTGAATTGCAAAGGTAAAATTAGTTATTTAAAATATATAAGTAAATTATTTTGTTTGAATCATTTACATCAAAGTTTTTTGAATCATTCAAAATTCATGCTTAGTTCTTTCAAAAACTGGCATTTTTGCACAATTAGCTTGGTATCTCCAAAACGGCTAGACCTGCCTTTGCCAAAAACTAAACACATCTCGCATTACAAGTTGAATGTTTTTTGGATCATTCTCCGTTCTCTCAAAACCTCTTTGCTTTGTATTTCCATAACGGCTGGACCTGTCTTCGCCAAAAACTAATCAGCACATCCATCAATAGGAATCGAATGTTTTTTGAACCATCAAAATGCGGACACACAAAACACACACACATCCATTTTTTCCGATGTAAAACAAAATGTTCAGAAACCTTTGAAACGTGAAGATACGCAAAAATTTTCATTTTCGATTATCGGCCCATTACTATAACTACCCTGCAGGAAATTAAAAAAGAACAGTATTTGGTTAATACACAATTACATAGACAATTAGCCGCTACGGGTCGATCAGGATATAGTTGGGCATTGTCCAAGGGCTTGGATGTGACCTCTACAATTAAGTTAAAATAGGTTGCCCATTCTGAACTATGTATGTTTCATCTTCAGGACATCTGTGAAGAAAATGTTTTATGAAGAAAATTAATAAAAACTATGTACGAAAAGGAATTATATAGAAATAGTTGAAGAATAAAGAAACATACTTTCATGAAAAACATTAAATGAAACAACTAAACAAGTTTTATCATAAAAAGATTTTATCACTTTTGAAAAATATTTTTTTAAATTATTATAAGCACTTATCATAAAAAAATTATTTAGTGATTTTTTTTCTATTTATGATATACGAACAGATATTCCACTACTCAACAATTAATTTACGCTGCTCAAAATTATCCTATTTTTCCACCTTTTTTCTTTTTGCAAATCTCATATGTAATTCTTATTTTATGTAAAATTATAAGTTAGGTAATAATTTAAAATTAAAAATAATGTTGTTAATTACATAACAATGATACTAAAAATTTACAAGCGCATTACGACTGGTTGAAATAATTCTCTATTTGCATACTGAAGAATTAAAAGGCAAGCAAAGGCAAGAGAATTTATTTTCGGGCTCATAATTTTTTTTTATCAAAATATGACTTTGCAATTCTACTACATTCTTCAGTTTTTCATACTATCTTCTTTTTACATAAATCTTCTTCTTATACTCTATACTTTTTTCATCTTCTTTATATAAATCCTATTCTTTTTTATAGTTTTTTCAACTTATCTTTATATCCTTTGTTGTTAAACGAAGTTTGTAAATTTACTTTGGCTGTGGTCATAATATGCTAATGTCTATAATTTTTTGGTTCCGGCAATCAGAACTGATATAAGCTGATGTCTTGTATTTTACTACCAAGCTACTACAATGTTTTTTCTTACTACCTAATGTTCCTTGCATTTGTGGCGATTTTTTTTAATTACAAGACAAAGTTTTTCTCTTACTCTAATTGTGATTATATTATAACTTTGGTTAGTAACGCTTGGAGGAGCTATTTTTACTAGGAAATCTAATTTTTTTTTTTTTTAATTTGAAAATTTGCTTCATTTGACTTAAATACATACATTGATTTTTACATGAAGATTCAAATTGAAAAGACTTAATCTAATAACGATCTAGTGACAATAGATATCACTATTTTTGATGCCAGGTTGTGCGCAACGCAAGATTTGTCCTCGATATCTTATGCTTGAAATGGGCCCTTAATACTGCACCAAGTTCTGAAATATAGAGTTTTTAGCGTTCTTATTATTAATACATATTAATATTCTAGACATTATATTATGTATTTGAATTTTTAATCATATCAGAGCGCGTTTAGATGCATTATTCAACTCTAAATACATTTATATTTAATAATAAAAATATTTTTTTTATATTTAATATGTATATTTTCTAGTTATATAATAAATACTTATAATCTTCTTGAATATAAGTTTTTTTTGGAGCCCCCGTAAAGTATCCAACAATAAGTTTCTTTTTATACTGCTTCTCTATTAAGGAAATGCTCTGATAAAACCTCTTATCTCGTTTCTTACCAAAATTCAAAAATTCGTAAAGCATTTGTATTTAGTGTTGCTTTAAATTAAGCATTATACAATATCATAAGTTTATTATAGCCATATGAATGAATTCAAATAAAAGCGGCATTGAGAAAATATTGCATTTTTTCTGTTCGTTTATTTATCGTATTGATAAAATCATATTTAATTATAGCAATAATAATATAATTTATGCAGTATATGCAAACTAATGAATCTTAAATTTAACAGATATTATATAGAAGTAAAAAATTATTTTTATTAATGTATTATTATTATTATTATTATTATACACGAGGTTATATAAAAGTATATATTTATTTCTGGATAATGTATGTATAAAAAAAACTAAAGGCAATGGATTGGATCAATTAATTGTTATTCGTTCTATATTTCATATCGTCATATAACAAAGGAATTATATCTATAATATTTAAATTATATTAAATAAATTTATCGCACTTTTACAGGCGATAATATATTCTGTTATACTGAAAATCACTCAAGTATTTTTCGAAGAACATACAAGAAGTTTTATTTTTATCTATCCATTGCGAGGAAATAGCTTAATTGATCCTAAATAAAACTGATTTAGATAATCTTAATGTTTTTTGTTACAGAAACGCATATAATTATTTTTTCAAATCAAACAAATTTTACAAAACAAAATTAAATCAATTGCCGTAGGCCCATAATGACCAAACTTTATGTGCAAAATTCTATCAAAATTGACAAAAAATACGACAATTAATTACGAAGAACTAATCAATACCATTCCTAGGACATACCTTTCGAACGGTGTTTTGTTTCACGATTCGTGCCTTAAAGGTTGGACGAAAATGTTTTGTATCTCAAACGATTCAGAATGACTTTCCGAGTTTCTGGTGAAAACATAAACCTCTCCTTTTGAAATTAAAAACCGCTTAATAAGTATGATATGATGGCACAATTACAGATGATGGCACATATTGTTTTTTTTTTGTCCAAATAATCGCAACGGAAGCAAGCGAGCACACTTCATAAATTTCTGTCTATTAACATATGATTTATTTGCTGAAGAAATTGTTACGACACGAACATTATTGACAACAAAAGCTCTTAAACATATGTGCCGAATATAATGCGCGAATTACGCAACTTTTTTATAAGTTTAATTAATAATAATTAATCAAAATACGATTTGTCAAGGCTGCGGTTTTTAAAGTAATTGTCTATTTTGAGGCTTAAATGCCGAAATTGTATTCAAGGCCTGATAATTTTTTTAATTGCATAATAATATATTTGTATGTTTTCAATAGTGGAATCATTATTCCACTAGAGTCATTAACTTACACTTGGCTATATTGTTTTAACATTGATGATATAAATTCACATAAATAAACATTACAAAGTAATTCACATTGTATAGCATGCTTTTGTTACAGGTAAATAATTGAATTTTAGCATGCATCATTATGATATATAGATAATATTTTAATATGGTTTTCAAACTAGTGGTGTATGACATCGTGTCTTAAGGCAAATTGCAGGAACTTCCCATATTGTAACGAAATGTTTGAGGAATATTAAATATTTTCAAATTGATTGTTATAAATACCTACTGTAACATTTTCTAAAATTTATAAAAAATATATAAACTGAATTACAAGTTTAAAATCATTTATTTGAAGTATTTAAGTGAGCTTTAAAACTGTAGCCAGAATTAAAATTAAAATCTGAAAGTTTTTTGAATCGTTCAAATCGGATACTCCGTTCTCTCAAAAACTCGATTTCTACTTTCTGCACTTTTTGCCCCGTATCTTCGTAACGACTGGACCTGTCTTTACCAAAAACTAATCAGCACATTTCCTTATTAATAGGAATCGAATGCTTTTTGAACCATTGAAATTGGTTAATCCCTGCGCCCGAAAACGTAGACGAAAAATTTTGTCCATTCATACATACACACACAACCATTTCTTCTATGATATGCCAACATGTTCAGAAACTTTTCAAAAGTAAAGATATGCAAAAAATTTTGTTTTTGATTTTTAACAATAGTTTAATAATAGTTTAATATCGTTTAAGATCCCTTAGATCAAGATTATCAACTCACCTTTAAAAGTCAACTGTATAGTATTTTCTAAATATTAAAATCATTTTATAGTCATAAATGTATATTAAAAAATTATGTTATAAATGTATCTAACCTGGTATGTAAAATTTTGAACAAATATATAAATCTGAATTTGTTCTTACGCTTATTAAAATAATAAAATAATGCACAACTTTATTGACAAATTTATCAATGTTTTATCAAATAATATTAAGTACTTCCATTTTGATAACAAAATTGTATTATAATATTTATTTTTCAAAATAGGTTTAATCAATTCACATTTTAAACTTAATGTTTTAATTGTCTGAATACGATCTAATAAGAATAAACCAAAAGTTGAGATTTGTAGTTCCGATGTGTCGTGTGCGAGAAAAATCTGCGACACCAGCTTTTAAGAAAAGCGCGGTCAATACCATGTCATAGAAATCTGCTCCAGGGCCAAGACGAACAAGGGCGAAGTCCGTAGCTTACGCCTCAAGTGCATGAGAAGAAATCTGAAACCAAAAATTAAACAGAAGAAATAATCTATTTCTAAAAAAACGTTAAAAAATGCACGAACGATAAAATTACCTTCAATCCTTTTCATTTTTTTCCTAACCTTTCCGAGACAGAACAAGGGCATCTCAATGGTGAAGGCAAGTATTCGTGGGGAAAGATTAGGTACAAAATGTCACGTTGCAAGAAGAAACCTTATATTTAAGGTTTCACCATTTCACATGGAGCCAAACAACTAAAGCTAACCTAAACAACATAAAAATATCAAATAATCTTCCACATTTAACATCCACCAAATACTTACATATAGAAACAAATGGTCATTAATTAAATAATATAATTAAAATAAAGAGATGCAAATTAATACACAAAATTAAATATAGCAATAAAAACAAGTAAAACAATAGACATAATTCAAATCAGTTCAGTTTCTTACTAGATCGGATTTAGACAATTCAAAAATATAAGTTTACGTTTATGGAAGAATAAATTTTTTTAACATTTTCAAATGTTTTTAGTATTTCATTAATAATTTTGAAGGTAAATAAATTTGATTGACTGTGTCAACAACTTTGACAACAATTTTGATTTGCTCATAATACAGAAATGTTCTAAAAATTTTGTTGTCTTTGCGTTTTAGAGATTTCTGAACATTTTGGCATACGTTAGAAAAAATGGATAGATGTGTGTGTGTGTGTGTTCGGATACAAATTTTTGTCAACGATTTCGAGAATACTGTTTAACCGATTGCAATGTTTCAAAAAACATTCAATTCTTGTTCCATGCTTTTAAAATCATTTAAATCAGATGCTCTGTTCTCATATATATATATATATATATATATATATATATATATATATATATATATATATATATATATGAGTTTATAATTCTGAAATCATACTGTTGTTTTTTTGAAATTTCTTTAAATTTTGACAGCAATTTAATCAGTGTTATCATTTAATTGGGTCACTACCTTATTTTTAATTTAAATAAAATAAACATTTAATAAAACACTGGTTTAGTTAATAATCATATTTTATATGTCTTTATTTGTCTATATATTTGAGTATGCAACATCTACATCTATACAAATGCATATCATTATTTCAAAGTTCAGCTAGTTGAATTATATTAGTTGTTTCATTTAATTGTGTACATTCAAGACACAATTCAAAACGAACTAAATAATTTCAAAATAGAAAATAAATTAAAAAAATAAGGTTATTAATCTTTTTCAAACTATAAAGATATTTTTAAGAAACACCATTTTCACTAATATCGATCTTTAACAATATGTACAGATAAAAATATATGCAAACTTACATGAAAGTAAGTCGTGAGACATTTTCAATGTATTTAAACTTAACATAAAAACATAAATATGTCAGGTCACACTTCTAACTTAAAAAAAATCGAATCCTGTTCTAGTTTTTTTCAGAAATTAAAAAAATGATTTTAAGTAATAATTATTATTTTAGTACCTATGAACAAAAATAATGGTTTAATGATTCTAAAACAATTTTGTTATATTAAACTTATGATTTCACTAACAATGAGTCTCAGTCAAATGTATTCGCAACAAAATTATAGGTTTGATTTAATATTTCTTATTATATATTACATTCTTACATAATACAAATTTTAATTTCAAATAATTACATATCCATTGTATTAACTTTCTCAATATCTTAACGCACCTCTCAATTAATATCACAACTGTCTTTTAATATTTTGTATTTTTTTTTGTTAATTGCTGCCATGGAACCTACGTAGAAAATTGAATACATGGCTCGAATATTATAGAACTACCAGAGTTATGGATATCTTTATATTCATTTTTTTTTATTTTAACTTTTAGTAATTTAAATAAAATTATTTTAAGTTAAAAAATGTAACACAATTTTATAGTAAAATTGTGGAAAACGCTAAAAATTATTTTGATCATTTGATTCCGACATGATCAAGTGAACCCGTTACTTTGATAACATATTTTTACTGAAGTCATTAATTATAAGAAAGACAATCCTGTTTTTTTGAGTTCAAGATTTTATTCGAGATTAGAATACTTTATTTAACGTGTGTCTAAAATGTTTTTTTTTTTCTAAACTTCTATAACTTAGCAAGTTGTGAAAAGATTCTTATTACTAAAATTACTATTATTACTATACCCGTTTTACATCTTAATTCCGTTATTTATTCAAGCCTTGTATTGTATTCAAAGATTCACATGTTCAACTATTAACAAATATATATATATTCACACATGGAATAAAGTCGTAAACCATCGATATTTTCAACATATGCATATCTTAGTGCATTTAAATTTTAATGAATTATCCAAAATATGTTATTGAAATGAACCGCATAATGAATATTTTAAAATCCTTATCAATATTAGTGCTTTACATTGATGTTTATATAACATTACACCACATTGATAATAGTGAGATGATTTTCAAATTGAATTCTTAACAGTATAATATATTTTCAGTGGAAATAATTGCAGCTGTTTCTTTTCTAAAAGCTCAGTTGAAATGAAAATTTTCAAACATTATGGCAAGTGGTTGATAATGCTGCTTCATTAAATAATAATTTGATCTAATTGATTATTTATTTTACATTTTCTTGGAAAATTATATGTTTGATTAGTAGATACTATTAACATTTCCAACAATAATATATAGTAATAAAAACTACTAGTTGAAAGAATAGGATAAGGTGCCACGAAGTTTGTTTATTGTAACTTTTCTCTGTGATGCCAAAAACAAAATGTGTTAGAGAATAATTTAACGCATTATATATTGAAATTTAATTATATATTGAAATACTTCAGCCATACTCAAAAATATATAACCAGTAATAGTGTTTATTTATAAAGAGTAGGTTTTGTAACCTTTGCTACCTGGAATAAGCGTTGCTATATGGAAGAGGGAAATTTAAAATTTAAAATAAAATGCAACAAAAATTTTCGGTTTAGTAGCAATTTATTGATACTTGAAAAATTAAATGTTCATTTCATGAAAAATGTATGGCCTATTCAGAAGTACTTTTAAGAGACCAGAGAACAAAACTATAAATCATACTATTCTTTGGTGACTTATGCGACTACTCTATTTTTACGTTGTATATTAAAGCTGATTTTTTTTCATTACAAAAAACATTTAGAGTTTTGTCGAATTAATTTTAAGTCACTTAAACTTGAGGCACCTTATCTAAAGTGTATAATATTATTCTTATATTATTGTTAAAGGAACATAAAAATATTTGTGAAGTAATTGTAGTTCAAGTCTTTTGCTTGATGAAGAAATGATCAGCAAGAAAAGTTTTTATCAGACCAGAGCATGCCTAAAATATCGGTTGTTTTTCAAAATAAATCAAAATTTATATTATTCTCTGGTCATTGCTAATGCTTGGATAAAAAATATCGCCAATATTTAACTAAAAATATGTTTCAAAGTAGTTTTAGAACGAATTAGCTGATTAGACAAAATAGGTAGACGTACATGGTAATGTAATTATTTCTGGTTAGAAAATTATCGTTAATTTTAAACATTTTTGTTAATATACACTCAAGGTCGATTAAACCATGCTCTTACATTATATTAATGATAATTTGTGAGCATTCGGTAGATTGTAGAAAACTAATATATAATGTAGACAGTCATAATTATTCCATCTATATAAGCTCATAAGATTACATCGTCATTTTATTGTTAGAGCATAGTGCAATCGTCTCTTAACATATTTTATTATTTTATTAAATATATTGGATATAAATATGTATATATCTTAATTTATCAGTGTTATTTGGCAACTCCATATGCACACACGGCCTGTCCATATAAATGCCTTAATCTCATCATTTATAGAATTTACCCTAGATAGCATTATAACATTGTATACATTATGCATTATTACTTAAACGTAGATATAAATGTCTATGTAACAGAATAATGGAATTATTCAACGTAGGTTCATTAGCATCATGATTCTGGAAATCAATGTATCGATAACATTAAAACGATTGCTATCGATAAAATGACATTGAACAATTGTTCAAGTTGCGAAATTGAGACGGCTGAGTTTATATCACGTTGCATCGCTGCCGGGTGTTCACCTGAAAATAGACAAATTTTATATATAATGTTTTTGAGGATTATTATTCTCACTTCTACAGAAGATAATTAATCTTGTTACTACGGAAACTCGTATCAACTATAAGGAAAACCATATAAAGTGGCGTCAAGTATATAAATAAAATACTACGAGGTTCAATTTAAAATTGTGTGTCAGCACTTTATAACATGCCCTGCATTGAAGCAATTTATCGATATAATTTATGGATATAGAAGATGTTGACGGTGAATTTATGCAAGCATATCAATACTGTCAAATGAATCAATTACTAGGAACACTATCATTACTCAAGCTAGTTGTAGTATTATACTATATTAAGTACATCTATTCCCTGTTTTACACGGAAGATAGGTTCCAAAAACCACTTCTGACATACTTTTTTCTTACTCTCTAGCTTTTTATTTTTATTTTTGCCATTGTTCAACTATAAAATTTTACATAAAATATAGATTTTGCAAATAAATAATTCTTTGAATAAATTTACGCTATCAATTATATAAAAACACTATTTAAAAACAAAGTTTTTTTCTTTGTGTCAACTCCTGAGGCTCTACTCTGTTCTGAATAATTCAAATATATTTTAATACCTTTCTAACAGGATAAGCATTATAAAATCTAATCCTTCATTATAATGTATCCTGTCTCTAGCGGACCCTCAAATATTAATTTTGATTTTCCTTGAATTCGGTTCAAATAAAAGGCAGGTCAACAACTGATTAGACAAAAATGTAATAGGATGTCAATCAGAAAAATAATATATTAATCAATAATATTAAATATATTAATTTTTTTTTAATTTCTATATTAAATAATAATATAGAAAACTTATAAATCATATTTAATCGATATCATTGGTTTAAATTTAATGTAATTACCAGTCTAAAATCAACACTCAAAGTAGCAACAAGGAATATTAACTCAACTTTATATCAACGTATTATTCTATCTAAATATACTATAATTAAAACTACTATCTTTCTATTCTAATCGGTCTGATATAGCTATTATTTAATTATATCTTTTTTTGAAAATAAAAACAAAGTGTAATAACTTAATAGTTTGGCAGCATTTCGGTGGATCATGAGCTTCTATTTATCTATCATCTTTTAAATCCGAACCAAATAGCATATTTATTTTTACCTTTTATGGTCAATATTCTATTATCCACACTTCTAATTGATCATTACGAATCATCTATATTAATCATTTAATACCAAATTTTGATGTTGGAGCTAAAAATATTATGATTCAAGATAATTCGACAGCAAGAAATGATTATCAAAGTATACCGTTTAGGTTTGATTCGCAAAACGTGTAGTTCTAAAGATTACTAAATTTCATACATATTCAAATTAGTTCCAATTACAAATCACTAAAAATTCAATTAAAACGATAGTTTAATGATAGTTTAAATTTTTTCACAACTAATGTCATATTTTTTTAATCAGTGTGATTCTACTAAAAATTGTTTATATGCAAAACAGGCAATATTTTCCAGCAATTTAATTTGAAATTCTAGAATCAATTCAAGTCAGCATCACATATCAATTTCAATACCAATATATATGTTTCATAACAAGCTATTATCGCAATATATGGCGAGTTTGACCTAAATAACAAATATTTTAAGCTAACAATTACAGTTTAGCTTTGTTTAAAATATTCATGTGCAGATTATATAGAATTTGCAAACAAAGAACTAATAATTATTTTGTAAAAAGGGCGGGAAGTGACATAAAACGCAAACCAACATTAATTTAACTTAAAAGCATATATGCAGATAGCGGAATAAGATAAAAAAAACAATTAGTGATGTATGGCATCGTGCCTTGATCCAAATTGCTGGAACTTTTCATACCATAATGAAATATTAAATGTTTTCAAAGTGATGTTTAGAACTTTAGCTAAAATTAGAATTAAAATCCGAATTATTTTTCGATATACAAAAAAAAATGTTTTTTGAAGATTAAAAACAAAAATTGAGATGAAAAATTTTATTCTCGATTCAACACAAGCAGAAAGTTTTCTAAATCATCCAAATAGGATGCTTGGTCTCCCTAAATCTGCCGTTTTTGTCATTTAGCTCTATATCTCCGAAAAATTGTCTCCACACATACCTTCACCAAAATATTCAGAAACCTCTGAAGCGAGAAAATATGCAAAAAAAAAAATAATTTTAGATTTTTGTTCCATTTCTAGAACTTTCCCTATGGAAAGTTAATTTTATGGTACTCATAACAGAAGTTTGATAACGATATATAGAATTATATGCGAATGGTTATTGATAAACTCGTAAAATAAATAATTTTGGGATTTGTTTTAATTGTTAATTGTACTTTTGGATGCATATGATTCTTAAATTTTTGTTAGTAATTTCCAAAGCATTCGATTCCTATGTGGAGATGTGCTGCTTAGTTTTTGGAAGAGGCAGGTCCAGCCGTTACGGAGATATGGAGCAAAGAGTGCAGAAAATAGAAATTGAGTTTTTAGGAGA
Organism: Ctenocephalides felis; assembly: GCF_003426905.1. Lineage (NCBI taxonomy): Eukaryota > Metazoa > Arthropoda > Insecta > Siphonaptera > Pulicidae > Ctenocephalides > Ctenocephalides felis. The sequence continues at coordinate 53,244,294 of NW_020538040.1, read as the reverse complement.
ACGGAGCATCCGATATGAATGATTCAAAAAACATTCAATTTATAATGACGAGGATAAGTGGTGATCAGTTTTTGACAAGGGAAGGTCCAGTTGTTTCGGATATACCGAGTAAAATATGCATAAAATGGGAGTTTTTGAGAGAACTAAGCGTCCGATTTGAGTGATTCAAAAAACTTTCTGCTTGTGTTAAGGAAACAATTACTTTCGATTTTTTTTTTATTTCTCAAAAAATATTTATTTTTAATACCGAAAATATTTCGGATTTTAAGTTTAACTCTGGCTAATATACTTCAAATAAATAATTTACTTTGCTATTTGGTTTATATAATTCTTATAAATATTAAACCATGTTCATAATTTTAAATTTGATTGACTGAGTTTTCTGTAAACATGTGTAAGTTACAATATTTATAATAATCGATTTGAAAACATTTAATTTTCCTCGAATATTTCTTTACAGTACGGGAAGTTCCAGCAATTTGTCATAAGGCACGATGCCATACACCACTAGTTTTTGTTTATTATTTTAACCCTGGAACGGTATTTTGCTTTTTAGTGCGGTAATGGTATCTAATATACGCTTCCTAGGCTTGCGTCGTTATTAATGCATTTTACAACTTTCCGTCTTTTGCCATTGTACAATTTGTGATATCATCAAAGGTTAATGCATATATAAATCTATATATATATATATATATATATATATATATATATATATATATATGTTGACAAAACAATTATCTCTAAGTACTCCATGCATTCTCATATTCGGTCAGTGTGCACATGCAAAGCAACAAATTTGGTATTTCTGTTTGAGCTACTCGTATTTCGAGCATGCTATCACGTGAACTTATTCCAAATGAAAGCGAATAAATCCAATAGCTCAACGCAAATTAATTTATTTGATACATGCTTCGTGGGATCAAAACGAGGTATTCGTTTACCATCTAGTACGTGCAGCGTAACCCGGGCGGGCGCCAGATTTGACGGATGGCATGTGTAGTTGCCGGAATGTTCGCGCTGAGCGGACTCGATGCGAAGAATTCCGATCTGAAATAAAAATGACATTTCTCAGAGTTTTTCGCGTTTCAAATATGTCATATTTACAACCAGTTTTGTCGGATTATAAAAATCGAGATATTTGCATGCGCAAATTTAAAAATTACATTTATGACAACGATACAATTACTTTTACACATATAATTTAATTTTCAATAATTTTTAATACTATTCTGGATGAATAATAATATATATGAATAATTCTGGACATTCTATTATTTTTATTAAGGGGGTATTCTAGTGTAGAAATTCAAAAAAATCGTTTTTTTTTATTTCCTATTTTCAAAGTTTAAATATCTAAGAATATGGGTACAAAAAGGTTTTTGAAAATTTGAATTATTTCCGGAGATATAGGCATTTTACTGACTCGGTCTCCATACTGGTTTGGCTTCACGCAAAACTTTAAATGCGTTTTTCTCAGAACAGACTTTTTCAGTACTGTTGACACGATTTCTCGAGAAGAGAGTCTTGTTTATAGACCTATCTATAGCCCGAACTAGGATTATCCCCAAATTCCAATTTTTACTATTTTTAAAACATTCGAGACACTCATAAAAAAAACAGTAAAAAAAACACTTTTTTCAAACAGTCGCCAATTTGTAAGAAAACATTTTTTTACTGATCGCTAGTTCGAGCGATTGCGAACCATTGTAGATTCATAATCTTTTTATTTCTTTTATTTCGGATGGCTAGGAGGGCTGGAATCATGTCAAGACTGAGGTGCCAATTTTTTGAGACTACCCACTATATCAGCTGGCAGTTTTTTCCACTTTTCAACTTTCTTATTTTTTAATTTTTGTTTTGTATTTTAATAATAATATTAATAAACAAGTGGTAAAAATGGATAGTAAAAACATTCATTGATTTCTTTTAGGACACTTTAAAAATGACCTAAAATTCATCGCTCTACACTAGAATATCCCCTTAAAATTTAACTCCACTTTGAAAACTAGTAGCTTTTATCAAATAATAAATCAAATGTTGATTTTATATACTGCAAACATATTTACTTAAAAAATCAGGTACAGCTTTTAATAATGGGGCACAAAGGTCCAATTTGGCTTCGAGCAAAATTATGTTGTAAAAACCAACCCAAATACATCACAACAAATACCGCATATCGAACAAATAACTGACTATGTTCAGAAGAAGTCCCAGATAATTCATCATTGTAGAAATTATTTTTTTTGCTGATTTTCAAAAATTTGTTCTTTTACCGCATACTCGGATAAAATGGGACGCTCAGAGGGCAAACAAATTCAATGCCTTATTCTCTATTTTAAAGGAATTTTAGGAAATAGTAGATAATTCAAGTGAATAATGAAAAATAAAACTTTTATGGGCACATTTTTTACAAAAATTACACCATACATAAGCTTGGCCCGTATTTCGTCCGAATTTATTTATCAGCAGAGTTGAAACAACTAACAACTTAACTAATCTCTTGTAATATTGCTTTTTTAATTCAATTAACTTCTTCATTAACCATTTTTTATTGTTTACACTTACGCCTCGGTAAAAGTTCAGTTGTTTTTTTTATTTATTCCACCTATGTACATATAAGCTTTTACATAGATTATATAAAAAACGTTTGCATCTAATTTAAAATTAACAATATATGTTATGAAACAATTAAAAAACGTATACTTGAAAATAATATTGAGGTCTTGTAAACTAAACAACGGTTCTCACAACCAAAAAAAAGAACTAACAACGATGATAATACTTGGAGTGTTGCCGTATATTTCCCAATAGCAACGTCGTAAGAATAAAAGTGATGGCTGGTTATACATATTTTTTTCCTCTAATTTCAAATAATGTATTTCAAATAAAAATCTTAATAATACTTGTTATTAAAATATAGGTGGTGGACCATTTTACCCGCGGAACTTTAAGCCTCGCTCTACCCTATATGTAGAAATAAATATACATACAGATTAATTAGCAATGAGTATTAACATTGTAACTTTAATTTGAAATGATGTATAAATTGAACACGACTTTCATTATTAATATTTAGTTTCCTGTTACTGAACCTAAATTTGGTTTCTTTTTAAAATATTTATATTTTATAGATATGAACAAGTAAATAATTTTATGAATTCAATTTTTATGCCACCATATATTACGGACGCCTTAGTGAAAATACGAAAAAAAATTACATTTGAAAAGTTTCAACCGATAAAATGAACATTTTCACAGGTATGCTATTGTTAACCCTTTCCACTAAGTAGTCTTCGTCATGTTCGTATATGTGAATTATAATGGTATTTGAATCTATTGATTGAAGCCTATATGTAATAGTTACGTATTCCAAAAAGTTTCATATATTGTTTTTTATTTAATATAATCATTCAACCCTTGTTCTTAATGTTAAAACTAATTGCTCTAGTGAGTAGTTTTTACTTCGAAGCTAACCTCAATTATAATTTACATATGCAGACACGACAAAGACTAACTTAGTGGAAAGGGTTAGTTTTTGTCTAGTTAAAAAAAATATTAAATTTTACTAATTACAGACAGATAAAGACTTAATCAAAGTTTATCCCTTTTGTGTCTAAAGCAGATTATCAAGGCAAATATTTAATTTTTGATATAAAAATAATCCAAAAATTTACAACATATTGCTTTAGGTATTTTGAATCTACAATAGAAAATACGTATTCAAACGTTGTATAGAAATATCCGTAGCTTATTTGTAAAACAAAGAAACATGTAAAGTTTTTACCGTCGAATCGTCCGGCGTGCGTTCCATACTGGCCGCCCAAGGCGTGTATTTGTCCCCGTATGTCTGCAGTATTCTGACCCCGCCGTGGTACCAGTTGATGTATGACGGCGGAGCTATCATTGCGTCTCTAACCAGACACCTGAGGGCCACTGTGCTTCCTACTCGTACATACACATCGGATTCTCCTAGAATTTCGGTATGAGGAACCACAACATGTAGGTTCACTATCGAACTCATCTTGCGGTCGCTCTCTGAAGAACCCGACACCTGGCACTCGTACGATCCAGCGTCACGCTGCTGCACGTACTTCACCTACGGTCAAAGTGCATAGTAGTATTAAATTATTTCGGTAATGCGGAATGCTGAGGATTTGTGCATACGTGATGTTACTAGATGGCAAATGAAGCAAGGGTGCATATACATACGTACTTTATATAATGAATCCAGAAGCATACATTTTATGCGATTTTTGTAAGACGGTTACAAAAAGGTAAACCATATTTTTTTCAAGTTATTAATTATTGTTTTAAGAATATAAAATTAAATCAAATAGTCAATGAGTTTTAATTCTAGAAGAGAATTATGTGAGATGTCTCGAAACATTGACCACTGACCATACCCATCATTTTTGCCTTCCATATTTTTAATCCAGTCAAATGTTGCAATCATATGAACTACGAACAAGAATTTTTTTTCTTACAAGTATTTTCTTTTACATATTTTTTTCTTATTCTCTATTTTTGCAAAAAAATAGTGAAAATCTGAATTTGAGGGAGAGCGTAGTTTATACTGAAGAAAAGTTTATAAAGATGACCCTATGAAATTTTCAAATAAATCAGTAAAGTAGAAGTTGAGAAATCTTGGGTAACGTATCAAAAAAGGCAATTTCGAAAAAACGCGTTTAGAGTTTTGCAAGGAAAGGAAACAGACGAGAATTTTTATGGTCTCCAAAAATAATTCAAATTTAAAAAAAAACTTGAATAGTTAAACTTTGTAATATTAAAAAAAATCGATCTTTCAAAACTCAAGACCAGAATACCTCTTTACTTCTTATTATTGCGTTTTCCCTGTCTGCCGCTGAATGCACTTATATCATTTTTACATATACTATTTCTAAATGAATATTTTCTGTAGATCAAGGTATAAAAAAAGTTGAAATTTGACTTCAACGTCTCTTACTAAATTACTTGTTTGTATTCCAGGCACAACATTTCCAAGTATTAAAGCTGCATTAACTTTGTTTATTAATAATATATATATATATATATATATATATATATATAATTGAATTTATTGTGCATATATTTAAACTTCATACCTATATTCTAATGAGTAGATTTTTAATTTTGGAACTCGTGCAAATATGCGATTAGAAAAGTCCAATCTGTCATATATATCGTGAATCTTTATAAACACCTATTATTATTTTAATCTTTTGTTATTATAGTAAATTATATTATGTATTAATATCACAAAACAATGGCTTAATTTTGAAAAATAGAAGGTATTTTTGAATATTGTGGAAGAATGTTTAAGCGTAACCGTATTTGATCTTTCGCTTATTAGAAAAGAAAATATGCAATTAAAAAAAGAGTTCAAATTCTCTCTATTTAGAACTTGCAACTTCTTCTACATTTTTTCATTATAATGTTTTTTTAAAAAAATTGTTCATATATAAAAAACAAACAATATTTACCTAATCATTTTTAGTTTTTGAATGATTCTGATCAGTTTCATCTTGTCTGTTATTACAGAAATATGTATTGTATATATTAGTATCGTGAAACGTTGGCTTGGCTTTGTAAAATAAAATGTATTTTAATATTGTGAAAGTATTTTGTGCAAGTGCAACTATTCTCGATTTTTGCGAAACCAGATACCGCCGACCATTTTTCTTAGCCATTGCGCTAAACTTCAAATACTTTACATTTGAATGAAGTGCATCGTATTTTAAATGTTGAAGTTAAGAAGCTTTTCATCTAAAGAACCACTTCAACTTTGAATAATAGTTTTTGGAATTGTATTACAACGAGCATTTTTGTTTTATCTCTCGGTTTGAAAACATCTAGAGCTTTTACATGTAATGTAACCATTCGGAATTTCAGGGTATTGAATATTATTTACATGTCAATGATGCTAGAATTCGTGCGACTGCTTTACCCATATAGCATCCTGTTCAGTGTTCGACATGATTGTGCCGGTTAAATGCATAGAGTGGTGCTTTTGGTAATTTTGACGTTTTCAAGATAATTTATACATTGATTCAAACAACTTTAATTTGGTAATAATTAACATATATTAATGGGAATGAATTTTTATATTTAATTATTAAACAATGTAATCATAATTATAGTATGTGTATATTTTGCTTTGCATTATATCTATGCTTACATTATTATTAAACTGACTTTATAAATAAATAAATAAATAAATAAATAAATTTAGCTATCATCAATATCATTTAAAATATAGGCGTTCATTTAGAATAATGCCATAGCAGTTGCTATTTGGTTAATAATTCTAAAACATTCTTTTTACTTGCTCATCTTATGAATTAATACTTCAATCTCATTGTTAACTTTTTATTGGATACGTTATTATAATCACAAAAAATCGAAAATAAAATTGTTTGTATCATGTAAAATTACTAATAAACATTATTCAAAATTTTTATATGATGTATTTGCTTTTACTTAAATGCCATCTTGTACAGTAGCAAATAAGTTTTACTTCAATCGTGTGTGAACCTTACGCGCACTCTTTTTTTATTGATTATTCTTTTTAGTTCTTGAAATTTCAATTACGGTAAGGTATATTCCAGCAATTTGCTAAGGCACAAGCCATATTTGACTAGTTTTTGTTTTATATTGTTTCAAAATGTTAATCAACTTATGGTTCACAATATAAAAAAAACAGTTGGTATATACAGGGTGTCCCAGAACTTCAACGTAATACTGATACAGCGTGACAATATGGATTGCAACTATCATGAACAATTTTAAATAAATTAATAAATGTTATAAAATCATTGAGAGTTGATTTAGCTTATAGACCTTATAAAGAAAAGTTTATAAATGTAAGTGTAACAGAATTCATTATATCGATCACCTCCTTTCTGTGCCTTTTCACGCCATCCAATTGTCTTCAAGAAATTTCAATACCTACGATTATTAGATCTGTTATAGATCTGAATATTTAAATTTTAAAACTCGATCTTTTTCAGTCAGACGTTTAGCCATTATCGAAATCATTTTAATACTATCGCATATAACTATTGCAATACATAATAAATTTTTGCTGTCGAAACATGAAACTTTAATGATCGTCAGAGTAAAGTATTTATAATACGCAAGGGAGCATCGTTATCACGGTACTGAAATTTGAGCTTGCTTTGCTTTAGCGTAATGCACTATTTTACTAACAAAATAAAACGATGTTAACGTACGCCTTGCCATGATATAATACATTTACTATTAAGTGAAAAATATCTAATTAAAAACGTGGTGCTTTAATGTATGAATTGAGCTTTGAAAATGAGCTTTCGTAACATATATTTTATTTAATAAATGGCAGAATAAAATTGAGAACTATTTGTTTTAAACATGAAATGGCATTAGTTCTAAGTATTGTGAATATATAAACAAAACAAATTAATATATACAAACATTTGCCAGCTTTTTTGGTTCTACTCAATATCTACTTAAACTAGTTGTAAAAGTTGTAAAAGTGGTAATTTGTCTTGGCAAGTTGTAAAATAATCGACTTAATCAAGAAGAATTGAGATTCCGCAACTTAACAAATTTTCACATTTCGACATCCACCATTATTCCAAACTTTGAATTTTTATAATTAAACCAATTTTCATAGACCTAATATTTTAGGTTGTTTGTTAAAACTATACACTCTATCAATATGCAAAATTTCATTAAATTGACTAAAAATTTTTTTTATTTCAAAACTATTTATTGAGAAGGAATTGTTCGGCAGATGATTGTGCAAGTTGCATGAACTTTCCAAAAGTGTAATTAACCTTTTTAATCAATAATATTTTTTTGGATTAAAATATGATTCACTTGATTATTTGTTCCCCTGTCTGCCTATTTCTGTCTATCTGTTTAGCTATCTACCTGCCTATCGGTTCATCTGTTTACCTGCCTAAATGTCCACTTCTTTACCAGCATACCAGTGTATAATTTTGTCAGTCTACCATTATATCTGAATACATATCTCCTCTTCTACTATTTTTGCCTGATTACTTGTCTGCCTAGCTGTCTACCTGTATACCTGTCTACCTATTAACTAAATCTTATTTGTATATGAATCAATAATAATATATTTTAAAGATAATATTTGATGATCAAATGACAAATTTTGCAAGTATTTTTTTGCAAAACCTTCGAAAAAATATAATGAATTCTTCATTCTGTCAACACAAGTAAAATATTGAATCATTCAAATCGAATGCTAAGTAGTCTCAAAAACAGTAATTTTCAGCCCTTTTTGCTCTGCATCTTCCAAACGGCTGGATCTGTCTTCCAAATCGATTGCTGCGTTCTCACAAAAACTGAATTTCCATTTTCTGAAGTTTTTGCTCCGTATATCTGAAACGACTGTACCTGCCTCTACCAAAAATTAAATAACACATCCCTCTATCAATAGGAATAGAATGTTTTTTTAATAGTCTAAATCGGTTGATTCCTCTGCCAGAAATCGTGGACGAAAAATTGTATCCATGCACACACACTCGCATACATCCATTTATTTTATGGTATGTACAAATGTTCAGAAGGTCTTGATACATGAAGATATGCAAGAATTATTATTCTCGATTTTTGGACGATTACTATAATACCCTACAGGAAACTAACCTGCCAGTCAACTAATATCTTTAAAAATATTGGATAAGAAAATTTGCAGTATACTACAAATGGTAAGAAAACGACGTTACTCGTCGTGCAAAATTAATTAATGTGAGTTCTTACAGCTTCATCGGATGTATCAAATTTTTGAAACGGCGACAAAAGATCAAAGTTTGGCTTACATACGCATTTCTCCCATTTTCAATTCGACTTGCAATGTCGAGACAGTATAACATTAGCAAATAGATTGTCTTGTATACACTACTACTACATAGAAAAGTTAACAAAACAATGATTTACGTTGAACATAGTTTATTGAATACAACGATTGATTCACCTGCCGATGAATTAAATAATATCATCAATTGAATTGAATTAATATCCAAAGTGCATTGGCAATATGTACATGCCTTCGAAGCTTTCAAGTGTTAGTACTGTAGATGTCATTATTCTGTAACGCGCAATCAATTAATTGTTATCTCTAATGATCGCAGTTAGTCGGAGCTGTTCTCGAGTAATCTCGTGTACACATCATATACATATCGCCTATATAGATTCTAGGATAGGATCTGGTGAACAAATTAGTTCCTGCCAATTCACCTGGATTTGGAATACTTGATTCTAAAGTTTATGATATCAAGTTTTTGTAGTCATGTTTATTTCATGGTTTATATATTTCATACTGAAACGACATAAACTTTAGGAAATTTGATAATCATTGGTCTGCTTTAAGAGCTTCAATGAGAGCTACTTTAACTCTCTTTTCGCTACATAATCAATTCTCAAGTTTCATTTTTCTAGCTTTCAATTATAAGTACACACACATCCATATACATTAGCCCTTTCCACTCAGATGATGCTGGTCTGGCGGTAAAATACACAGAAATCTCGCAATATGCGAGTGAAAAGGGTTAGAGATCAATTCTTTACATTTTTCTTCTATTACGACACTAGATACTTCAAGATACAAAACAAGTATGTTTGAATTTCAATCATGTTATCCTAAAAATCTATTTAACTAATTTAATATTTAGTTGAGTAGCTGTTTTAGAAAAAAAAATTGAAGCTCGTAAGCGCCGCGTTGCGGTCCAACGGATAAACATTGGTACGGAACCCATAGAAATGTAAGCATAATTTATACTTAATATTAAAATCTCTATAAAATATCTGATAATTTGATGTGCGTATGTGCAATGATCAATTTTGACCGCCAAATGGCATTTGTTTCATCGTATCTCCGAAACCGCTAGACCTTCCGTTCAAAAATTTTATCAGGTTTTTATTTTGTCAAAAAAATAAAATGTTTTTTGAATCATTTGTGGCGATATCAAGCAGGCTGGTTTTTATTTGTAAAAAACAATGGGACATGTCATGTATATTTTTGATATCGAAATATTTTTACAGTTAATAAATTTATATTTTTTTATTATGTTGGGAGTTTCTAATTAAATATATTATCATAATCATTACGACTCCCACATTGGTGACTCACGACGATGGAGATGAAGATAAATGAGTTTTATTTTTCGAAGATTTAAGAAAAATTGATTTTGACGCAGCACCATAATCACTGGTCTTCAGTGACGACCTATAAGGTATGTCCAGTCCAATCCATCATAGTTAACGCACTTACTATCTGGATCAGACTTCCGAGGTTACTCATTTGGTATACCCAGACCTCAGTGTTTATTGCTGACAGAAAAAATAATTTGGAGCCTGAACTTTTCATTGGAATGCAATTCAACCTCTCTTTCTCTGTTAACTCAACAAATCGACTTATAATGCTACCTCCCATTATCGGTGACAACGACGAATCAAAACAAAATTTGACATAATTTATTGGATTCCACAATTCTGGACTCTTATGTCAAAGAAACCAATGATCCTGATTTGGATAAAGAGCCAACTTCTTTCTCTGATCGGAACTCATCAGATACGAATGCAACGCTTGCAGAAATGGAAACTGTACCCATAAATTATGCATTCTAAACATTAAGTTATTCTGATATAACTAATACCCATTAGATCGAGGCTGAATCTTAGAAGTTCACCGACATCGAGGTACAAGAAATTTTCCACATTTTTTTTTTAGTCAGAACCTTATGCAGAATATGGAGTTGATGGCAGGTCAAATCACCACATACGGTGGATCTGCTGACGAAACATGGAAATTTGTAATTGACCAGTATTACAACACTGGTCTGCTATAATCTGCTTTCCCACCACATTTTTATAACGTGTTTCCCTGTTTTTTTTTTTTTTTAAACTGTGAGATCAACACTGGGCAGGGAGTGTGTGGCGATATCAAGCAGGCTGGTTTTTATTTGTAAAAAACAATGGGACATGTCATGTATATTTTTGATATCGAAATATTTTCACAGTTAATAAATTTATATTTTTTTATTATGTTGGGAGTTTCTAATTAAATATATTATCATAATCATTACAACTCCCACACATTCAAATCGAACGCTCCCTTCTCTCAAAAACTGAATTGACGCTTTTAGCACATCCTTGAAGCCTTTGCCAAAAACTAATCAGCACGCCCCCCCGAATGTTTTTGAATTATTCAAATCAGTTGATTGCTGTTCGCGAAATCGTCAACGGAAGTTTCTATCCGCACATATATACATACATACACAAATATAGACATAAATCAATTTTAAGGTATGCCAAAACGTTCAGAAACTTTTGAAACGAGAAGATATATAACATTTTCATTTTTGACTTTTTTGCGATTAATACGAGGGTCATTCAACAAGTACTTAGCTTTCAAATAAAAAACATTGCCACAGGGAAGTTGCAATTCATTTTTAAACATAATCTCTTTTAAGCTCGATACATTTGGACTTGCAATGTGTTCCAACTTAGTCAACCCGTCCAAAAATACATTTTCTCAAAGGCTACAAATAGGCCAAAAAGTTGTGGTGAGGCTAAGTACTTGTTGAATGACCCTCGTATAAGTTACCATACGGAAACTTAATAATTTATTGAACTAATATTTTAACTAAATTTTAATTCAATTTATTAGTTTTTTGTAAAATATTTTAATTACCTTGTTTTGAGTGATCTTTTCGGTCATATTTTTAAGACTTCGATAAGAATAATTAATTAAAAAAGAGAATTTTCATATTCATTTTTTACAAAACATATTCTTTCGCAATTTCTAGATTGTTGCACTAATTTATTATATAAATTTATTATTAGAAATTTAGTTTCAAAAGGAAAATGTATGAAAACGGATATATGTACGAACATACGCAATTGGGCGTTATAAGTTGAAAAGTTTGTGACAACATGCTAGAAATCCAAATAAATGATACGAAAAATGTTAAATAATATGTGAGTTATCTCAAAAGTTTAATCCTTAGATAAAATTAATTTTATATTAAAAACAACAAAGTACTCATTTTATATAAAATAAAAATGTAACAAAATTTACAATTATTTTAAATTACAGATATTAAATTTTTATTAATCATTATTTATTATTAATTATGTAATTTTAAACAAAATTTGAGTAAACTGTTTATCCCCGACCCCCGTTCTTGGCATAACTTTACACGTGTACACGTGTAAGTCGATAATACCGAATTAGACGTTCGTATTAACGGTGCCGATAATCTGAAGATTATGTCTAGATAATTAGCATTATCTTTACGCAATAATTATAATTTATAGTACGTTCAGAGTTATTTATTGTTGTAAATGTTCGGAAACGCTGCGCACTTGGCACATATATCCTGGTACATCTCTGCGAATCAAGAATAACACAGAGCTCATTTCAGCAGGCAATTACTGGAACGCCGTTTCATGTAATGTGAAAATGTTCATTGTATTGCAAATAGCAAAAATTAGCATATCATTAATTATATTTAATTAATTAAAGTAGGTCGTAGCTAAGCTCGTAATAATTACGCTCAAGTGAGAATATTTAATTCTACGCTGAGTTGAGAACTTTCTTAATTGGTATTCAATAATCATTAGATAAATTTAATCTTCAAGTTACTAACGATGACATCAACTAAAGATATGATAAATCTTTCATTGGATGCACTGAATATAAAACATTTTGTTCTATATATTTACAAGTTCTACTATTTATTATATAACGAAACTTTAGAATGGGTGCAGATTTTATTCTTAAATTGATATGCTCTTTAAAGCTAAATGAGTGATCAATGATTTTTAAAGAAAGAAGTAGTTGTTTAAGTCGAATTCAAAAAATAGATAGAAAAGAAATTTGTAAAAAACCATCTAGATAATTACTTGCATAATACTATTTATGAATAACGCGGAAATTATATCTCCTGATATATAGTAGATATACTTACTTATTTTTGTAAATTCGTTTTAGTTAGAAATATTTGTGAAAATTGTTTTGTATAAAATTTTGATATATATTTTACCTGTTATTTATATAATAGAAATTTGCATTCCGTGCTTCTTCTTAAGTTTATAAAAGTGTGTGTGATTTGACAATAGGTACTCTCAATAATCGTGAATTTAAAAATATGATCAAATTACACCGTAATATTTAACATTATGGTGTAATTATACATTTGTAAAATTGATAAAAACCTATATTTTCATAAAAGTGATAAAATTTGATAAAAGCATTCATTAAATTTTAAACGGTATGCGCTTCGTTCTAAAATGAAGCTTCTATCTTGAAAGGTCCATATTTTATGCAAGACTTTTGAAAATACTTTTGTGGTAGTTAACTTTACTTATTATGATGGAAAAATATTTTTACATAATTCAGATGTAATGATTTTCAGTTGAATCATATATATTTATATAAAATAAAACGCTTAAAATTTAATTTAATTTTCAAAGTATTTTTCTTCCGAATTGATTCATAACAATTCACTCAATGTTTGGCTTAAGTGAATTTGATTTTGTCACTTTTTGTAATAATTAAAGACACATTATGTTACCAAAACATGTTTAGAAAATTAATGGGTCGTCTATATATAGAAAAAATATGATTTAGTAGATAATAATTCAATGTAAGTATTACGTAAAATTCCATTTCAGAAGAATAAATCTTTATCAAGTTACTCCAATGCAAAGAGTGTAGTAGCAGAGTTAGGCAATGTAAAATTTTAATTAATGAATTAAATTAAAGTATTTCGTTTGTTAAAAGTTTAAAATGCTTTCATAATTAGATAATTATGATTTTATTGTCATAAAATCGGACCTGTATGTTCGATCAGCCTTACATTTGTTCTTTTTCACGTTTTTTTTTTGGTATTACATATTACTTAAAATGCATTTAAGTTATTTTAGAACACTCTTAAATTATACACCTTTATTCATGATAAAATAGAGCAATGTAAAAAAATAAAAAAAAGGTTCTTCAAATATGTTACGAATTTAATATATCATTTATTGCAGAAATTTGAATAAGAATATTTTAGTATAGGAGTATTTCGATTTAGTATAATTTAATATATAATATATTATATATATATATATTTATATATATATATATATTATATATATTATAATTAAGTGTTAAAATCCAATTTTCACGTAAAACAAATTTCACCACTCTTATCTTCCAAACAACTTTTAAACGAGGGAGAATATATTCCTAAATTTTTAATAAAGAAGTAATATTTACAAAGAAACTGAATTGCATTAAGTATTTTATGAACATATACAAGCACTATGTCCTTTAAAGATAATAATATCTATCAGACTTATAAATTGATTTTGACTAAGAACCAAATATAAACTAATTTTTTGAATCATTCCTTCAATTATCTGCTTAATAAGATTTTTTTTATATCAGAATAAAATATTATTAGTACTTATTCTCACGCATATCCATTCCAACATTTATTATGCGTTCGAATGTGATATTAATTTTGAATACTTCGGCAATAAATTTGAATTATCCGAATCAATAATCGTATATTAAGCGCTCAAGATGATAAATATCATCTATATATACAAATCATTAACTTCACAACGACTCCATTGGTATAAATTCATGATCCCAATTTTCATTCCCATTGCCTTATACCTCTCGTATATCATACAATTAGGGAAATTGTAATAGATTATTAGAATCATTTTTATTTACTTTGGAATAATTTTAGTTGAATTTATCAAATAAATATGAATGTATCAAATCGAATGAGTTATTTTTATCGTTAATACATGATTAAAAAATCTTGAATCTCAAAATACCTTGAGACTTTATTTTGAACTCTTGGTCGTGAAATTAATGATTCTGTAGCGGTCGAAAAAATATGGTTTGTATTAAATATGGTTTACACTACTTGAATGAATATTCTTACGAGCCAAAACTTTTGATGATTAGTAGATTGTTTTATATATAATAATGAACAACATATAATTATATCAATCGCCATTCAAAATAATTGCACATCTAAATATTCCGAGTCGAGAAATTACCCGTTTCGAGCGCATCTAAGTATATAACAATTAGAGTCACAGTTCATATATTTAAAATTTTATTTTTTGAGCATCTTTGTGATCTGACAAATAATATGGTAAAACATTCTTTTTATTATTGAATTTATTTTGATTTAAAAAATCACTTTCGATTTATTGCTATGGCGAGTTAATAAACGAATAAATTAAAGGGGTTGAATTTAATATTGTATTGGTTTATTGTTTATTTTATTTATAATTACAATTTAATAAGGCAGTGTTGTTCTTCTTTTAAATTATTTAATGTTTTATAAGAATCAAATTCAATATATGCTTTTGATAAATTACATTAAATGTATCTATTCTGATACGAGTTCTTAGTTTGCAAATGATCTTATTGCTTTATTTAATTTACACTTTTATTTTTGCTATCATAAAGGAAATTGCTCAAATTGATGTCTACAAAAAAGTAGAGCCAAGTACTATCAGAAGATATCTATGAATTTACATTTTAGTTTTTTTATATGTGTATCTACACAATAATGAAAACATAAAAAAATGTAGAAAACAAGGGAAATATTTTACATCAATAAAAACCTTATTACTCTTTGATTCTAAATAATTTTTACTCTTTTCTTCAGGATGATTGCCAACTGCATTTAAGATGTGGGGGTATATTCAAATCTTTTTATTTGAATCTAATTATCAAACTAAATATTCTAATTACTTACTCACTTCTACTTACTATTGCTTACTTCTAATTACTTGAGTTACTTGTTCACAAACTTAATTAACGCAATTACTATTTTCTTGTGAAAAGTAAGATTAGGGAATAAAGTTTAAATTAATAGATAATAAAGATAACTTACTTGTAAGGTCCAGGTTCCAGTTGTTTCAATTAGAAACGATTGAAACCTTTCGTCAGCTATGAATGTGTACCTGTCCACAGTCAGGATATGGGCGTCTCTGCGTCGAATCCATGATACTGACTTATTGTTACCTGAAAAGAAATTCACTATAACAAAATATTTCTCTTTCTTATATATATATATATATATATAATATATATATATAATGGGTAGTACTGCCTTAGCCCGTAATTTCCCATTTTATTTCACACCGTAGTACCCAAAATACGCTATTTTCTATTGGAAAAATCTAAATTTTCAAGTCAAAATAGATATCGCTGCTGCACGATATTAGGTTGCCACAGCGGAGGTTGAACACGCGACCCCGTCTATACGAGACATATATATTCTGTACTTATAATATGCTTATATAATATATATTTAGAAAT
>NW_020538040.1:53181806-53226943 GCF_003426905.1 Ctenocephalides felis | reverse complement strand
TTAAACTTGAGGCACCTTATCTATAGTGTATAATATTATTCTTACATTATTGTTAAAAGAACATAAATATTACTGCGATTTCTTTGCTTGATGAAGAAATGATCAGAAAGAAAGGTATTTATCAGACCAGAGCATGCCTAAAATATCGGTTTTTTTTCAAAATAAATCAACTATAAATTTTATATTATTCTCTGGTCATTGCTAATGCTTGGATAAAGAATGACGCCAATATTTATTAAGAATAGAAATAGTTTCAAAGTAGTTTTAGAACAAGTTAGCTGATTAGACAAAATAGGTAGACGTACATGGTAATGTAATTATTTCTGGTTAGAAAATTATCGTTAATTTTAAACATTTTTGTTAATATACACTCAAGGTCGATTAAACCATGCTCTTACATTATATTAATGATAATTTGTGAGCATTCGGTAGATTGTAGAAAACTAATATAATGTAGACAGTCATAATTATTCCATCTATATAAGCTCATAAGATTACATCGTCATTTCATTGTTAGAGCATAGTGCAATCGTCTCTTAACATATTTATTATTTCATTAAATATATTGGATATAAATATGTATATATTTTAATTTATCAGTGTTATTTGGCAACTCCATATGCACACACGGCCTGTCCATATAAATGCCTTAATCTCATCATTTATAGAATTTACCCTAGATAGCATTATAACATTGTATACATTATGCATTATTACTTAAACGTAGATATAAATGTCTATGTAACAGAATAATGGAATTATTCAACGTAGGTTCATTAGCATCATGATTCTGGAAATCAATGTATCGATAACATTAAAACGATTGCTATCGATAAAAAGACATTGAACAAATGTTCAAGTTGCGAAATTGAGACGGCTGAGTTTATATCACGTTGCATCGCTGCCGGGTGTTCACCTGAAAATAGACAAATTTTATATATATTGTTTTTGAGGATTATTATTCTCACTTCTACAGAAGATAATTAATCTTGTTACTACGGATACTCGTATCAACTATAAGGAAAACCATATAAAGTGGCGTCAAGTATATAAATAAAATACTACGAAACTCAATTTAAAATTGTGTGTCAGCACTTTATAACATGCCCTGCATTGAAGCAATTTATCGATATAATTTATGGATATAGAAAATGTTGACGGTGAATTTATGCAAGCATATCAATATTGTCAAATGAATCAATTACTAGGAACACTATCATTACTCAAGCTAGTTGTAGTATTATACTATATTAAGTACATCTATTCCCTGTTTTACACGGAAGATAGGTTCCAAAAACCACTTCTGACATACTTTTTTCTTACTCTCTACCTATTTATTTTTATCTTTTGCCATTGTCGAACTATAAAATTTTATATAAATTATAGATTTTGTAAAAAAAAACCAATTCTGTTATTTGCTTGCCTTGAATAAATTTATGCTATCAATTATATAAAAACACTAATTAAAAACAAAGTTTTTTCTTTGTGTCAACTCCCGAGGCACCTGTCCTCAGGAGTTGAACTCCTTCAATATAATATATCCTGTTCTTCACAGACCCTCAAATATTAATACTTCCTTCTAAAAATTTTTTTCCTTGAACTCGATTCAAACAAATCGCAGGTCAACAACTCATTGAACAAAAATGTAATAGGATGTCGCTTAAATCCACAAAACGGATCAATCAGAAAATAATATAAAAATATAGAAACTTTGTGAATCAGTGTTGGTTCAAATTTAATGTTATTATCTTTTTAATCTTATCGGCTTTATATAGCCATCATCTAATTATATCTGGTCCTTCGGAAATATAAACAAAGTGTATCAATTTAATAGAGTTCGGTAGCATCTCGGTGGATCACGAGCTTCTATTTATCTATCATTTAATCTATCTAATGATTGTCTTAACACTTTATTCTGGTATTCCAAACAAACTAGCTTATGCACACATTTAAGTTTTGTTAATAAAGCAGGGAGTTTTCATCTTATCTACATACTTCCATCATAAGACATAGACTGTGAATAGAATCATAGACATAGACTTTGAGATAGAATTCGTAACTGTAACATACCTTTTGTAATGTTGTATTTTGATAGTGAACCAATGAAAATATTATCGTACCTATATTAGTTAGTGTTTATAATTTTAAAATCGTGTAAAATGAGTAACGGGTGAAACGGGGGATAGATGTATTGATTTTTATTGATAACATGAATTTAAATCATATTTATTTTTATCTTTTATGGTCAATATTCTATTATCCACACTTCTAATTGATCATTACGAGTTACCCATATTAATTATTTATTACCAAATTTTAATGATAAAGCTAAGAATGTTCTGATACAAGATAATTCGACAGCAAGAAATAATCATCAAAATATACCGTTTAGGTTTGATTTGCAAAACGTATAGTAAAGATTACTAAATTTTATAAATATTCAAATTAGTTCCAATTACAAATCAATAAAAATTTAATTAAAACGACAGTTTAAATTTTTTTCGCAAGTTATGTCACATTTTTTAATCAGTGTGATTCTACCAAAAATTGTTTATATGCAAAACAGGCAATATTTTCCAGCAATTTAATTTGAAATCCTAGAATCAATTTCAAGTCTGCATCACATATCAATTTCAATACCAATATATATGTTTCATAACAAGCTATTATCGCGATATATGGCGAGTTTGACCTAAATAACAAATATTTTAAGCTAACAATTACAGTTTAGCTTTGTTTAAAATATTCATGTGCAGATTATATAGAATTTGCAAACAAAGAACTAATAATTATTTTGTAAAAAGGGCGGGAAGTGACATAAAACGCAAACCAACATTAATTTAACTTGAAAGCATATATGCAGATAGCGGGATAAGATAAAAAAAAAAAAAACAATTAGTGATGTATGGCATCGTGCCTTGATCCAAATTGCTGGAACTTTTCATACCATAATGAAATATTCGAAGAATATTAAATGTTTTCAAAGTGATGTTTAGAACTTTAGCTAAAATTAGAATTAAAATCCGAATTATTTTTCGATATACAAAAAAAATGTTTTTTGAAGATTAAAAACAAAAATTGAGATGAAAAATTCTTATTCTCGATTCAACACAAGCAGAAAGTTTTCTAAATCATCCAAATATATCTGCCATTTTTGTCATTTAGCTCTATATCTCCGAAAAATTGTCTCCACACATACCTTCACCAAAATATTCAGAAACCTCTGAAGCGAGAAAATATGCAAAAAAAAAAATTAGATTTTTGTTCCATTTCTATAACTTGCCCTACAGGAAGTTAATTTTATGGTACCCATAACAGAAGTTTAATAACGATATATAGAATGATATGCGAATGGTTATTGATGAGCTCATGAAATAAATAATTTTGGGATTTGTTTTATTTGTTAATTGTACTTTTGGATGCATATGATTCTTAAATTTTTGTTAGTGATTCCCAAAGCATTCGATTCCTATGTGGAGATGTGCTGCTTAGTTTTTGGAAGAGGCAGGTCCAGCCGTTACGGAGATATGGAGCAAAGAGTGCAGAAAATCGAAATTGAGTTTTTAGGAGAAAGGAGCATCCGATATGAATGATTCAAAAAACATTCAATTTATAATGACGAGGATAAGTGGTGATCAGTTTTTGACAAGGGAAGGTCCAGTCGTTTCGGATATACCGAGTAAATATGCATAAAATGGCAGTTTTCGAGAGAACTAAGCATCCGATTTGAATGATTCAAAAGACTTTCTGCTTGTGTTAACCATTGCTTTTGATTTTTTTTTTAATTCTCAGAAAAATATTTTTTTAATACCAAAAATATTTCGGATTTTAATTTTAACTCTGGCTAAAGTTCTAAAAATCACATATATACTTCAAATGAATAATTTTAACTTTGCTATTTAGTTCATATAATTCTTATAAATATTAAGCAATGTTCTTTATTAATTATTGATTGAGTTTTCTGTAAACATGTATAAGTTACAGTATTTATAATAATCGATTTGAAAATATTTAATTTTTCTCGAATATTTCTTTACGGTACGGGAAGTTCTAGCAATTTGTCTTAAGGCACGATGCCATACACCACTAGTTTTATTATTTTAACCCTGAAACGGTATTTTGCTTTTTACTGCGGTGATGGTATCTAATATACGCTTCCTAGACTTGCGTCGTTATTAATGCATTTTACAACTTAACAACTGATTTGTTTCCGTCTTTTGCCATTGTACAATTTGTGATATCATCAAAGGTTAATGCATATATAAATATATATATATATATATATATATATATATATATATATAATATAATGTTGACAAAACAATTATCTCTAAGTACTACATGCAATCTCCTATTCGGTCAGTGTGCACATGCAAAGCAACAAATTTGGTATTTCTGTTTAAGCTACTCGTATTTCGAGCATGCTATCACGTGAACTTATTCCAAATGAAAGCGAATAAATCCAATAGCTCAACGCAAATTAATTTATTTGATACATGCTTCGTGGGATCAAAACGAGGTATTCGTTTACCATCTAGTACGTGCAGCGTAACCCGGGCGGGCGCCAGATTTGACGGATGGCATGTGTAGTTGCCGGAATGTTCGCGCTGAGCGGACTCGATGCGAAGAATTCCGATCTGAAATAAAAATGACATTTCTCAGAGTTTTTCGCGTTTCAAATATGTCATATTTACAACCAGTGTTACCGGATTATAAAAATCCAGATATTTGCATGCGCAAATTTTAAAATTAAATTACATTTATGATAACGCTACAATTACAGTAGAACCTCGATTAACCGGACTAATTGTTGTCGATAGGCATCCGGATAATTGAAAATTTGGATAATCCAATATATGAAGAATAATGTGTATTTATCAAAAATAACAAATACATACATAGACATCAACGTAAATCAATGTTTAATAATAAATTAACATTTCCTTATGTATTTACATATATATTTTCTTATATTAGATTATATTATTTACATATACTAAACTGCAGCATAAATCGTGCAAAAATTCGAGTTGTAGGTATCTACATACATATAACTCTGTCGCGGTTGGTAGTCTGGATAATCGCAAATCCGTATAACTGTGGTCCTGATAATCGAGGTTCTACTGTACTTATATAATTTTCAGTACTTCATAATACTATTTACAGTATCATTACTGACGAAGTATAAAACTATACAGAAAATAATTCTGGACATTCTATTATTTTTATTAATAATTTAAGTCCTATTTGAAAGCTGTTTTGTAGCTTTTATCAAATCATAAATCAAATTTTGATTTTATCTACTGCAAACATATTTACTTAAAAAAAAATCAGGTACAGCTTTTAATAAAGGGCACAAAGGTTCTGATTTTACTTCTAGCAATTATATTGTGAAAACCAACCCAAATACATCACAACAAATACCGCATATCGAACAAATAACTGACTATGTTTAGAAAAAGTCCCAAATAAATTAATTAAGAAATTAATTTTTTTTGCTGATTATCAAAAATTTGTTCTTTTACCGCATAGGCGCGTAAAATGGGACGCCCAACGGGCAAACAGATTCAATGCCTTATTCTCTATTTTAAAGGAATTTTAAGAGATAATAGCTAAATTATTTAAATAATGAGAAATAAAAACTTTTTTGGCACATTTTTACAAAAATTACACCATACATAAGCTTGACTTGTATTTCGTCAGAATTATTCATCCACAGAGTTGGAACAACTAGCAACTTAACTTATCTCTTGTAATATTGATTTTTTTAATTAGATTAACTTCTTCATTAACTATTTTTATTGTTCACACTTTTGCCTGGGTAAAACTTCAGTTGTTTTTTTTATCCCACCCATGCATAGGTTTTTACCGAGATTATATAAAAAACGTTTGAATCTAATTTAAAATTAACAAAATATCTTATGAAACAATTGAAAAACATATTCTTGAAAATAATATTGAGGTCTTGTAAACTAAACAACGGTTCTCACAACCAAAAAAAAAAACTAACAACGAAAGATAATACTCAGGGTATAGATTTTCAAACATTGCCGTTTATTTCCCGATAACAACGTCATAATAATAAAAATAATGGCTGGTTATTCATATTTTTCCCTCTACTTTCAAACAAAATTTTTAACTATACTTGTTATTAAGATATTGGTGGTAGACTTTTTCACCCGCGGATCTTCAAGCCCCGCTCTACCCTATATGTTGAAATATACATACTGATTAATCAGCAATGAGTATTAACATTGTGACGTTGATTTGAAATGAACCTGTTACTAAACCTAAATTTGGTTTCTTTCTAAAATATTTATATTTTATAGATATGCGGACAATTTATTTTTGTTAATCAAGTCTTTAATGTCTTATTTACAAAATTGATATGTAAATAAGACATTAAAGTCTTGATTAACAAAAAAAAAAAAAAATAACTTAACTAAGGTAATAAATATTTACATTTGAAAAGATTCAACCGATACCGATAGAAGATACGTTTTCAACCGATAGAAGATACGTTTTCACAGATATGTTAACCCTTTCCTCTAAGTAGTTGTTATGTTCGTATATGTGAATTGTAATCATATTTCAATCTATTGATTGAAGACTAAGTAATAATTACGTATTCCAAAAAGTTTCATAGATTGTTTTTTATTTAATATAATCATTCAACCCTTGCTCTTAACGTTAAAACGAATTGTTGCAGTGAGTAGTTCTTACTTCGAGGTTAATCTCGATTATAATTCACATATACAAACACGATAAAGACTCAGTGCAAAGGGTTAACATATCCGTGAAAATATACTCAAACACTGATTTGGCTAGTTATAAAAAAATATTAAATCTTACGAGTTACAGACAGAAGAAGGCTTAATCAAAGTTTATCCCTTTTCTGTCCAAAGCAAATTATAAAGGCAAATATTTAATATTTGATATAAAAATAATTCTGAAATTTACAACATGTTGCTTTAGGTATTTTGAATCTACAATAGAAAATATGTATTCAAACGTTGTATCGAAATATCCGTTGCTTATTTGTAAAACAAAGAAACATGTAAAGATTTTACCGTCGAATCGTCCGGCGTGCGTTCCATACTGGCCGCCCAAGGCGTGTATTTGTCCCCGTATGTCTGCAGTATTCTGACCCCGCCGTGGTACCAGTTGATGTATGACGGCGGAGCTATCATTGCGTCTCTGACCAGACACCTGAGGGCCACTGTGCTTCCTACTCGTACGTACACATCGGATTCTCCTAGAATTTCGGTATGAGGAACCACAACATGTAGGTTCACTATCGAACTCATCTTGCGGTCGCTCTCTGAAGAACCCGACACCTGGCACTCGTACGATCCAGCGTCACGCTGCTGCACGTACTTCACCTACGGTCAAAGTGCATAGTAGTATTAAATTATTTCGGTAATGCGGAATGCAGAGGATTTGTGCATACGTGATGTTACTAGATGGCAAATGAAGCCTGGGTGCATATACATACATACTTCATATAATGAATCCAGAAGCATAAATTTTATGCGATTTTTGTAAGACCGTAACAAAAAGGTAAACCATATTTTTTTCAAGTTATTAATTATTGTTTTAAGAATATAAAATTAAATCAAATAGTCAATGAGTTTTAATTCTAGAAGAGAATTATGTGAGATGTCTCGAAACATTGACCACTGACCATACCCATCATTTTTGCCTTCCATATTTTTAATCCAGTCAAATGTTGCAATCATATGAACTACGAACAAGAATTTTTTTTCTTACAAGTATTTTCTTTTACATATTTTTTTCTTATTCTCTATTTTTGCAAAAAAATAGTGAAAATCTGAATTTGAGGGAGAGCGTAGTTTATACTGAAGAAAAGTTTATAAAGATGACCCTATGAAATTTTCAAATAAATCAGTAAAGTAGAAGTTGAGAAATCTTGGGTAACGTATCAAAAAAGGCAATTTCGAAAAAACGCGTTTAGAGTTTTGCAAGGAAAGGAAACAGACGAGAATTTTTATGGTCTCCAAAAATAATTCAATTTAAAAAAAAAACTTGAATAGTTCAACTTTGTAATATAAAAAAAATCGATCTTTCAAAACTCAAGACCAGAATACCTCTTTACTTCTTATTATTGCGTTTTCCCTGTCTGCCGCTGAATGCACTTATATCATTTTTACATATACTATTTCTAAATGAATATTTTCTGTAGATTTCAAGGTATAAAAAAAGTTGAAATTTGACTTCAACGTCTCTTACTAAATTACTTGTTTGTATTCCAGGCACAACATTTCCAAATATTAAAGCTGCATTAACTTTGTTTATTAATAATATATATATATATATATATATATATATATATATTTGAATTTATTGTGCATATATTTAAACTTCATACCTAAGTTATTCTAATGAGTAGATTTTTAATTTTGGAACTCGTGCAAATATGCGATTAGAAAAGTCCAATCTGTCATATATATCGTGAATCTTTATAAACACCTATTATTATTTTAATCTTTTTGTTATTATAGTAAATTATATTATGTATTAATATCACAAAACAATGGCTTAATTTTGAAAAATAGAAGGTATTTTTGAATATTGTGGAAGAATGTTTAAGCGTAACCGTATTTGATCTTTCGCTTATTAGAAAAGAAAATATGCAATTAAAAAAAGAGTTCAAATGTCGTTCTCTATTTAGAACTTGCAACTTCTTCTACATTTTTTCATTATAATGTTTTTTTAAAAAAATTGTTCATATATAAAAAACAAACAATATTTTTCTAATCATTTTTAGTTTTTGAATGATTCTGATCAGTTTCATCTTGTCTGTTATTACAGAAATTTGTATTGTATATATTAGTATCGTGAAACGTTGGCTTGGCTTTGTAAAATAAAATGTATTTTAATATTGTGAAAGTATTTTGTGCAAGTGCAACTATTCTCGATTTTTGCGAAACCAGATACCGCCGACCATTTTTCTTAGCCATTGCGCTAAACTTCGAATACTTTACATTTGAATGAAGTGCATCGTATTTTAAATGTTGAAGTTAAGAAGCTTTTCATCTGAAGAACCACTTCAACTTTGAATAATAGTTTTTGGAATTGTATTACAACGAGCATTTTTGTTTTATCTCTCGGTTTGAAAACATCTAGAGCTTTTACATGTAATGTAACCATTCGGAATTTCAGGGTATTGAATATTATTTACATGTCAATGATGCTAGAATTCGTGCGACTGCTTTACCCATATAGCATCCTGTTCAGTGTTTGACATGATTGTGCCTGTTAAATGCATAGAGTGGTGCTTTTGGTAATTTTGACGTTTTCAAGATAATTTATACATTGATTCTAACAACTTTAATTTGGTAATAATTAAACTATATTATTGAGAATGAATTTTTAAATTTAATTAATAAACAATGTAATCATAATTATAGCATCAGCATATTTTGCTTTGCATTTTATCTATGCTTACGATTCTATTAAATTGACGTTATAAATAAATAAATCAATAAATGAATAATTAAATAGATAAATTTAGCTATCATTAATTTTTTTTAAAATTTTTTTAAAATTTTATTTTATTTTTATTCTGCAATCTATAAAAATAATTATATTTAGCAGAGAATGCTGACAAGTTGTTTACAATTGATTATTTACAAATTAGTAGATACGCCCAGTGGCGTATCTACTATAGTTAGTATAAAAAAACTAAAGGCAAATATGGAGTTCTTCAAACACAATTATTACATGATGAGTGAAGTTGCGAAAACAATATTCGTTTAGGCGTTGTTTAACATAATACACTGTGTGAACAATTATTATAGAATTTATTAATCAGCAATTACTTCATCTCTCTAATGAAGATTCATTTCTAAATGCTAATTACAATGACAAACCGATCATGTCATAATTGAAGTATGACTAATAACATTATTGTTTTTAAATATTATACATATTTTTAATGCTATTATAAATATATAATTTATTATTTATCACTATATAAATGTGTATATTGGTTGACACTAATAAATGTGTGCATCACGAGTGTTACCAAATTACTGATAAACATTATTCAAAATTGTTATATGATGTATTTGCTTTTACTTAAATGCCATCTTGTACAGTAGCAAATAAGTTTTACTTCAATCTTGTGTGAACCTTACGTGCACTCTTTTTTATTGATTATTCTTTTTAGTTTTTGAAATTTCAATTAAGGTAAGGTATGTTCCAGCAATTTGCTAAGGCACAAGCCATATATGACTAGTTTTTGTTTTATATTGTCTCAAAATGTTAATCAACTTATGGTTCACATTATAAAAAAAAAGAGTTGGTATATACAGGGTGTCTCAGAACTTTAACGAAATGCTGAAACGGGATGACAGCATTGATTGTAACTATCATGAAGGATTTTAAATGAATTAATCAATGTGTAAAATCAGTGAGAGTTAATTTAGCTTATTTTTAGGCTAATAGAGAAATGTTTATAAAAGGAAGTGTAACAGAATTCATTATATTAACCACTTCCTTTATGTGCCTTTTCACGCCATTCAATTGTCTTCAAGAAATTTCAATACCTACGATTATTAGATCTGTTATAGATCTGAATATTCAAATTTTAAAAC
Source organism: Ctenocephalides felis (assembly GCF_003426905.1). Taxonomy (NCBI): domain Eukaryota; kingdom Metazoa; phylum Arthropoda; class Insecta; order Siphonaptera; family Pulicidae; genus Ctenocephalides; species Ctenocephalides felis. The sequence continues at coordinate 53,216,324 of NW_020538040.1, read as the reverse complement.
TCGATTTTTTTCGGTCAGACGTTTAGCCATTATTTTATCTGAATCATTATAATACTATCGTATATGACTAGTGCAATACATAATAAATTTTTGCTGTCGAAACATGAAACTTTAATGATCGTCAGAGTAAAGTATTTATAATACGCAAGGGAGCATCGTTATCACGGTACTGAAATTTGAGCTTGCTTTGCTTTAGCGTAATGCACTATTTTACTAACAAAATAAAACGATGTTAACGTACGCCTTGCCATGATATAATACATTTACTATTAAGTGAAAAATATCTAATTAAAAACGTGGTGCTTTAATGTATGAATTGAGCTTTGAAAATGAGCTTTCGTAATATATATTTTATTTAATAAATGGCAGAATAAAATTGAGAACTATTTGTTTTAAACATGAAATGGCATTAGTTCTAAGTATTGTGAATATATAAACAAAACAAATTAATATATACAAACATTTGCCAGCTTTTTTGGTTTTACTCAATATCTACTTAAACTAGTTGTAAGTGGTAATTTGCCTTGGCAAGCTGTAAAATAATCGACTTAATCAAGAATTAAACCAATTTTCATAGACCTATAATATATTAAGTTGTTTGTTAAAACTATACACTCTATCAATATGCAAAATTTTATTAAATTGACTAAAAATTTCATTTCAAAACTATGTATTGAGGAAGATTTGTTCGGCAGATCCTCGTGCAAGTTGCATGAACTTTCCATAAGTGTAATTTAATCAATTTTTTTTTGATTAACATATGATCCACCTGATTATTTGTTCCTCTGTCTGCTTATTCTTGTCTATCCATTTATTTACCTACCTGTCTTTCTGTTCATCTGTTTACCTGCCTACATAATTCAATTATTTACCAGCATACCAGTGTATCATTTCGTCAGTATACCATTTTATCCGACTACATATCTCCTCTTCTATTATTTTTGCCTGATTACTTGCCTGCCTAGCTGTCTACCTGTATACCTGTCTACCTATTTACTAAATTTATTTGTATATGAATCAATAACAATATATTTTAAAGATCATATTTGATGAACAAATGACAAATTTTGCAAGTATTTTTTTGCAAACCTTCGAAAAAATATAATGAATTCTTCATTCTGCCAACACAAGTAAAACATTGAATCATTCAAACCGAATGCTAAGTAGTCTCAAAAACAGTAATTTTCAGCCCTTTTTGCTCTGCATCTTCCAAACGGCTGGATCTGTCTTTCAAATCGATTGCTGCGTTCTCACAAAAACTGAATTTCCATTTTCTGAACTTTTTGCTCCGTATATCTGAAACGACTGGACCTGTCTCTACTAAAAATTAAGCAACTCCATCAATAGGAATAGAATGTTTTTTGAATAATGTAAATCGGTTGATCCGTGCGTCCGAGAAATTGTACCCAAACATACACACTCGCATACATTCATTTATTCCATGAAATGCTTAATTGTTCAGGAGTTCTTGAACATAGCCTAAATTTTCATTTTTGATTTTTGGATGATCACAATAACTTACCCTACGGGAAGTTAACTAACCAGTCAACTGATATCTTTTGAAAATGTGGACAAATAATTTTGCAGTATCCTAGGAATTGTATAATAACGACTTGGCCGATTGTCGTGCAAAACTAATTGATGCGAGCCCTTACAGTTTCATCAAATGTCTTTCAAACTTTAGAAATCAGTTGAGATGTTTTAACAAATCGTCGACGAAAGATGAAACTTTGGCTCACATATCCACAAACGCACACAATACGTTCTGCAATTTTGGTCTCAACCGATACAGAATGACTTAAAACGTCAAGACAGTATACCATTAGCAAAACGATTGTCTGGCATAAACTACTACATCAGGATGATAACAAAACAATGATTTACGTTGAACATAGTTTATTGAATACAACGATTGATTCACCTGCCGATGAATTAAATAATATCATCAATTGAATTGAATTAATATCCAAAGTGCATTGGCAATATGTACATGCCTTCGAAGCTTTCAAGTGTTAGTACTGTAGATGTCATTATTCTGTAACGCGCAATCAATTAATTGTTATCTCTAATGATCGCAGTTAGTCGGAGCTGTTCTCGAGTAATCTCGTGTACACATCATATACATATCGCCTATATAGATTCTAGGATAGGATCTGGTGAACAAATTAGTTCCTGCCAATTCACCTGGATTTGGAATACTTGATTCTAAAGTTTATGATATCAAGTTTTTGTAGTCATGTTTATTCCATGGTTTATATATTTCATACTGAAACGACATAAACTTTAGGAAATTTGATAATCATTGGTCTGCTTTAAGAGCTTCAATGAAAGCTACTTTAACTTTCTTTCGCTACCTAATTAATTCTCAATTTTCATTTTTCTAGAATCCATGTGCTGGATCCTAGCTTTTAATTGTAAGTATACACTCACACACCCATATATTAACCCTTTTCACTCGGATGAGCCGCTCTGGCGGCAAAATAGATAGAAATCTCGCAATTTGCGAGTGGAAAGAGTTAGAGATCAATTCTTTACATTTTTCTTCTATCCCGATAGATACTTCAAATATGCTCACAAAACAAGTATGTTTGAATTTTAATCATGTTATCCTAAAAATCTATTCACCTAATTCAACATTTAGTTGAGTAGCTGTTTTAGAAAAAAAAATTGAAGCTCGTAAGCGCCGCGTTGCGGTCCAACGGATAAACATTGGTACGGAACCCATAGAAATGTAAGCATAATTTATACTAATTAATAAAATCTCTATAAAATATCCAATAATTTGATGTGCATATGTCCAATGATTAATTTTGACTGTCAAACAGCTAGACCTTTGGTTCAAAAATTTTATCAGGTTTTTATTTTGTCAAAAAATGAAGTGTTTTTTGAATCATTCAAATCGGACGCTACCTTCTCTCAAAAACTGAATTCACGCTTTTAGCACATCTTTGAAGCCTTTGCCAAAAACTAATCAGCACGCCCCCCGAATGGTTTTGAAATATTTAAATCAGTTGATTGCTGTTCCCGAAATCGTCGACGAAAGTTTGTATCCGCACATACATATATACATACACACACATAGACATAATTCAATTTTAAGATATGCCAAAACGTTCAAAAACCTTTGAAACCTGAAGATACATAAACATTTTCATTTTCAATTTTTTTGCGATTACTGTAAGTTATTCTACGGAAAGTTAATAATTTATTGAACTAATTTTTGGCATATTTTTAACTGATTTTTGATTCAATGTATTAGTTTTTTGTAAAATCTTTTAGTTACCTTGTTTTGAGTGATCTATTCGATCATATTTTTAAGACTTCGATAAAAATAATTCATTAAAAAAGAAAATTTTCAAATTCATTTTTTACAAAAACATATTCTTTTGCAATTTATAAATTGCCGCACCAATTTAAATTATTATATCAATTTATTATCAGAGATGATTTAAAAAGGAAAGTATATAAAACGGATATATCTACGAGCATACGCAATAGGCGTTATAATTTTATCATTTGGAAAGTTTTTGACAACATACTAGAAATCCAAGTAAATGATACGAAAAATGCCAAACAATATGTGAATCATCTCAAAAGTTTAATTCTTAGATAAAATTAATTTTATATTGCAAACGACAATGCAAATGTACTCATTTTATATAAATCAAAAATGTAATAAAATTTAGAATCATTTTAAATTTCGGATATTGATTTTTTATTAATCATTATTATTTATTATTATCTATGTAATTTTAAACAAAATTTGAGTAAACTGTTTATCCCCAACCCCCGTTCTTAACATAACTTTACACGTGTACACGTGTAAGTCGATAATACCGAATTAGACGTTCGTATTAACGGTGCCGATAATCTGAAGATTATGTCTAGATAATTAGCATTATCTTTACGCAATAATTATAATTTATAGTACGTTCAGAGTTATTTATTGTTGTAAATGTTCGGAAACGCTGCGCACTTGGCACATATATCCTGGTACATCTCTGCGAATCAAGAATAACACAGAGCTCATTTCAGCAGGCAATTACTGGAACGCCGTTTCATGTAATGTGAAAATGTTCATTGTATTGCAAATAGCAAAAATTAGCATATCATTAATTATATTTAATTAATTAAAGTAGGTCGTAGCTAAGCTCGTAATAATTACGCTCAAGTGAGAATATTTAATTCTACGCTGAGTTGAGAACTTTCTTAATTGGTATTCAATAATCATTAGATAAATTTAATCTTCAAGTTACTAACGATGATATCAACTAATGATATGATAAATCTTTATTGGTTGCACTGAATATAAAACATTTTGTGATTTTTTTTATCTAGACATTTACAAGTTTCTACAACTCATTATACAACGAAACTTTTAGAATGGGTCCAGATTTTATTCTTAAATCGATGTGCTCTTTAAAACTTAAAAGTAACCAATGATTTTTTTAAAAAAGGTGTTTAAGTACTTATTTCATTCAAATTAAAAAAACATATAAAAAAAGAATCTAGTAAAAAACCATCTAGATAATTACTAGACGAGTCAAAATTTGGAGACTCGTTTCGGTTAAGAATATTTGTGAAAATTATTTTTTATAAAATTTTAATATATTTTTATTTTTTATTTATATAAGAGATTTGCATTCCGTGCTTCTTTTTAAGTTTATAAGTAAGTGCGTGTCATTTGACAATACGATAATCGTGAATTTAAAAATATGAAAAAATTATACTGTAATATTTAACATTATGGTGTAATTATATATTTGTAAAATTGATAAAAGCATATATTTTTATAAAAGTGATAAAATTTGATAAAAGCATCCATTAAATTTTAAACGGAATGCGCTTCGTTCTAAAATAAAGCTTCTAACTTGAAAGGTCCATATTTTATGCAAGACTTTTAAAAATAATTTTGTGAAAGTTAGCTGTACTTATTAAATACTTATGATGGAAAAATAATATTTTCACCTAATTCTTAATAATGATTTTTCGTTGAATAACTATGACTATATATGGTATATAGATGTTACGTTACTAAAACATGTTTAGAAAATTAATAGGTCGTTCATATATAGAAAATATATGATTTAGTAATAATTCAATGTAAGTATTACAAAAAAATATGTTTCAGAAGAATAAATTTTTATCAAGTTACTCCAATGCAAAGAGTGTAGTAGCAGAGTTAGGCAATGTAAAATTTTAATTAATGAATTAAATCAAAATATTTAGTTTGTTAAAAGTTTTGAAGCATATTAAAATGCTTTTATAATCAGATGATTATGATTTTTAGTGTCATAAAATCAGTCCTGTATGTCCGACAAGTTTTACATTTATTCTTTTTCACGTTTTATTTTTGGTATTACATATTGTTTAAAATGCATATAAGTTATTTTAGAACACTCTTAAATTATACACCTTTATCATGATAAAATAGAGGAATGCGAAAAAATTAAAAAAAAAAGGATTTTCAAATATGGTATGAATTGAATATATCATATTTAAGTTACAAACATTTGAATAAGTATATTTTAATGTTGGAGAGTTTCGACTTAGTATAATTCAATATTTTGGGTAAATTTTGTCCAATTTTGTAATACACATACACACACACACACATATATATATATATATATATATATATATATATATATATATATATATATATATATATATATATATATATATATATATATATATATATATATATATATAGATTATAATTATTAAGTGGTAAAAACCAATCTTCACGCAAAACAAATAAATTTCTCCACTCCTATCTTTCGAACAACTTTTAAAACGAGGGAGAATAAATTCCTCAAATATTTAATGAAAAACTAATATTTACAAAGAAACTGAATTGCATTAAATAGTTTTTGAACATACACAAGCACTATATCTTTTTAAATAATTAGCTAATATCTATCAGGCTTATAAATTGATGTTGACTAAGAACCAAATATAGACTAATTTTTTGAATCATTCCTTCAATTATCTGCTTAATAAGATTTTTTTATATCAGAATAAAATATTATTAGTACTTATTCTCACGCATATCCATTCCAACATTTATTATGCGTTCGAATGTGATATTAATTTTGAATACTTCGGCAATAAATTTGAATTATCCGAATCAATAATCGTATATTAAGCGCTCAAGATGATAAATATCATCTATATATACAAATCATTAACTTCACAACGACTCCATTGGTATAATTCATGATCCCAATTTTTATTCCCATTGCCTTATACCTCTCGTATATCATACAATTAGGGAAATTGTAATAGATTGTTAGAATCATTTTTATTTACTTTGGAATAATTTTAGTTGAATTTATCAAATAAATTATGAATGTATCTAAATCGAATGAGTTGTTTTATCGTTAATACATGATTTAAAATACCTTGAGACTTTATTTTGAACTCTTGGTCGTGAAATTAATGATTCTGTAGCGGTCGAAAAAATATGGTTTGTATTAAATATGGTTTACACTACTAGAATGAATATTATTACGAGCCAAAATTTTTGATCATTAGTGGATTGTTTTATATATAATATTAAACAACATGTAGTTATATCGATCACCATTCAAAATAATTGCAAATCTAATTATTCTAATTTACCCGTTCCGAGAGCAATCTAAATATATAACATTTAGTGTCACAGTTAAAAATTTACTCTTTAAGCATTTTGCGAGTTTCTTGATACTTAGTATGTTAAAGTATACTTTTTATAATTGAATTTATTCTGATTAATAAAAGCAATTTTGAATTATTTTTATGGCGAGGTTAATAAACAAATAAATTAAAGGGGTTGATTTTAATAATGTATTGGTTTATTATTTATTTTATTTATAATTACAATTTAAAAAGGCAGTTTTGTTCTTCTTTTAAATTAGTTAATATGTTCTATAAGAATTATATTCAATATATATTTAGAATGCTTATGATAGATTATAATAAAAGTATTTATTCTGATACGAGTTCTTAGTTCGCAAATGATCCTATTGCTGTCTTTAATTTATACTTTCATTTTTGCAATCATAACTGAGATTGCTCAAATTGATGCCTAAAAAAAAGTAGAGTCAATACTAGCAGAAGATATCTATGAATTTACATTTCAGTCATTTTTTATATGTGTATCTACACAATAATGAAAACATAATAAAATGTAGAAAACAAGGGAAATATTTTAAATCAATAAAAACCATATTATTGATTGATTGATTGATTGATTGATTCTAAATAATTTTAGCTTTATGCTTTAGGATGATTGCTAACTGCATTTAAGATGTGGCTGTATATTCAAATCTTTTTACTTAAATCTAATTGTCAAACTTAATATTCTAATTATTTTCAGAGTTACTTATTCACAAAATTTAATATTTGGCAATTACTATTTATTTGCGAAAGATAATATTAATATTATAGATAATAATGATAACTTACTTGTAAAGTCCATGTTCCAGTTGTTTCAATCAGAAACGATTGAAACCTTTCGTCAGCTATGAATGTGTACCTGTCCACAGTCAGGATATGGGCGTCTCTGCGTCGAATCCATGATACTGACTTATTGTTTCCTGAAAAGAAATTCACTGTAAGGAAACATTTCTATATATATATATATATATATATATATATATATATATATATATATATATATATATATATATATATAATGGGTATTACTGCCTTAGGGCAGGCACGTGATCTAGGTTAAACTGCAGCTCGATTTGGGGAAGAATATTGAGAGATTTCCAATTCCATTTTGTACCGTAGTGTCCGAAATAGACTATTTTCTATTGGAAAAATCTACATTTTCAAGTCAAAATAGATATCGCTGCTGCACGATATTAGGTTGCCAGAGCGGAGGCTAAACACGCGACCCCGTCTGCACGAGACATATATATTCTGTACTCATAATATGCTTATATAATATTTACTTAGAAATATCATACTTAATCGCTTATTGATTTAATGCCTATATTGTACCAAATACAACATTTCTTCATGGTTTAAGTTGATTGTTTTTCTATACTACGTTCTGGGAAATTATGTATGCAAAGTATAACTGCAAATCATGTTAGTCTAATCACCACAAAAAATGTGAATGATGTATTTTTCAAATTTCCATGTAAACTATACTAAGACTTAACGGTATGAAACCCGTACTATAAGAATTTGCAACATGTTTAGCTCTATTTTTCAAATATTAATATACTGCCACATTTGATAAACATTTTATGTTTCTATTAAATTCGATTTCCCACAAACCAGAATCATATTATATAGATTCAGGAAGCTGATATCAAAATTTATAGCATTTCATATGGAGTTAATAGTGGTCGTAATATTTCAACAATACCACATTTCATAATGTTTTGTGTTTGCAGAAGCGAACCGCTAAGCTCACAAAACAAAGAGCTTTTGGCTAACGGAAAAAAGCGCATTCTTTGCTGAAAGAAAACAATACTCCAAGTCGGCAAATAAGATAACTCCTACGATATTATTATTTGATCGATAAGAAAATAGCAGTTAAAATAAGATCAACCTTTTCTTTGAGTCGGACGGAGGCTTTTATTGATATCAAATCAAAATAGTTTTGGTATGAGGCTTGTAATCGTAGATACTCTACCAAATACTCTGAATTGGCAATTAGAATAAATTAGATTTGGTTAGTTGTGATTTTTGCAAAAATGTTATGAACTATTTCATAGAAAAAAATTGAAATTGATTTCATTTTCTAGTTAATAATCACAAAAAATTAGCTTTGGCATGATTATAACTAATAATTTAATTTCTGAGACGACTATTTTAATGCTTCAGGACATTTTGAATTATTCTGATTGATTTTAAATGCTAACAGTATTTGTTCCATATCGAAGGAATGACAAAATTTTAATTAATAAGGTAAATGGCTATTTTGAGACATAAAATAATAATTTTATTCGTTTTACGTGCCTAACACCTAGCAAACAATTGATATGTTACTAATGCAAAAAAGGAATAAAAATTATTTCACTGTCTGCAAATAAAAATTAATTAATTAGAATCATTTACTAATCTATACACATTTACATAAAATACAAAATCATGAAATATTCATAATTTTATGAAATAATTTTGAATAATTTTCACACTTTCCTTTCTAAACTATTAAAAGTTTATAAAAAAGTAAAACATTTCGTTCACATAAATGTACTGCAACGGCTTTGGCGTTCAAGCCGTCTAATTTGACACTATAATGACTCACAATTTACTGCACGAAAGATTACATGCATTTTTTCCTTTGTGTATGTATGTTATTAACTATGCATGTCAGCAACTTACGTATTTTTACTCGAACAAGATCAGATCGTGCTCGAGAAATCAGTATCGGATTTTATTGAAAAGAAATCAACGGTTTTAGTGCTCCTTGTCGTAAAATTCTCGATCTATCAGGCCGCAGTTTTCGTTGAATAATATGTGTAAGTGGCGAAGCATACTCCTATCCCATTCTCAAAGGAGTGTCGTAAATCTCGAGTATTCCACTGTACTGAAGGGTCTTTCTTCGAGTGGAGTTCTGTTCGCACGCCGTCATGTTTGCCTTTTTTCCAAACGCTTTTCCTTTTTCCCTCGGTTCGTTCTGATACTGACAAAACAAGCTGCGCGCTTTTCACTGTTTTCGCTTTAGAAAAATCGTCACGTTTTTGACTTCTGTGTTTCTTTGCGTGCCGAAATTACGTTCGGAATTGATATTAGACGCTGTGAATGTTAGCGAAGGGCGTCTAGGGCGTCTTGGGCGTCTCGGTCGGGCGTCTGACGGATCTTAGGCGCGGACGACTGACTCTCAACCGGCCCGTGATATTGTATTAGATATAAACAGAATAAAATTTGCTAAACCACCGAGGACCCCGTAGAATACAAATTAGCGTTTTTACATTGTAATTGTACATAAGAACCCACGTCATGCGATTTACCATAATAATCCTATTTCATAAAACGATTCAGGAATTTTACATTTCCTCATGGATAATTATCAAATTATTAATAAATAAATATAATTGTGCAACAATTGTTTTGAGTATATTTGAAAGTGGTTGATTTAATTAAAAACGTGTGTAAAACTAGTTGGTACTGGTATTTTGCCTTGAGGCAAGTTTCATGAACCCGAATTGTAAACTAACAAACACGTTAACTCGGAGTATTTTTTAAAAGCAAATTTTCAAAAATCAATAATTTTTATAATTGAACCAGTTTTCGTAGGACTTTAATGGTTTTGTATGTTCATTAAGACCAAGCCCTCTAATTTTAATTTTAACAAACGTCAAAAAAATACTCATTTTCTCAAACTTTGTTGAATTTTTAAAATTAAACTACTTGTCGTAAGGCCGTAATATTTCAGTAAGTTCTATAAGACCATGATATATATTGCCAAAAACAGTTACATGAAAATCGGGTTAAATTTTTTTGTTACGAGAAAACGGCTCGGTAGATTCACCTAAAACTAATCGGTATTATTTCCAACTAATATCTTACAATTTTTGATTTTTTAAAATTGATTCGAAGTATGAGCTTAAATGTGGATGAAAAGTTTAACACATTTTTTTAAATTACAAAGAAACGGCTTGGCAGATCGTCGAACAAACGATAGTCCTCATCGAGATACATCGAATGGCTTTTAAATTTTTGAAATCGGTCCAGCCATTTTTGAGAAAACTTCAGATTTTAAAAAAAAATCTGTTTACACACATACTTTTTCCAAACTTCACACTCGGTTCAGAATGGCTTGAAACGTTGAGAAAACATAAAATTAGTGAATCCGATTTTTTTGAGAACATAAACTTCTCCTTCGGGAAGTTAAAAATCAATTTTTTTTTCAAATTATAGGACATATGAGTTATTATCACCGTTTTTTTATTAACCACTAAAATTAATAAAAAGAAAATACTCGTATTTTGTAAAAATAAATAAACGTTAGATTTTTCTAAATTTCTTTTTTTACCGTATTTGTATTGCTTAATTTTAGAGCAAACTATTCAAATTTATTGTTTTCTTCATGATAATGTGAATATCGGAGAAACAATACGAATTCTTTACCATACAGTGACCCTGCACCATCAAATCTACTAGTTTCTATCTCTAGAAAAGTCTTTAAACGGTTAAAATTATTAGAACATAAGATATAATCTATGAGTTATTTGATTGGCATCAATGAGGTATAGATAGTAGTTATTCCAGTGGGTATGTACTATTTAAATTCAATTTTACTGGATCAAGTTAATTGGTCATATTATATTTAGTCTTCTTGATTCTGATGTATGGAACAGCGGAGCAACGAATGAATTGGGGCGATTTTCTGATTTTTGATGATGATTAGTCGATCTTGTCAATAATCACGATGGTGTCAAATTGTATCTGATTCAGCTAGTTGCTATTAAAATTCAGGAGATTTGACTTGAATAAAGTTTTGATTGACAAAAAAAAAAGGAGATTTGTGAATGTGGGAATATGATGCTGCTTGGAAGATGATGTGTAAGGTCATTGATCAACATGATACAATCATTACTCATAAAGGTACTTAGTACCATGAAAATATTGACTAGGATTTTTGAACAAAAATCCGCACTCACTAATTGTGAGCTTCGAATCTGGTTTATCGTATGTTTTAAAGTAATGCGCTTCAATAATTTGTGGGGATAGTCCTAATAAAAGTGGCCGAAAAGTGTTAGTATCATATTTCACCGAATTTTTATGGACCAAATATGTAATGAATATCAATAATTATGTGAAAAGGTGCTGTAGCCATGAATTTTTATGATTATCAATACAAATGTGTTAACAATTTTAAAATTACGCTTCTAATGAACTAGAACTTACAAGACTAGAATTCTCAATACTTCAACTTACAATGATAAAGTTGGAAGCAAAGGCATACATAACGTGTCGTCTAGGGACGACATTTGAACACACAGCACGTCAGGCGAATGTCGTCCAGGGATGACATCCGTAGCAAAAAGGTTCGAGACCAATTCTTAATCGTTAACTTTTAAATAGATACAACACATTTTTGCGTATTAAATTCATATGATTATATTGAATTTTATGCATTATGTTTTTATATCCATAAATTCTATAAGCTTAATTTTATTTCATTTTGATGATTAATAAAAATTGCCAGTTGAGTTCTGTAACCATATAAACGAATAATAGAAGGTTTGAGTTTATGTTTTAAATGTTTTATTTGGTAGCATTGCAATAGGGAGATCGTGCTTCAAACGTAATACAACAGTCAAATTACCCTATTAAATTATACTGCATGAACCAGTGTCGGGTGTAATGTCGCAATGAATGACTGCATTGCGATTATATTGCCTTTGCTTCTAGTTTCTAACTCGTCAATAATGGACTTTTATACTGAATTTAATTTAAATACAATTGGTATTTGATTGCCTTGGTATCTGTGGCAAAATTAAAAAAAACTGATTTTTTTACTTTTCAATACTATTCAATTTGTCATTTTTTTTAGACAATTAGCAGTGCAGGTTAATAAAGAAATAGTTAGATTGTTAAGATAATTACAAGAATATAATAAGAGTCTTGAACTGAGAAGTTGAATCTTGCGTGGAAATTACTTTATCGATGGAATTTTCGACTTTTATTCATTTATTAACAAGGAACCCAGAATACAGTGTATAAAAAGTATTTATAGTAAAAAATCTTTCAAAATCTGATTCTTCGATATCAGTTCATTAAGATGTAATCAATGAAGTTTAGTATTTTATTTTATAATTTATTTGATCAACGATAGGGACTTGAGGGTTCTACAAGCTGTTGTGGTGATTTAACTTAACTACTACGCCGCTTGTCATAGGTGGCAACCCAACCTTTGTTTTATCACTAGGTGATAAATTTTTATCATTACAATTTCTGTAGAATTGATGAATATTTGAGCAAGGCAGCAACGCCGGATAAGGGCTATTTTCATTGTAATACATTGCTATCTATATTTCCAAGTAAAAACCGATGTCACTACCGCTTGACATCAGAATTGCTATAGCCACTAACCTAAGAGCGAGTAAACGTGGATATATATTTGTTTCATTAACTTCCCGTAGGGTAAGTTATAGTAATCGCAAAAAATCGAAAATAAATTTTTTATATATCTTTACGTTTCAGAGTTTCTGAACAGTTTGGGACACCAATGTAATTTAATGTTTAACCTTAAAACAAATAGATGTTTTGTGTTCGGATACAAATCTTCGTTCACGATTTCGGGAATACGGTTCAACCGATTTTAATGATACAAAAAACATTCAATTCCCATTGATAAGGATACATGCTGATTAGTTTTTGGACGAGACAGGTTTAGTCGTTTTGAATATATGGAGAAACTAGCTGTAAGTGGAATTCTGTCTTAAGGCAATTAATGCATCGTGCCTTAAGGCAAATTGCTGGAACTTCCCGTACCAAAAATTATTTTTTTAAAAACGATTAACATTTTTGAAAAAAATTTACTTCGAAAAAATAAGATTTTTGACAAACAATTAGACAAAAAATTACTCTTTTTTGGAAAAAAAAATTTTTTTTTATTTTTTTTTTTATTTTTTTTTTGAAAAAAAAATGTTTTCTTTATTTTGACATGTTTTGAAAGATCTAAACTTTTTTTCAAAGCAATCGTACTGCTTTAACTGCATGAAGACGAAATATCAAACCGCGTAAGCGCCGCGTCGACGTCTAACGCGTAAACATTGGTACGGAACCCATAGGAATGTAAACCAAAATTATACTTATTGTTAAAATCTCTATAAAATATCTGATAATTTAATGTGCATATGTCTAATGATCATTTTTGACCGCCAAATGGCATTTTTTTTTACTTTTTTTATTAGATCTCCGAAACCGCTAGACCTGCCTTTATGAAAATTTGATCGGTTCTTCACCTTGTCAATACAAGTAAAATGTTTTTTGAATTATTGAAATCGGACGCTCCGTTCTCTTAAAAACTCAGTTACCGTTTCGGCACTTTTTGCCCCGTATCTTCGGAACGGCTAGACCTGACTTCGCCAAAAACTAATCAGCACGTCTCCTTATCAATACGAATCGAATGTTTTTTGAATTATTCAAATCGGTTAATCGGTGTTCCCGAAATCGTCGACGAAAATTTGTATCCGCACATACATACACACACGCACACACACACACACACACACACACACACACACACACACACACATACATCCATTTTTTCTAAGGTATGCCAAAATATTCAGAAACCTTTGAAACATCGAGAAATGCAAAAATTTTCATTTTCGATTTTTTTGCGATTACTATAACTTACCCTACGGGAAGTTAAAAAGTGCCAAAAATAGTAATTCAGGTTTTAAAAGAACGGAGCGTCGAATTTCAATAATTCAAAAAACATCTTACTTGTATTGACAAAATGAAAAAATGGTCAAATTTTTGGGAAGGGAGCTTTAGCGATTTCGGAGATCGAGTAAAAAATGTAAAAAAAATCCCATATGGTCAAAAATGATCATTAGACATATGCACAACAAATTATCAGATATTTTATAGAGATTTTAATAAGAACGAATTTTGTTTACATTTCTTTGAGTTCCGTACTAATGTTCACCCGCAAGACTGTGACGCGGCGCTTACGCGTTTTGATATTTCGTCTCTATGCAGAGCAATTACTTTGATAAAAAGTTCAAAATTTCCAAAATAAACCAAAATATAAAAAAATAAAATCTTCCGATAAAGTCCATTTTTTTCCAAAAATTTAATTAATCTCAAAAATCATTTTTTTTAAGTTAAAAGAAAAAAAAATTTTTCTAAATTTGAATTTTTTGTCCGGGAAATTTCTGCAAATCGACTTAAGGTACTATGCCATGGATCACTAGTTATTTTCACAACCTACTCTAGGTGAAGTTAAAACGGCTTCTATTACAGTTTAGGCAATAGTATATAGTAATTTGGTAATGACTAAATTTCGACCGATATCAATTAGTGCCTTATCGCTATTCAACATATTGAGATCGTTCGTTCTGCATTCGCTGTAGCATATCCTGTTATTGGAAAACTATTATAAACAGTCAGTAGCTCGGAAAATTCTCTCGATTGATTTGGTTTCCCGACAACGCGCCACGCTCTCCTGCGATGAAAGACTCTGATCTTGTTTTAACTGCTGTTTGTTATCGAACATATAATGCCGCAGGAGTTATCTTGTTTGCAGACTTTATAAAGCGACCGTATTATTCCCGCTTCCAGTCCGGAATGTTATTTTATATCGCGAGATTACTGACTTTCAACTTCAAATATGTTATAATATTATAAAAGGTGCTATTATTATAACGTTATGACTCGTAGGTATTAAGTACATACATAAACAAAGAGATAAATGTATTTATGAACTTACACCGATACATGTGAGGTATCGTAAAATAGAATTGGATATTTTGTTTCAGGCTATTGAGACCTATTTTTAGCGTGCGCCAATTTCGTAAAATATTAAATACGTCTTATTGAAAGTTCTGCTAGGCTACAAGTCTAAAATACTGTTTTATACTGGATACTTCTTATTGCCATGTACATGCCTCAGATCTAATACTATTAGATTTTATTCTTCGGTTTACTATAGTCAGGAAACATCAATAAAATACCATTTTTTACGACGAATAAATGACAACCTTGCAAGGAACTTCTTATGGGATACAATCAAAAAATTTTTATTTCATTATTAATAATATGCATAAAACTTCGATTGATAATTGCTCATCACTCATCAGTATATTGTTGTTATAATTTTTATATGAACCATAAATTAACTCTTTCGCCGCGACAGTGTTTTCCGCACGAGTGTGCTTGTCGAGCCACTAATAAGTAGCTCAAGTATTTCTCACATAAAATATTTTAATTTTTTTATCATTATCAATAAAAATATATTTAAAATGTTAAAATTACACTTATAAATAGCTAAAAACTGCAAGAACAAATTAGAAATTTAAAAATTTTCGCTACGAAAGGGTATACGCGATAGATGACTGTGCCGGTCTTTGCTTCAAGATTTATCACTATGAGTTAAACCATTGGTAATTCTAATTCCTATTGTAATTTTTAGTATATCAGTAGCGTAATTTACAATTTTTAAGCAATTTTTTCTTGATAATGATAGAAATATCTTAAAATATATCGCTATGAATGGCCACCACGCTGTTCCTGTACAGCAGCGACACTTTTGTGGAAAGCACTCTCGTAGCGAAAGGGTTAATTTAACTCGATATATCTTGAAGCAAAAATTATCACATTGGGTGTCATGTATAGGTGACATTCGTACACGCAGGTCGCTAAACGAATGTCGCCTATAGGCACTCGTAGACAAAGGTTATAGAAAAAATATATGAATTGAAACAAATTTTTTTACACTTTTCTGTTGATTATAAACGGCTTGGCTAGGTACATCAAATTAATTAAATTTCAATCAAATTCATCAATGTTTTTTCCAATCCTTAAGTAATAACTTCTTATAAAACGTTTACATTGCGGCAATATAAATATTTTTTCTATGTTTCGTATTCTGAAAATAATTAAAATTAAAAATACTGTTTTTACATTAGGATATTATACAATAAAGATTATTGGAAGATTGCAGAATAAACAGTGAGCCAACAACTAATTATTATTCTTGAGTACAATTGCAATATTTTTTTAACGAATTTTAGAATATGATAGAATATTTATGTGCATTAATATAGTAAAAAAAACCATGTGTATAAATAAAATAAAAAAGCAATTTATATTCGTATAAATATTTCTATCTGTATTTATATTTAGTTAAAAAGGTTTACTAGGCAACTCTGGAAAGCGCTACTATAGCGATTAAGAAATATTGGTCATATTCATCATTCAATGGAGAAGATTCTTACTTGACATTATAATTCATCACAATGACTTATAGAAAACTGTTGTAGAACTTATAGAATTCTGATTGTCAAAAATAAATAAATAAAAAAAATACGCGTGTTATCTATGGACATGTGTGGCAGTCTTTGCTTCAAGATTTTTCAATACATTATTATTTATAATAGTAAAATCTTAAAATGTAACGCTGTGACTGTTTCTTCAGTAGCATTACTGAGCTACGCTTTGATCCGTATAACAGGGCCACTTTTGCGCAAAACACTTTTGGAGCGAAAAGTTAAAAATAAATACGGTATTCTTTATAACGTATATGTATATATATGTATATAGTTTGTCAGGCACTTGAGTGATTGTAACCCCCCGCCGGCCATTGTTGTGGTGTAGCTATTTTACGATTAGTGATTGCTGGCTAGCCCTTCATTGAAAGCTTCAGTCATCTGCGGCTCTACGTGCTTATGAATTATTCCTTGTTAATTACTAAGGGTATGTTGTTAACAAGCAATGACTGCAATCGGTCAATGTGCCTCTGTGCATATTTGAACGGTAATTCATTAATATTGGAGAACAATTGGCAAATCGAATACCTTTCTGAGACATGTCATACATTCTAAACAAAGTATTAACTCTGACTTTACTAAAACTGTCTATTTTAAAACACACACACACACACACATACACATATATATATATATATATATATATATATATATATATATTATATATAAATATAATTATCTTCAAAGCAATATGTGATATACAAGTCAAGCTCTATAAAATTTCCACTGAT
Organism: Ctenocephalides felis; assembly: GCF_003426905.1. NCBI lineage: Eukaryota > Metazoa > Arthropoda > Insecta > Siphonaptera > Pulicidae > Ctenocephalides > Ctenocephalides felis. The sequence goes on along the minus strand of NW_020538040.1, from coordinate 53,198,638 downwards.
CTCTGTAACATTTTGCCTCGGGTGCTTTTTTATGAAATATAGGTATTCTCTTTATGTTACATAGTTTTAGAAGATTAGTGACATTAACTTCTGCTATCTATACCCATGTTATACTTTAAATTATGTGTACTCAATGTCAAATTTTTACTTTTATACAATAAGCATATAAAAGTATATATGAATCTTTATTCAAACCAATTTGGTGCTATGGAATACAATTGTGGGGCAGTGCTCATAAGACTATATAGAAATAATACACAAATTCCAGAACAAATTTTGAAAATTGCCTTATGAGTACCAAAATCCCAACTGGTTGATTCATGTTGACACGAATAAGCCTACCATAAATGATGTAATGACAAAAACAGCACATAAATATAGAAATAAGCTCATCAGTCACCCAAATTCATTAGCAAACTTCTTGATAACAAAACTATCCAAGAAGATTCAAAAGAAAAGCGCCACTGCATTTAAGTCAACAACTCTTCTGATTAAATATTGAAATAACTTAGTCATTATTAAAAGTAATTATTTTATAAGTAAATAGTTAAAATTATATAATTATCAATAAAATATTGTGAACATTATATCGAATGGGAAAAACTATTGAGTTGTTTTTCCAACATGCCCCTTTAGTCAACAATGCCCAATGCAACAATTGTAAATTCCACAAATTATTTAAATGTTCTTAACTGGACAGTTGTAAATAAGAGAATAAAAAAAAATTCTGCTGACGATGATATAAGATGATATGACGAAACGTCTGGTATAAATTTATTTTAAATGTGCCATTTTTATTAGATGTACTCAAGATTTTAGACCCATACTTTCACATCACAATTAAACATATAGACATCAAACTATGTTTAGTAAAATTCGCAGTTTTTTTATCATTTTAGTAATGTTTTTTTTGCATTTTTATCTGTTTGTCATCTGGTCTTTTGCACTCCCTATGTGGCGTAAAAATAGACGCTCAGAAGGCAAAAATATCTACTATTTAATTTTTAATTTTAAAGCGATTTTTAGAAATAATTCAATTAATGCGATGCAATTCTAATAATTCAATTATTAGGTTAAATGTATGTGTAGAACGAGTCCATTTTAATAAAATAAAAAAAATATTAGGTTCAACAAAAAATTAATAAAAATAAATAATAATATAAATATGTATGTTTAAACATAACAAACAAAAAAAATCAAATCTTATTACTAACATAAATCTTGCTTTAGTAAGCATTTCTGTTACAATTTCTGTTTGAAATACATATTTTATGGGCACATTTTTTACGTATTAATTTATTTTACCTCATTGTTGCTATATTCTTATAGTTTGATCCTTATCAATGTGAACGTTCAGGTGGTTTTTTACCCCAAATATGTGTATGCTATTCTGAACGTCATATAAAAAAAACTTTCGAATTGTACATAAAAGTTACGATACCTATAAATTAACAAAATCCTGATGTCACTAATTCTATAATTTCTCAATATAGACTATTATATATTCATACAATTTTGTGCAAAATAAATTTGTTCTTACATATATCATATATCATTGTGTAAACGTATTATTGTCTCTAAATATTCTGATATTTCTTTACAAGATCGATCGGGTCTTTTATCTTGAGATAATATCTGTTTTGTTAGAAGTCTTCGCTGTATTAAATACCAATTTATAAATAATAAAATCTTCTTGAATCACGCGCCTGACTAGATTTCATAAATATTTCATTATTCCTCATATTCTGCGGTTACTCAATGTTTGCTTCGACTTCATGCAGTTCCATTTGATAATGGGAGACACACTCTTATAGAATGATTAAATCAATAACACATCAATCACATGGAATGAAAAGATGACACCCTCCATGCATTAACTGTTCAGAAAATGATTGATTTATTGTCGAATAGTCAGCTATTTTAAGTGCAATAATGCAGTGTTCAGTTTTCCATGTTACAGAAGCAGAAATAATGTGGGATAATTGTGCGTAATTTTCATTTCTATTTCCTAATAAAATATTTTTTCATAGTAAGAGCGATATTAAAATACATTGTATGCAAAATGTACTTGAATATTCATCGTTGGCTATAATATAGATTCACAATATGTAAAATGACGGATTAGTGAATAAACAGATTTGCGTATTGATGATTCAATAGATTTTGAAAAATTATTATCTAGGACTCAAGTTTATCATAGCATTAGAATTGAAATATAATCTTTATGATATCTTAACCAAATAGCGAGATGAACCTTTTAAACAGTAAAATAATACTGTATGAGCTCTTTTAGTACCTTAGTGTTTCTGCAAGGCAACTCAGCAGTTGACTCCTCTCTTTCTGGTGAGATTATATTAGATATGTAATTTTTATGTGGATATGTTGGCAGTAATGCACCGAAATTTTCAGTAATATCAGGTGAATGTTTGATATGACTACTATTTGATATCACTGCTATTTGATATCAGGCTGTTCAAGGCACGTGATTTCTTCTTCCTTACCACGAAGCCATAGCCAGCTTACGATTTGAAGGTGGAATTTTGTTTTCTTACATATAATAAAACTAATAAAATAAAATATAAAGTAATAAAATTGATAATAATAATATGCATCCGATATGCATGTTTTTGAAATGCAATGCGATTTTAAACAATATATGGTATATAGAGCCGAATAAAGAACAAACTGGATAACAATGAAATATAATCTTTTACCTCCAGCAAGTTTCTATATATTCTATGTAATAAAATTTTGTATTACAGCCAACCTTCTTATAACGCGATACCCTTATAAAATAAATATATAATTCTCAGAATGCATTCTTTCCTAAAAACTCCAATAATATCCAATAAATCCAATTATTATTTTTGATAATTGGCTTATCAGAGCATCTTAACTAGTTTTAGACAGTATATTTCTCTTCTATTTAAAAATAAAATCATCAGAAAATCATCATGTGGAGCGCTCATTGAACTGTGCGCACAGTTTTTGTCGGAATCGGGGCAAAATATTGTTTTCTCTTCTACTCACAACTATTTATTTTATGCCACAAAATATTCTACAAATCCTAAAATATGAAAATATATTTTGTTTCTATATTCTGAACAATTGCAGTTTTGTACACATGACGAGTATTAAGGTGACCATGTTTTTTTAAGTCAAAACCGGGACGGTAATTTTTAGTTATGGTAATCCAGGCCAATATGGGAGGGGGGGGGTTTGTATATTAGCAACAAAACTTATGTTTTTAAATAGCAAATACTATTTAAGAATGCAACAAAAATCAAACCGGGACGTATGGTCACCTTACGAGTATACTCATCTATACACAAAATTCTGCCACTTTTTCATGATGAAAATTCTCACCAATCACAGTTAATTTATTGAATTACCACAGTGTTGAAACAGACTTTCTACGTTAGTTTTAAATTTATTGGTTTGGGACATAAACCCTAAAAGAAATTTGGGATTTATGTAATATAAAAACAGATGCAAGACATAAATTATACTTATGTGCTTTATTACTATGATGATTCATTACTACAGTGATTTTATTTTACTATTACTAGTAAAATGAAATTACTTAGGAGGCGTCAATTAAACACCTGATAGTGTTTTAGGGATTTTTGAAACCCCCTTACTCTTGGTGATGAGTGGTGATATTTAAAATTGAACAGCCTCTTTCACCCAACATCACGTGTAGTTTTAGTACTAAAAATTTGAGATTTTTCTAAAAATTTTGTAATTTGTTTGAATTTCAGGTAAAAAATAAATATACATGATATTTTACTAGACACTTTCTTATGATTTTTTTTTGTCAAAACCTTCTTCCTTTGTAAGCTTTAAGTAACAAGTAAAAGGCCATTTATGTGGTAGCACGTAAAAGTTTAGATTTGTCACAATTTTTTTTTTGAAATATATGTAATGAGTATATAGACAATGACTATAAAAGAATAATATATAAATTGATATTATTTAATAATTACCTAATTGTTTAACCCTGCACGGCAGATAGGCGTGTGTGCCCAGTTGCGTTGTAATATTTATCGGCCCGGGACCCCCGTCCAGATACGCCCCGGTGTACAGGCCCGAGCTCAATTTTGACAAGCGTTCGATTGCCATGTCACGAGCATCCACTGAAAAATAGAAATATATTAATAACAAATACATCAATAATTTTGCAACCTCCGATTCATATTAATATGATATTTGTGTTATGTACGATTTTTATTCATCGAATCCGGTGTTCGGTATCATTGCATATTTTAACGAATAACGATTTCGATAAGGTTTAGTGGTTTTAAACACCTATATATTCTGCAGTCGTGTTTGAATTTATTTTGCATATATAAATGAATTTTATATTTCCATGTAGCGTATGGCAGAAATACAATATACATAATTTTTCATATATATGCTTTTCCATTAATCTATTTATCGGATTTCATTGCAATCACCACAAATGCGGATAAATTATTGGAAAAGAACACTTTAGTCCATTTTAAATTGCGATAATTATATTGATATAATGAAAATGACCATTTATTCTATTATAATCAAAATTATTTTAATTTTCATACGTAATAATTAACAATCCTATCTATATTACTGTAAATGGTTTTTGATGGTGTGAAACAAATTACTGAACAGTGATATTCAATATATTCGAGTCAAAAGTTGAATGCATTAGTAACTAGTTTGTTTAAATGCATTAGTAACTGTTTGTTGACTGCATTAGCAATTTGTTTAACGCTTTAAAGCACAAATTGGTTGAACTTCTTGATCTGTAAATAATATTTATGAGTGTATTATAAGTTGCACATAATGTTAGAAACTATTAGGAATTTTTAATACAACATTGCCAATGTGCCTGTTATATGCGACAAACAGTTATTGATATAAAACTATGATATTTTTAATTACGAAGATATGGCCTATCTCAATTTAAAACGATTTCTAAATGATTACTTCTCAGTTTTCCAAATCGGTTCAGGATCTGTTGCAATAGTTTCGTCGAGAAATTAAGAACTTTTCGGTTAATCCTAAAGAAATGCTCAATTGGCTGTCCCAACTCTTTCTTAACCAAAACCTACTCTTTCAGACCAATTCTGCAGTAACATAGCCGATAACATAGTGTTGTTATGACAACGCTATCATATCCTTCCTTCTTGGTACTAAAAATTGTGAAAATGCTATTTTCTGCACGATTAGGCGTTTATATATGAAACTGTATGTTATAAATGCGCATTACAAAGATAAAATCCTTTCTTACTTTCTTGGTTTGATTCTTTCTGGGTTTGTTTATGTGTAAAATAAGCCTGATCGTACAGCATATAGATAGCATTTTCACAATTTTTAGTACCAAGAAAGAAAGATAAGATAGTGTTGACACAACAACGCTATGTTATCGGCTTTGTTACCGCAGAATTGGCCCCTTTATCGAGTTTTGTCATTTTTCCAAAGGATTACAAATCGAGTTTCAAACCCGATCAATTTTGGCTTACGAAAACGTCAACAATTGATCAAATATTAGCACACACATTTGCTATTTCCAAATTTTCTGTCAACCGATTCAGAATGACATCTTTGACGAAACGTCGAGAAAACATAAAATTAGCAAATCAGATTTTATTGACGGCAACATAGACTTCTTGGAATCGTTAATAATGAAAATAACTTTTTGATATTAGTGCTTGTCCCTTTTTTATGTTAGTAATATATTTACATTGAATGTTTTTTAAATCTATAATGAATAGTTTTTTATATTTGTTCAATAGCATCAGAAAACTAACTATTAAACAAATACGTCCATACTTTTTTAATCAATTTTTTAAATTTAATTAACAATTTCTGGGTTTAATTAAAGATGAGTTATCAGCCGTAAATAATCCAATTTCATAACCCTTTTTGTTGGGCCGGGTTTAAAACCGATGTAATATACGAGTTACAAAAATGACAATTGTAAAAACGATACAACTATAGGCGTGTCCTTTACGTTTATTAAATGAAAATCTACAATTTTAATTAAACTGCGCGGTCAAAAATATACTTGTAAGAATAATATAAACAAAAGTTTGATGCAATTTGTCCGTATTTTCTTTGAGAAAATAAAAGTTTTTGTAATATTCATATCTATATAAGACGGTGTTTTAGTTACTATTATGATTGCATATACAACAATAAAATATTTCTCCCGGAATAAACTGTATTAACCCTTTCCACTCGCGAATTGCGAGATCTATATGTATTTTGCCGCCGGAGCGGCGGCATTCGAGCGAAAAGGGTTAATCCTCTATGAGCCGCGTAGCTTTCAGGTCACGTTTAAAATTTTTCGATATTTTGCCAAATAATTATGATTTCTTTTGGCAGATGACGAATGCATCTTAAATCTATAATGTTGTCTAGATAAACAATATAATTTGCTAGGCTTTTCAACTTGAAATAACATTTTTATACACATAAGTGGGAACAGTATAGGCCGTCGTGACTTTAAAAAAGTTTAAACAGATATTTTGTTTTTGATTTGTATATATATATATTTGGATGTGAAACAAAAAATTGGCCCATAGAGGGTTAATCAATAATGTATTATTTTATAGAAAAGTGTTTAAATCGACAATCTCACGTGTTGATCTGTATAGAATAATATCTATGTAATAGTCAATGTTTCTAGCGTTTAGTTGTAAATTTGATAGGTGATTGGACTCAGTTCAAGATGATGTTGCGAATCTCTAGATGTAGTCTTGTAAAACAAGGCTTTTAATAATTGTAATATAGATATCTCTATATATCCGTTATGTTATTATATCGAGCATATCTGTTCTTTGTAGAGAAAAAGTTTCAGTATGCGCATCGCTAGAATATAAAAGCATTATTCCGTAAAGAAATATTTTAGGAAAAACATGCTTTGAGTCTCGCTTCTGCGACAACAAATGCATATTTACGTCCCGGCGTTACATCTAAACGGCGAGCTTTGCTCACAGGCAAGGCAATATCAATTGTGCGCTCCGAAAAGGAGCAAAAAGCAAAAAAGATAAAGAAAAAACGAAAAATATTATACCAAATTAATGTAGCGTAGTTGATGCGCGTTTTATTGCCAAGCGACCGCAGCGTAGAGCATTGAGCATAGAGTCATAGAGTATAGAGCATAGAGCCGCCCTGCACGCCGACTAGCCGTTTTATAGAGGTGGTGTTTCCCAAATTCTGCATCCATTACCGACGTTCGTTTTATTTATCCATTACTTTTTTTATTTACATTTAAATACACATGCTTTCATGTACATATTTCCGTTTTATTATACGAAATTTACATTTTTGTAATTTTTACTGCTTACCTCATATTGCATTTTGACATTTAATTATTGAATATTCACCGAAGCACAAAGACCCTATTTGAATTTAAGTAATTACACTGTCTGTACCACATGGACTACAACACAACATATAATACGTATCAAACAAGCAATTATCGAACTATGTTTATTAAAATAACCAGTCAATTTCTAATTATGAAAAAGTATTTATTTACTGTTTTTCAAAAATTTGCCATCCCATGTGCGGGGTAAAATAGTACGTCCAGGGTGCAATCGAATGTCTTGTTTTAATTTTTACAAATAATAGGTACAATATTCAACCAATGCTAAATAAATATTTCATTTAGTAATTATATATTTAATATGGTGGGGCGTAGCACAAAGACCCAATGTGAATTTAAGTAATTACACTGTCTAAATCACTTGGACTACATCACAACATTTACCGCGTATCAAACATGCAACTACCGAACTATTTTTATTAAAATACCCAGTCAATTCTTAATTATGAAAATGTGTTTTTAAAAAATTTGTCACCTGGTCTTATTTACCAAACAGGTCGAATGTCTAGTTTTTAATTTTCACGAAACAAAAGTTACAATGTTCGATCAATCCTAAATAAATATTTTTGGGTACATTTGCAATAGAGATAACACTGTATATAACTTCGATGTAGTATTTTGTCAAAAATATTCATCTGCAGAATTGGAATAACTAATTTAATTCCTCTTGTAAACTTGCCCTTTTTAACTTATTTTACTTTTTTACACACCCTCACTAGCCGTTTTATTGAGGTGGTGTTTCGCAATTTCTGCATCCATTACCGACGTTCGTTTTATTTATCCATCGCTTTTTATTTAAAATCAAATACACATGCTTCTATGTATATTGTTCCGTTTTATCATAAGAAATTGTTTTTTTGTTTTTTTTGCTGCTTACTTCATATTGAATCTTGACATTTTTATTGAATATTCAATAAAGAGGTTATACATCTTTTTTCCTCTACTTTCAAATAATGTTGTTAAAAAGTCCTTAACTTGTTTTTAAAATATCGATGTTGAACCATTATACCCTAGCACCTTTAGTCTCCTTACCTGATAACATTTGGCTTTCGTACATGCGTTTCCTTAACTGTTTGAATCATTTTTCGCAGCCTCATATTTTACACAGAGATACAAGTATTTGTCGTTGTTACATGTACATTTATTGGTGAATTCTAATGAAAAAATATTTGAAATTTGCAAGTAACTAACACTAATGTGAAGTTAGTAGGTAAAATACCATATATACATATATCATTATAGAGATTTAAATCTGTAGAGCTCATCAATATTGTCGAAAAGGCTTTGCACTCGAAAGGCTTTGACATAAACATTGATAGTAAAAAGATGTGTTTGCTTTACGTTTTACCACAAAATAGGTTCATGATATGCTGAAAGTTGAATACATTATTTTTGATATGTTTTATAATAACAAAATTTATTTTTGAACTCTGAACAAATGCGCAAAATTTTGTTATATAATTAATATAATATATAATTTATTAATAATTTATAAAATTTGTTACATAATTAAAATGAATATTGAACTTGAACCTTTTTATAATACAAAATTTACATAGTATTAGGGAAAATTATATGAGCAATAAACGCTTGGCATAAACTAAATATAGTGAATTTATTTTAACATAATAAATTATTTTAATTATCAGTTATTAATAGATATATTTCAGCCTTTGATAGATCGATTTATCTATTCATAAATAATATCTCATATAAAAGATATCTACTGGACACTTACTCATACTGATATGCATCAAATAAATCGTCTTAATTGTTCTGAATTCAGAAGAAATAATATGAGGAAATTTTTATTTAATTATATTTAATGGAAATCGATATCAAAATTAAATTGATATGATACAAATATGAAGTGAAATTTTTATATATCAAACCATTTTTCAGATAAAAATAATTTTAATAATGGTCAACGTCTACATATTACATTATCAGGTACGATGCATACCAATATAAAATTTACTACATATTTTAAATACTTTACATATAATTAGCTTGATATTAGAAGCATCAGTAGTTACATTTTTTTCTTGTATGATACAAAACACTAATTAAAAAAATACTTCTAAAAAATACTTACTGAAACATTAACGTCGGGCGAAATTTTACTAACAATGAGTCAAATTGCATTAATTTAACATCTGAAAATATTCGTTTTGATCAACAATAATTTAAATCTGCCAACAATTGCCTGCTCATTTCATAGTCAGAAATTAAAAAATACATACAATCTGCTCTCTTTTCTATTAACTTTTTATTGGCAATTGCTGATATAGAACGGCATCCCGATGCTAGTCTCGTGTCAGGAATATGAGAAAGTTTCCGGAGCCATCGAAGCCACTACTTCGTGGGACTGTTTCCGTTCAGGTCTCAATTGGAATATGCGATGTTTAAATTTGTAGGTTTATGCGAAATAGAGTCTATCTTTGCTTATTATATATTTAGAAATCTCGCCGGCCGCTTTTTATGCACGACAGATGCAGTAAAGTTCGGTAGGTTACGAGCTGCACTATCGAGGAATAATAAAATGAGCTTAGTTTGTATACAGGGCGCGCGTTTAGCGTTTCCAAGTTTTTTACTTAGGCATATAAACTTCTACCACGAGTACTATATAAATATCAGTTCGTGCTCGGATACGAGCATAGGTAAGGTTAAACGTTTTATGGCTCAACTATAAAGTTATTTGATTTCGGAATAATGTTCATTGGATAATAAATCTCTCCCTATCGCGCTCCAAATTTACTGTTCTTGAGTGATTTAAAAATGACTCATTTGAATAAGTTACTTTGTAGACATTTCAAAGTAGAATTTTTGGTAAAATTTATCGTATATATCCCAGACTTTGACATCAAGTCGAAACGGTGTGAGTAAAATGTACTATCAAATATCATGTAATTTTTTAGTTTTTATTTACTCCAATTTTTTAATAATAAAATTATAAAGTAATTAACTATTTTATAATCCTGATTGAATGTGCCAACTTTTGATGAAACTTGCCAACAGCCTTAAGTACATTTTTTTAAAAAGAGCCTCCCAAAATCGACCGACTTTCAAAATTTTAAAATCTTAGTTCAACCGAAAGTCTTAATTATTGAAAATTTGGGGCAATTATGTTATTATTTTTGATTGTGTTCTTAGAAATGTTATTTACGGTTCCAAAGATAAAATAAACAAAATTAATAAAAATTAACCACAACCAAAACTGGTCATAATTTCACCAGTTAAGCTTGTTGTGATGACTTCTATGATTACCCTGGCTCTTTAAGAGAACCCAAGGGTTAGCTATCTTTTCAATGATAATAATCTTTTTTAATTTATTATTGGATTAACTTCAATACTGATGACATTGTATTATATCCATAAATCCAAGTCTATTTACTTGGAATCATTGCTATCTATATTCTCAAGTGAAAACCCATAACACTACTGATTGATATTAGTCTTTTCGAGGAGGGTGTCGAACCACGAAAAAACCCATATTAAACATTTTGTTAAACAAAACAAAAAGTGTGTGACCAACTATTCTGGTTATTGAGCAATAATGTTACTTGACCATTTCAGCGCTCATAAATCGACCGAGCACGTTTTCTGCAAAACTTTTAAATATTTTTGAAATTGGTAAACTACTGAATTTAAGTTTACTTGTAAGAATCTTTCACTCTTGAATCAGTTGGACAGAATCAATTTAGATTTCTTACTGTATTAGCTTGTGCAGGTTATTCTGAACAAACCAAATGATCGATAGATTTCTACTAAGCATTTGGTCAACTATTGAAAAAAAAAATTCACCGTCTTATATATATACATATTGGAGTATATTTGTTTCAAAAATCGATTTGTATCAGCAGAGCAAAGATGCTATTATTTTTTATGGATATACGCACGAAGAAGTTTTTTAGTGGCTAAAAACAAATATATTATATACGTAAATGAAAGTATAAGATATTTTATAGAGATATTAATAATATGCATCGATTGCTTGAACCAAAATTTTGGGTAATATACGTATGTGTATGTGAGGATTTTTACGATTTACTTAATGCCAATTCGATCTCAACGATTGTAACTACTTATAAGGAACTTTTTAGAGATTAAGAAAGAAATGCGTTTATTTAGTGTTAAAATTACCATAGAATATATAACATTGAATGCTTATTAAATGATTTTAGATAAAAATTTATTACTATTTTCTTAGAAATTTGCTATTTGCTAAAAAAAATCTTTTAAAAAGTCAGATTTTCTTAAAATCTTTCATTGTAAAGTTTCAACATACTGATTTGCTTATAGTTCGTACAACTAATTCTTCATTCAAATGCCTTGAATACAATCTACGTATGAAATAATAATATTAATTAAATAATAATATTTATTTAATTTCTCGTAAAAAAATTATAGATTCAATCTGTTCATTAATTAAAAGCTAAGAAGTTCATATGTTTTAGCTGTTCAGAAGCTCAACCTGCGTAATAAATTTATACAGTTTTTTTTAGAAACTGTATCATTGAAATACCATAGAAATATATCATGCTCAAACTTATAAATATGACATACATTACTCAACCTTGAATATTCAAGGTGTTTTTTAGCTTGATTTATTTTTTTACAATTTTTTATATTTTAATTAATTAAGTCATATACTGATGTAGAGTATATAATAAATTCTATGCAGTCTACACGTGCCATCGCATCGGCGGTATGTAGGCAGGAAAATAATTACATTATAATTAGAAAAGAAACGCTTTTCTTTGATACAAGATAGTTATTGTTTTTTCTATAAAATGACGCTAAGTATTTTTTGCGAACGATAAGTATACATTCCAATTTAATTAAAAAAGAACTACGTTTCCATATATATCACAAGATAATTAATTATTTGCTGAAGAAAAACGGCTAATTTGCTGCAATCTCTCAGCGACAAACGACGTTCATGTTTTTATTTATAAGGTTTTTTGATCATATAGCGAGTGTCGTCTCAAAGACATCGTCGTCCCCGAAGGTGATTTTCAATTCGTCTAAATTGCTTTTGAAGAGACTTTTAACTTTTCTCAAAGAAAACTTAATTATCAATACGACACTTTTTAAATGTTTTCATCGGCGCTTTACTCTCGACGCTGTTGATAGAAAATTACAAATGTTTTTTCTCGAGTTGTCTCCAGAATTAATTCGCGTAGCAAAAAGTAAATACTTATCAAATGAAAGAAATATCAAATGTCAGCGAGTTAAACTTAAATTAAATATTTACATTTCAATAATTTTACTAAAAAAGTGTTTTTCTTGACTTGGCAGTAAAAGAAATAGACTTTGATTCAATTATTTATTTCATTTCATGTGGTATAACAACTATAGTTGTAGTTTTATATTTATTATAAGAAATTAATATTAATAATTTAATGATTTGAAAATATTAAATTCATTGTTAAATAGATACTCATATTGTACATAAAATAAAAAGAAATGGTTAAGTAAATATGTATTATGACAAGAAATTTTTTTTTTAAATAAAGCATTATTTAAACACTTTTTTCACGCCGAGTAATACAAATTTTGTAAAATTTTATAGCAAGCAAGCATGTTTTTTAATTTTATTATTTCTAACTATAAATACGCCAATTACAATATAAAGTGGTATGTACTTAATCAAATTAATCTCATCTTCAATTTATCTTGTTCTAAAAGGTATGTTGTGACACCGATATCTTGAGCGCAATTTCGTTGGTCGACTATATTTAATTAATTATTTTGTTTTTTCAGGAGATCGTATAAGTGTTTTAGAATTGCACAATTTATAAATAATTAGAATATTTTCACAGTTTGATGAAACCAAATGGTTTCTGTCAACCCCGATAAAATAAATATATGTGTAATGTGGAACAATATTTCCATTTGTATTTCATATTATAATTTAATTTTTGTCATTGTTTATGTTGTAGTTTTCACTATAAATTGAAGGCATATATATATATATATATATATATATATATATATATATATATATAACTTGAATAGGGTAGTATACAATTTTTTATCGATGCTATTTTAAAGTAGAGGGCAAAAGATATTTAAAAAGCTATTAGATCAATTGCAATGTATAAATATTCGTAATAAAAAGTATTAGCCCTAGTTGGTAGTTTTTATAGATTTGAGCTCTTTCATTAAGCTTACGATATCTGAATATAATTTTTAAATCTTCTTTAAAATTTTTAAACGATGTATTGTTATTTTTATGTTCGATTCAAGAGTTTTTTTATATAAACTCTATAAAAACTTACATGTGGTTAGAACAACCACCTGAATCTTTGCACTAGAAAGGTGTAAACAATAAAAAATAGAAAAGTAAATTCTTTTTTTTTTTTTTTAAAACTCGTTTTATTTAGCAATCAGAAATACATTAAGATTCCTATGAGCTAAAATGACAATGTAAGAGCGATGCCTAAGAAGAGCTCCAATGAGATCTTCTCAGTTTAACAATTTCTATAAAATATTATATTAGACCTAATCTAAGACTACGTCTAACGGCCATTGTCGTTTCAATCTTCTTGTACCATAAGGTTTAGTAATTTCTACTATAGAGGGGTTCGAATGTGAGTCCAGTTTGCGTTTGTATTTTTCTTTGAATTCTTGGAAAGTTAAATGCACCGTTTTCATCTTGAGGTCGCTGTGAATGGTTTCATTTGTTACGTACCATGGAGAATTAAGAATTGTTCGTAAAATTTTTGACTGAGTTCTCTGCATTATAGCTATATTAGATTTGTAAGCACATCCCCAGAGCTCAATTCCGTAGGTCCAGATTGGTTGATAATTGATTTATATAGCAGCAACTTATTTCCAACAGTGAGCTTAGACTTTTTACGCAGAAGCCAATCAAATTCTTTCATTTTGATCATTATTTGCTGCTTTTTTTGTTTTTATGTGGCTTTTCCAAGTAAGTCTGCTATCTAAATGAAGACCACGATATTTCACTATGTTCTGTTTCGGAATCTGGACATTGTTTAAATAAATTGGAGGACAATACCCTCTCTCAGGGTAAATGTGATATGAGCTGATTTGGTTTCATTTATGCAAATCTTCCATTTGGCAAGCCACATTTGTAGTCTATTGATATGTTCTTGCGTTTGTCGGGAAGCTTGATCAGCACTGTGATTACTACTTAGTATGGCAATATCGTCAGCGAATGTAGCAAGTGTCAGATTTTCAAGTAATGGGAGGTCCTTTGTGTATAAAACATATAAGAAAGGTCCAAAAATACTACCTTGTGGAACTCCTGACATTATTTTGTGGAAATCAGATGTTACTTGATTTACTTTTACTTGAAAAATCCTATCTTGTAGATATGATTTGAAATCCCATAATACCTGGATGGAAGGTATGCTTTTATTTATATAAAAGTCCTGGGTGCCAAACCTTATCGAATGCTTGTCGAACATCCAGGAAGACACCACTACAGAAATGCTTATTTTCAAATGACTTATGTACAGTGTCAATAACCTGTGAACTTGCTGTTTGGTCGAATGTTCACGTCTAAAGCCAAATTGATGGTAGGGGATCCAATCTGAAGGAAGCTCATTGTTGATTTGGTCCAAAAGAATCCTTTCAAGCAGTTTAGATATTACGGGAAGCAAGGATATTGGTCTATATGAAGATACCTCAGTCAAGTTTTTGCTTTTTGGGAATCATTAATATTGGGCAGTCTTAAATTGATTTTGGTCAATACTCTACTCTGAGCATGGCATTAAATATATACGTTAATTAAACAATCGTTTTCTTAGGAAGTTCTTTCAACGCCCTTGCAGTTATTTTATCAAAACCAGGCGATTTTCTTGTATTTAACATCTGGATTTGCGAGTTGACTTCTTTGGGTTTGATAGGTTTGAAAGATTGTGAGAACTGTAGAGGTTTAAGCAATTCTTCTTCAATCTCTTTATCAATGGTAGAGAATCAAATGGTTTAAAACATTAGACAAGTATTTAGCAAAAAGCTGCGCTTGTTCCTTCTTCACTTCTTGCCCAAGGATCATTAGCACTGTTTCTAATAGGTGAAGAAAAGAATTTAGGCTTCTTCACATTACTAGCTGCTTTCCATATCGAGTTATCTGATCTGGATAGATTATTAATGTACTTCTCAAAATTTTCATTTCTGACTTGCCTAAGTTTGCTTTTAAGTTCTCTGCAAAGTTTATTGTATGAATTTTTATCGTCAGGTCTATGATTTTGTTGCCATTAGCTCTGGCACGTCTTTTTTTCCGAATAAGTTCTTTGATTCCAACGGAATATCTTGGAATGCAGGTGATGCTTGAACTTTAGGAGTTGCTTCTTAATTGAATTGAATCGTAAATGTTTGAAGCAAATCTTCAGTAGCCTTGTCAATTTCAGTATCGCTTTGAGACTGATATAGAAATTTGTTCGCTCTTTCAAAACTTCTCGAAATGTTTCCCAATTTGTATATTTGCTATTAATATATTTGAATTTATATTTGTTTGTATAACTGTGATTCCTATAGTTAAAACAATTGGAGAGTGATCTGAGGATAAATCGTATGATGGCTTAATATTCGTCACGTTCTCATTTATGTTATTCAAAATAAAGAAGTCGAGCAGGTCTGGTATTTTTTGAGGATCACTAGGCCAATATGTCGGGTGTCCAGTGGACAGAAATGAATAATTATTATTATTTAGGGTTCTCAGGAGCTCATTACCCTTGCTTGTGATCAGACGTGATCCCCAAGAAGTGTGCTTGCAGTTAAAATCACCACCTACAAGAAATTTCGCACCCAATTGATGGAAAAACTGTTCAAATCTGTTTGCTTGATATTATGTCGTGGAGGCATTCCAAAGTGCAATTCTTAAAATTTAGCCATTACGGATTAATTTTATTTAATAAAGTTGTTAGCAGGTTTAAAACCACACCATTTTGATGATTAATTGATTAAACATCTGTTTGAATTCGTGCATGAACTGAGGCGAAGCTTGCGGATATGCCTGAAGCAGACTCTGGAATAACGTTGTTATTTAACGCCTGCATATGTTCGAGGGTGACCTTGATTACGATCTGATTTGGATTTAGATCGGGTACGGGTAGTGGTAATAGTTGGATTAACCGTATGTCTGTGTTGGATTTTTGGTTTATAAACGTTTGTGGTGTATTATGATTCATTTTTGGAATTTTTGATTATATACCTTCTTATGGCTGGGCATCCACGATAACTAGCTGCAGATCCTTAATTACATTAATACATTTTCAGGTTTCTTGCAGTCCGATGTAGTATGATTGTTACCACAAGGAACAAGTAAACGGCTTATTGCAGTAACGTTGAGTGTGACCGAATTGTTGGCATCTTTTGCATTGCACAACGGATTTATTATAGTGTGGCGCGTTCTATACGAATTATGTTGTTAAGAATCTTTGTTACGCTGTATATGTCTTTGTTATTTTTTGCGGGTTCAAGA
>NW_020538040.1:53146907-53180806 GCF_003426905.1 Ctenocephalides felis | reverse complement strand
GTTTGAAAACATCTAGAGCTTTTACATGTAATGTAACCATTCGGAATTTCAGGGTATTGAATATTATTTACATGTCAATGATGCTAGAATTCGTGTGCGACTGCTTTACCCATATAGCATCTCTGTTCAGTGTTCGACATGATTGTGCCGGTTAAATGCATAGAGTGGTGCTTTTGGGTAATTTTGACGTTTTCAAGATAATTTATACATTGATTCAAACAACTTTAATTTGGTAATAATTAACATATATTAATGGGAATGAATTTTTATATTTAATTATTACAATGTAATCATAATTATAGTATGTGTATATTTGCTTTGCATTATATCTATGCTTACATTATTATTAAACTGACTTTATAAATAAATAAATAAATAAATAAATAATTTAGCTATCATCAATATCATTTAAAATATAGGCGTTCATTTAGAATAATGCCATAGCAGTTGCTATTTGGTTAATAATTCTAAAACATTCTTTTTACTTGCTCATCTTATGAATTAATACTTCAATCTCATTGTTACTTTTTATTGGATACGTTATTATAATCACAAAAAATCGAAAATAAAATTGTTTGTATCATGTAAAATTACTAATAAACATTATTCAAAATTTTTATATGATGTATTTGCTTTTACTTAAATGCCATCTTGTACAGTAGCAAATAAGTTTTACTTCAATCGTGTGTGAACCTTACGCGCACTCTTTTTTTATTGATTATTCTTTTTAGTTCTTGAAATTTCAATTACGGTAAGGTATATTCCAGCAATTTGCTAAGGCACAAGCCATATTTGACTAGTTTTTGTTTTATATTGTTTCAAAATGTTAATCAACTTATGGTTCACAATATAAAAAAAAACAGTTGGTATATACAGGGTGTCCCAGAACTTCAACGTAATACTGATACAGCGTGACAATATGGATTGCAACTATCATGAACAATTTTAAATAAATTAATAAATGTTATAAAATCATTGAGAGTTGATTTAGCTTATAGACCTTATAAAGAAAAGTTTATAAATGTAAGTGTAACAGAATTCATTATATCGATCACCTCCTTTCTGTGCCTTTTCACGCCATCCAATTGTCTTCAAGAAATTTCAATACCTACGATTATTAGATCTGTTATAGATCTGAATATTTAAATTTTAAAACTCGATCTTTTTCAGTCAGACGTTTAGCCATTATCGAAATCATTTTAATACTATCGCATATAACTATTGCAATACATAATAAATTTTTGCTGTCGAAACATGAAACTTTAATGATCGTCAGAGTAAAGTATTTATAATACGCAAGGGAGCATCGTTATCACGGTACTGAAATTTGAGCTTGCTTTGCTTTAGCGTAATGCACTATTTTACTAACAAAATAAAACGATGTTAACGTACGCCTTGCCATGATATAATACATTTACTATTAAGTGAAAAATATCTAATTAAAAACGTGGTGCTTTAATGTATGAATTGAGCTTTGAAATGAGCTTTCGTAACATATATTTTATTTAATAAATGGCAGAATAAATTGAGAACTATTTGTTTTAAACATGAAATGGCATTAGTTCTAAGTATTGTGAATATATAAACAAAACAAATTAATATATACAAACATTTGCCAGCTTTTTTGGTTCTACTCAATATCTACTTAAACTAGTTGTAAAAGTTGTAAAAGTGGTAATTTGTCTTGGCAAGTTGTAAAATAATCGACTTAATCAAGAAGAATTGAGATTCCGCAACTTAACAAATTTTCACATTTCGACATCCACCATTATTCCAACTTTGAATTTTTATAATTAAACCAATTTTCATAGACCTAATATTTTAGGTTGTTTGTTAAAACTATACACTCTATCAATATGCAAAATTTCATTAAATTGACTAAAATTTTTTTTATTTCAAAACTATTTATTGAGAAGGAATTGTTCGGCAGATGATTGTGCAAGTTGCATGAACTTTCCAAAGTGTAATTAACCTTTTTAATCAATAATATTTTTTTGGATTAAAATATGATTCACTTGATTATTTGTTCCCCTGTCTGCCTATTTCTGTCTATCTGTTTAGCTATCTACCTGCCTATCGGTTCATCTGTTTACCTGCCTAAATGTCCACTTCTTTACCAGCATACCAGTGTATAATTTTGTCAGTCTACCATTATATCTGAATACATATCTCCTCTTCTACTATTTTTGCCTGATTACTTGTCTGCCTAGCTGTCTACCTGTATACCTGTCTACCTATTAACTAAATCTTATTTGTATATGAATCAATAATAATATATTTTAAAGATAATATTTGATGATCAAATGACAAATTTTGCAAGTATTTTTTTGCAAAACCTTCGAAAAAATATAATGAATTCTTCATTCTGTCAACACAAGTAAAATATTGAATCATTCAAATCGAATGCTAAGTAGTCTCAAAAACAGTAATTTTCAGCCCTTTTTGCTCTGCATCTTCCAAACGGCTGGATCTGTCTTCCAAATCGATTGCTGCGTTCTCACAAAAACTGAATTTCCATTTTCTGAAGTTTTGCTCCGTATATCTGAAACGACTGTACCTGCCTCTACCAAAAATTAAATAACACATCCCTCTATCAATAGGAATAGAATGTTTTTTTAATAGTCTAAATCGGTTGATTCCTCTGCCAGAAATCGTGGACGAAAAATTGTATCCATGCACACACACTCGCATACATCCATTTATTTTATGGTATGTACAAATGTTCAGAAGGTCTTGATACATGAAGATATGCAAGAATTATTATTCTCGATTTTTGGACGATTACTATAATACCCTACAGGAAACTAACCTGCCAGTCAACTAATATCTTTAAAAATATTGGATAAGAAAATTTGCAGTATACTACAAATGGTAAGAAAACGACGTTACTCGTCGTGCAAAATTAATTAATGTGAGTTCTTACAGCTTCATCGGATGTATCAAATTTTTGAAACGGCGACAAAAGATCAAAGTTTGGCTTACATACGCATTTCTCCCATTTTCAATTCGACTTGCAATGTCGAGACAGTATAACATTAGCAAATAGATTGTCTTGTATACACTACTACTACATAGAAAAGTTAACAAAACAATGATTTACGTTGAACATAGTTTATTGAATACAACGATTGATTCACCTGCCGATGAATTAAATAATATCATCAATTGAATTGAATTAATATCCAAAGTGCATTGGCAATATGTACATGCCTTCGAAGCTTTCAAGTGTTAGTACTGTAGATGTCATTATTCTGTAACGCGCAATCAATTAATTGTTATCTCTAATGATCGCAGTTAGTCGGAGCTGTTCTCGAGTAATCTCGTGTACACATCATATACATATCGCCTATATAGATTCTAGGATAGGATCTGGTGAACAAATTAGTTCCTGCCAATTCACCTGGATTTGGAATACTTGATTCTAAAGTTTATGATATCAAGTTTTTGTAGTCATGTTTATTTCATGGTTTATATATTTCATACTGAAACGACATAAACTTTAGGAAATTTGATAATCATTGGTCTGCTTTAAGAGCTTCAATGAGAGCTACTTTAACTCTCTTTTCGCTACATAATCAATTCTCAAGTTTCATTTTTCTAGCTTTCAATTATAAGTACACACACATCCATATACATTAGCCCTTTCCACTCAGATGATGCTGGTCTGGCGGTAAAATACACAGAAATCTCGCAATATGCGAGTGAAAAGGGTTAGAGATCAATTCTTTACATTTTTCTTCTATTACGACACTAGATACTTCAAGATACAAAACAAGTATGTTTGAATTTCAATCATGTTATCCTAAAAATCTATTTAACTAATTTAATATTTAGTTGAGTAGCTGTTTTAGAAAAAAAAATTGAAGCTCGTAAGCGCCGCGTTGCGGTCCAACGGATAAACATTGGTACGGAACCCATAGAAATGTAAGCATAATTTATACTTAATATTAAAATCTCTATAAAATATCTGATAATTTGATGTGCGTATGTGCAATGATCAATTTTGACCGCCAAATGGCATTTGTTTCATCGTATCTCCGAAACCGCTAGACCTTCCGTTCAAAAATTTTATCAGGTTTTTATTTTGTCAAAAAAATGAAATGTTTTTGAATCATTTGTGGCGATATCAAGCAGGCTGGTTTTTATTTGTAAAAAACAATGGGACATGTCATGTATATTTTTGATATCGAAATATTTTTACAGTTAATAAATTTATATTTTTTTATTATGTTGGGAGTTTCTAATTAAATATATTATCATAATCATTACGACTCCCACATTGGTGACTCACGACGATGGAGATGAAGATAAAGGAGTTTTATTTTTCGAAGATTTAAGAAAAATTGATTTTGACGCAGCACCATAATCACTGGTCTTCAGTGACGACCTATAAGGTATGTCCAGTCCAATCCATCATAGTTAACGCACTTACTATCTGGATCAGACTTCCGAGGTTACTCATTTGGTATACCCAGACCTCAGTGTTTATTGCTGACAGAAAAATAATTTGGAGCCTGAACTTTTCATTGGAATGCAATTCAACCTCTCTTTCTCTGTTAACTCAACAAATCGTCTTATAATGCTACCTCCCATTATCGGTGACAACGACGAATCAAAACAAAATTTGACATAATTTATTGGATTCCACAATTCTGGACTCTTATGTCAAAGAAACCAATGATCCTGATTTGGATAAAGAGCCAACTTCTTTCTCTGATCGGAACTCATCAGATACGAATGCAACGCTTGCAGAAATGGAAACTGTACCCATAAATTATGCATTCTAAACATTAAGTTATTCTGATATAACTAATACCCATTAGATCGAGGCTGAATCTTAGAAGTTCACCGACATCGAGGTACAAGAAATTTTCCACATTTTTTTTTTAGTCAGAACCTTATGCAGAATATGGAGTTGATGGCAGGTCAAATCACCACATACGGTGGATCTGCTGACGAAACATGGAAATTTGTAATTGACCAGTATTACAACACTGGTCTGCTATAATCTGCTTTCCCACCACATTTTTATAACGTGTTTCCCTGTTTTTTTTTTTTTTTAAACTGTGAGATCAACACTGGGCAGGGAGTGTGTGGCGATATCAAGCAGGCTGGTTTTTATTTGTAAAAAACAATGGGACATGTCATGTATATTTTTGATATCGAAATATTTTTACAGTTAATAAATTTATATTTTTTTATTATGTTGGGAGTTTCTAATTAAATATATTATCATAATCATTACAACTCCCACACATTCAAATCGAACGCTCCCTTCTCTCAAAAACTGAATTGACGCTTTTAGCACATCCTTGAAGCCTTTGCCAAAAACTAATCAGCACGCCCCCCCGAATGTTTTTGAATTATTCAAATCAGTTGATTGCTGTTCGCGAAATCGTCAACGGAAGTTTCTATCCGCACATATATACATACATACACAAATATAGACATAAATCAATTTTAAGGTATGCCAAAACGTTCAGAAACTTTTGAAACGAGAAGATATATAAACATTTTCATTTTTGACTTTTTTGCGATTAATACGAGGGTCATTCAACAAGTACTTAGCTTTCAAATAAAAAACATTGCCACAGGGAAGTTGCAATTCATTTTTAAACATAATCTCTTTTAAGCTCGATACATTTGGACTTGCAATGTGTTCCAACTTAGTCAACCCGTCCAAAAAATACATTTTCTCAAAGGCTACAAAATAGGCCAAAAAGTTGTGGTGAGGCTAAGTACTTGTTGAATGACCCTCGTATAAGTTACCATACGGAAACTTAATAATTTATTGAACTAATATTTTAACTAAATTTTAATTCAATTTATTAGTTTTTTGTAAAATATTTTAATTACCTTGTTTTGAGTGATCTTTTCGGTCATATTTTTAAGACTTCGATAAGAATAATTAATTAAAAAAGAGAATTTTCATATTCATTTTTTACAAAAACATATTCTTTCGCAATTTCTAGATTGTTGCACTAATTTATTATATAAATTTATTATTAGAAATTTAGTTTCAAAAGGAAAATGTATGAAAACGGATATATGTACGAACATACGCAATTGGGCGTTATAAGTTGAAAAGTTTGTGACAACATGCTAGAAATCCAAATAAATGATACGAAAAATGTTAAATAATATGTGAGTTATCTCAAAAGTTTAATCCTTAGATAAAATTAATTTTATATTAAAAACAACAAAGTACTCATTTTATATAAAATAAAAATGTAACAAAATTTACAATTAT
This sequence comes from Ctenocephalides felis, assembly GCF_003426905.1. Taxonomy (NCBI): domain Eukaryota; kingdom Metazoa; phylum Arthropoda; class Insecta; order Siphonaptera; family Pulicidae; genus Ctenocephalides; species Ctenocephalides felis. The sequence goes on along the minus strand of NW_020538040.1, from coordinate 53,174,556 downwards.
TTTAAATTACAGATATTAAATTTTTATTAATCATTATTTATTATTAATTATGTAATTTTAAACAAAATTTGAGTAAACTGTTTATCCCCGACCCCCGTTCTTGGCATAACTTTACACGTGTACACGTGTAAGTCGATAATACCGAATTAGACGTTCGTATTAACGGTGCCGATAATCTGAAGATTATGTCTAGATAATTAGCATTATCTTTACGCAATAATTATAATTTATAGTACGTTCAGAGTTATTTATTGTTGTAAATGTTCGGAAACGCTGCGCACTTGGCACATATATCCTGGTACATCTCTGCGAATCAAGAATAACACAGAGCTCATTTCAGCAGGCAATTACTGGAACGCCGTTTCATGTAATGTGAAAATGTTCATTGTATTGCAAATAGCAAAAATTAGCATATCATTAATTATATTTAATTAATTAAAGTAGGTCGTAGCTAAGCTCGTAATAATTACGCTCAAGTGAGAATATTTAATTCTACGCTGAGTTGAGAACTTTCTTAATTGGTATTCAATAATCATTAGATAAATTTAATCTTCAAGTTACTAACGATGACATCAACTAAAGATATGATAAATCTTTCATTGGATGCACTGAATATAAAACATTTTGTTCTATATATTTACAAGTTTCTACTATTTATTATATAACGAAACTTTAGAATGGGTGCAGATTTTATTCTTAAATTGATATGCTCTTTAAAGCTAAATGAGTGATCAATGATTTTTAAAGAAAGAAGTAGTTGTTTAAGTCGAATTCAAAAAAATAGATAGAAAAGAAATTTGTAAAAAACCATCTAGATAATTACTTGCATAATACTATTTATGAATAACGCGGAAATTATATCTCCTGATATATAGTAGATATACTTACTTATTTTTGTAAATTCGTTTTAGTTAGAAATATTTGTGAAAATTGTTTTGTATAAAATTTTGATATATATTTTACCTGTTATTTATATAATAGAAATTTGCATTCCGTGCTTCTTCTTAAGTTTATAAAAGTGTGTGTGATTTGACAATAGGTACTCTCAATAATCGTGAATTTAAAAATATGATCAAATTACACCGTAATATTTAACATTATGGTGTAATTATACATTTGTAAAATTGATAAAAACCTATATTTTCATAAAAGTGATAAAATTTGATAAAAGCATTCATTAAATTTTAAACGGTATGCGCTTCGTTCTAAAATGAAGCTTCTATCTTGAAAGGTCCATATTTTATGCAAGACTTTTGAAAATACTTTTGTGGTAGTTAACTTTACTTATTATGATGGAAAAATATTTTTACATAATTCAGATGTAATGATTTTCAGTTGAATCATATATATTTATATAAATAAAACGCTTAAAATTTAATTTAATTTTCAAAGTATTTTTCTTCCGAATTGATTCATAACAATTCACTCAATGTTTGGCTTAAGTGAATTTGATTTTGTCACTTTTTGTAATAATTAAAGACACATTATGTTACCAAAACATGTTTAGAAAATTAATGGGTCGTCTATATATAGAAAAAATATGATTTAGTAGATAATAATTCAATGTAAGTATTACGTAAAATTCCATTTCAGAAGAATAAATCTTTATCAAGTTACTCCAATGCAAAGAGTGTAGTAGCAGAGTTAGGCAATGTAAAATTTTAATTAATGAATTAAATTAAAGTATTTCGTTTGTTAAAAGTTTAAAATGCTTTCATAATTAGATAATTATGATTTTATTGTCATAAAATCGGACCTGTATGTTCGATCAGCCTTACATTTGTTCTTTTTCACGTTTTATTTTTGGTATTACATATTACTTAAAATGCATTTAAGTTATTTTAGAACACTCTTAAATTATACACCTTTATTCATGATAAAATAGAGCAATGTAAAAAAATAAAAAAAAGGTTCTTCAAATATGTTACGAATTTAATATATCATTTATTGCAGAAATTTGAATAAGAATATTTTAGTATAGGAGTATTTCGATTTAGTATAATTTAATATATAATATATATATATATATATATATATATATATATATATATATATATATATAATTAAGTGTTAAAATCCAATTTTCACGTAAAACAAATTTCACCACTCTTATCTTCCAAACAACTTTTAAAACGAGGGAGAATATATTCCTTAAATTTTTAATAAAGAAGTAATATTTACAAAGAAACTGAATTGCATTAAGTATTTTATGAACATATACAAGCACTATGTCCTTTAAAGATAATAATATCTATCAGACTTATAAATTGATTTTGACTAAGAACCAAATATAAACTAATTTTTTGAATCATTCCTTCAATTATCTGCTTAATAAGATTTTTTTTATATCAGAATAAAATATTATTAGTACTTATTCTCACGCATATCCATTCCAACATTTATTATGCGTTCGAATGTGATATTAATTTTGAATACTTCGGCAATAAATTTGAATTATCCGAATCAATAATCGTATATTAAGCGCTCAAGATGATAAATATCATCTATATATACAAATCATTAACTTCACAACGACTCCATTGGTATAATTCATGATCCCAATTTTCATTCCCATTGCCTTATACCTCTCGTATATCATACAATTAGGGAAATTGTAATAGATTATTAGAATCATTTTTATTTACTTTGGAATAATTTTAGTTGAATTTATCAAATAAATTATGAATGTATCAAATCGAATGAGTTATTTTTATCGTTAATACATGATTAAAAAATCTTGAATCTCAAAATACCTTGAGACTTTATTTTGAACTCTTGGTCGTGAAATTAATGATTCTGTAGCGGTCGAAAAAATATGGTTTGTATTAAATATGGTTTACACTACTTGAATGAATATTCTTACGAGCCAAAACTTTTGATGATTAGTAGATTGTTTTATATATAATAATGAACAACATATAATTATATCAATCGCCATTCAAAATAATTGCACATCTAAATATTCCGAGTCGAGAAAATTACCCGTTTCGAGAGCAATCTAAGTATATAACAATTAGAGTCACAGTTCATATATTTAAAATTTTATTTTTTGAGCATCTTTGTGATCTGACAAATAATATGGTAAAACATTCTTTTTATTATTGAATTTATTTTGATTTAAAAAATCACTTTCGATTTATTGCTATGGCGAGGTTAATAAACGAATAAATTAAAGGGGTTGAATTTAATATTGTATTGGTTTATTGTTTATTTTATTTATAATTACAATTTAATAAGGCAGTGTTGTTCTTCTTTTAAATTATTTAATGTTTTATAAGAATCAAATTCAATATATGCTTTTGATAAATTACATTAAATGTATCTATTCTGATACGAGTTCTTAGTTTGCAAATGATCTTATTGCTTTATTTAATTTACACTTTTATTTTTGCTATCATAAAGGAAATTGCTCAAATTGATGTCTACAAAAAAGTAGAGCCAAGTACTATCAGAAGATATCTATGAATTTACATTTTAGTTTTTTTATATGTGTATCTACACAATAATGAAAACATAAAAAAATGTAGAAAACAAGGGAAATATTTTACATCAATAAAAACCTTATTACTCTTTGATTCTAAATAATTTTTACTCTTTCTTCAGGATGATTGCCAACTGCATTTAAGATGTGGGGGTATATTCAAATCTTTTTATTTGAATCTAATTATCAAACTAAATATTCTAATTACTTACTCACTTCTACTTACTATTGCTTACTTCTAATTACTTGAGTTACTTGTTCACAAAACTTAATTAACGCAATTACTATTTTCTTGTGAAAAGTAAGATTAGGGAATAAAGTTGTAAATTAATAGATAATAAAGATAACTTACTTGTAAGGTCCAGGTTCCAGTTGTTTCAATTAGAAACGATTGAAACCTTTCGTCAGCTATGAATGTGTACCTGTCCACAGTCAGGATATGGGCGTCTCTGCGTCGAATCCATGATACTGACTTATTGTTACCTGAAAAGAAATTCACTATAACAAAATATTTCTCTTTCTTATATATATATATATATATATATATATATATATAATGGGTAGTACTGCCTTAGCCCGTAATTTCCCATTTTATTTCACACCGTAGTACCCAAAATACGCTATTTTCTATTGGAAAAATCTAAATTTTCAAGTCAAAATAGATATCGCTGCTGCACGATATTAGGTTGCCACAGCGGAGGTTGAACACGCGACCCCGTCTATACGAGACATATATATTCTGTACTTATAATATGCTTATATAATATATATTTAGAAATATCCTACTTAATCGCTTATTGATTTTATGCCTCTATAGTACAAAATACAATATTTCTTCATGGTTTAAGTTGATTGTTTTTCTATACTACGTTCTGGGAATTTATGTATGCAAAGTATAACTGCAAATCATGTTAGTCTAATCACATTTTAGCTCTATTTTTCAAATATTAATATACTGCCACATTTGATAAACATTTTATGTTTCTATTAAATTCGATTTCCCACAAACCAGAATCATATTATATAGATTCAGGAAGCTGATATCAAAATTTATAGCATTTCATATGGAGTTAATAGTGGTCGTAATATTTCAACAATACCACATTTCATAATGTTTTGTGTTTGCAGAAGCGAACCGCTAAGCTCACAAAACAAAGAGCTTTTGGCTAACGGAAAAAGCGCATTCTTTGCTGAAAGAAAACAATACTCCAAGTCGGCAAATAAGATAACTCCTACGATATTATTATTTGATCGATAAGAAAATAGCAGTTAAAATAAGATCAACCTTTTCTTTGAGTCGGACGGAGGCTTTTATTGAGATCAAATCAAAATAGTTTTGGTATGAGGCTTGTAATCGTGGATACTATACCAAATACTCTGAATTGGCAATTAGAATAAATTAGATTTAGTTAGTTGTGATTTTTGAAAAAAACGTTATGAACTATTTCATAGAAAAAAATTGAAATTGATTTCATTTTCTAGTTAATAATCACAAAAAATTAGCTTTGGCATGATTATAACTATTAATTTAACTTCTGAGACGACTATTTTAACGCTTCAGGACATTTTGCAAATTATTCTGATTGATTTTAAATGCTTAACCCTCCGTCGGGCGCAGTGTATCTGACAGATACATATTATAAATATATTGACAGGAGGCTTACAGTTTTATATATTTTTATTTAATTTGCGCTTTTACAATGCTGAATATGTATATTATGTGTAAACAAAAACAAAATATATATTAAATCAATATTATTTTTATAATATAGCAAAATATAAAAATCCGTACATGCGCTCAAAATGCTAGACGCACAAACCTTACTTTTTCTGAAATAAATAATTTAATTAATTGTATAAAAACATTTGTCAGATTCTGTTGGAATGTCTATACAAAGACTATATAAACAATTAGGACAGTAAAAACTTGGTGTTTTTTGTCTTTTTGTACGTCAAATAGAATTTGGCTTAGTGTGTTTTTTTTTAACAAAATTGCTACTAGCAAAATAAGTGAAGTTCAAAGACAATCTAATATGGACGAATAAATAGTAGACATAAAATTACGAAGCTACTGAGATATGGAGATCTCGATGACATCAAAATGTGGAGAAACATGCTAAAATGTTGGCTCTGTATCTGTCAGATCGGCTGCGACCGACGGAGGGTTCAACAGTATTTCTTCGAGGGAATGACAAAATTTTAATTAATAAGGTAAATGGCTATTTTGAGACATAAAATAATAATTTTATTCGCTTTACGTGCCTAATACCTAACAAGCAATAGAAATTATTTTACTGGCTGCAAATAAAAATTAATTAATTATAATCATTTACTAATCTATACACATTTACATAAAATACAAAATCATGAAATATTCATAATTTCATAAAATCATTTTGAATAATTTTCACACTGGCAGGACTTTCGTTTCTAAATTATTAGAAGTTTATAAAAAAAGTAAAACATTTCTTTCACATAAATGTACTGCAACGGCTTTGGCGTTCAAGCCGTCTAATTTGACACTATAATGACTCACAATTTACTGCACGAAAGATTACATGCATTTTTTCCTTTGTGTATGTATGTTATTAACTATGCATGTCAGCAACTTACGTATTTTTACTCGAACAAGATCAGATCGTGCTCGAGAAATCAGTATCGGATTTTATTGAAAAGAAATCAACGGTTTTAGTGCTCCTTGTCGTAAAATTCTCGATCTATCAGGCCGCAGTTTTCGTTGAATAATATGTGTAAGTGGCGAAGCATACTCCTATCCCATTCTCAAAGGAGTGTCGTAAATCTCGAGTATTCCACTGTACTGAAGGGTCTTTCTTCGAGTGGAGTTCTGTTCGCACGCCGTCATGTTTGCCTTTTTTCCAAACGCTTTTCCTTTTTCCCTCGGTTCGTTCTGATACTGACAAAACAAGCTGCGCGCTTTTCACTGTTTTCGCTTTAGAAAAATCGTCACGTTTTTGACTTCTGTGTTTCTTTGCGTGCCGAAATTACGTTCGGAATTGATATTAGACGCTGTGAATGTTAGCGAAGGGCGTCTAGGGCGTCTTGGGCGTCTCGGTCGGGCGTCTGACGGATCTTAGGCGCGGACGACTGACTCTCAACCGGCCCGTGATATTGTATTAGATATAAACAGAATAAAATTTGCTAAACCACCGAGGACCCCGTAGAATACAAATTAGTGTTTTTACATTTTAATTGTGCATTAGAACCCACGTCATGCGATTTACCATAATAATCCTATTTCATAAAATGATTCAGGAATTTAACATTTCCTCATGGATAATTATCAAATTATTAATAAATAAATATCATTTTGTAACAGTTGTTTTGAGTATATTTGAAAGCAGTTAAAACACGGTCAATGTACTGGTATTTTGCCTTGAGGCAAGTTCCATGAACCCGAATTGAAAACGAACGAACACGTCAACTCGGAGTATTTTCTAAAAGCAAATTCTCAAAAATCAATAATTTTTATAATTGAACCAGTTTTTGTAGGACTTTAATAGTTTAGTATGCTCATTAAGACCAAGTACTCTGTCGACATGTCAAGTTAATCGTCTAATTTTAATTTTAACAAACATCAAAAAAATATTCATTCTCTCAAACTTTGTTGAATTTTTAAAATTAAACTACTTGTCGTAAGGCCGTAATATTTCAGTAAGTTCTATAAGAGCATGATATATTCCTAAAAAAAAGTTCCATACAAATCGGGTTTAATTTTTTTGTTCAACAGTTAATTACAAGAAAACGGCTTGGTAGATTCACCTAAGACTAATCAGTATTATTCCCAGCTAATATCTTACAGTTTTTGATTTTTTAAAATCGATTCGTAGTATGAGCTTAAATGTGGACGAAAAGTTTAACACATTTTTCAAATTACAAAGAAACGGTTTGGCAGATCGTCGAACAAACGATAGTCCTCATCGAGATACATCGAATGGTTTTTAAATGTTTGAAATCGGTCCAGCCGTTTTTGAGAAAACTTCGATTTACATTAAAAAATCTGTTTACACACCCACATACTTTTTCCAAATTTGCTTACATTTGGTTGAGAATGGCTTGAAACGTTGAGAAAACATAAAATTAGCGAATCCGATTTTTTTATGAGAACATAAACTTCTGCTTCTGGAAGTTAAAAATCAACTTTTTTTTAAATTATAGGACATATATATATATATATATATATATATATATATATATATATAATTTTACTGGATCAAGTTAATTGGTCATCATATATTTAGTCTTCTTGATTCTGATGTATTCTAATTTTTGATGATGATTAGTCGATCTTGTCAATAATCACGATGGTGTCAAATTGTATCTGATTCAGCCTTTTGCTAATAAAAACAAGAAAATTTATGAATGTGGGATTATGATGCTGCTTGGAAGATGTGTAAGGCCATAGATTTAAATGGTACAATCATTACAAAATAAAGTTATTTAGTTCCATGAAAATATTGACTTGGACTTTTTAACAAAAATACGCACTCACTAATTGTTAGTTTTGAATCTGGTTCATCGTATGTCTTGAAGTAATGTACTTCAATAATTTGTGGGGATAGTCCTAATAAAAGTGGTTCAGAGGTGTTAGTAAATAATCTTACCGAACTTTTATGGACAAAATCTGTAATGAATATCAATAATTGTGTGAAAAGGTGCTGAAGCCATGAAGTATATTGACCGCATTAACATTTTTGCTTCTGGGGTGCTTTCCGCATGAGTGTCGCTGCTGTACGGAACAGCGTGTCTGTTAGTAGTACTACTGAATGGAACAGGCACAACTATATATTTGAATATATTCTTGATTATCAATAAAAATGTGCTGAAAATTTCAAAATTACGCTTTTAATGAACTTGAAATCACAATACAATACTAGAATTTTCAATACTTCAACTTATAGATATAAATCTTGAATCAAAGGCAACCATACCATGCCGTCCAGGGACGACGTTCGTACACACAGCACGTCAGGTGGATGTCGTTCAAGGACGGCAACCGTAGCAAAAAGGCTCAAGACCAATTCTTAATCGTTAACTAATAAATATATACAACACATTTTTGCGCATTAAATTCATACGATTATATTGAATTTTATGCATTATGTTTTTATAACTATAAATTCTATGAGTTTAATTTTATTTAATTTTGATGATTAATAAAAATTGCCAGTTGAGTTCTGTAACCATATAAACGAATAATAGAAGGTTTGAATTTATGTTTTAAATGTTTTATTTGGTAGCATTGCAATAGGGAGATCGTGCTTCAAACGTAATACAACAGTCAAATTACCCTATTAAATTATACTGCATGAACCAGTGTCGGGTGTAATGTCGCAATGAATGACTGCATTGCGATTATATTGCCTTTGCTTCTAGTTTCTAACTCGTCAATAATAAACTTTTACAGAATTTAATTTGAATACAATTGGTATTTGATGGCCTTGGTATCTTTGGAAAATTAAAAAAAACCTGATACTTTTACTTTTCAATACTATTCAATTTTAGTCATTTTTTTAAAAGACAATTAGCAGTACAGGCTAATAGAGAAAATGTTAGATTATGATAATCAAAATAATATAATAATGAATTCATGAATTGAGAAGTTGAATCTTGCGTGGAAATTATTTTATCGATTGGATTTTTGTGATTTTTAAAATTCTCATTTATTGATAAGAAACCCAGAATACAGTGAATAAAAACTATGCATAGTAAAAAATCTTTCAAAATCGATACTTCGATATCTGTTCATTGAAAACTGATACTTCGATATCAGTTCATTGTAATGTAATCAGTGAAGTTGTAGTACTTTATTTTATAAATTATTTGATCAGCGATAGAAACTTAAGGGTCCTACAACCTGTTGTGGTGATTTGACTAAACTACGTCGTTTTTTATAGATGGCAACCCAAACATTTGTTTTGTCGCTATGTGAAGAATTTTATTATTACAATTTCTTCAATATTGATGAATATGTGAGTAATGCAAGAATGCTGGATAAGGGCTATTTCCATTGTAACACATTTATATCTATATTTTCAAGTACCAATTGATGTCACTACTGCTTAACATCAGACTGCTTGAAGCGAGTATCGGACAAAATGCCTCCGATTCAGATCCCATCGCTCTAGCCTCTAACCTAATAGCGAGAAAACGTGGAGATGTTTTTATTAACTTCACGTGGTGTAAGTTATAGCAATAGCAAAAAAACGAAAATGGAAATTTTTGTATACCTTTACGTTTTAGAGGTTTTTGAACATTTTGGCATACCTTAGAAAAAATTGATTTATGTGTGTGTGTGTTCGGACACAAATTTTCGTCGACGATTTTGGAAATACGAATCAACCGATTTCAATGATACAAAAACTTTCGATTCCTATTGATAAGGAAACATGCTGATTAGTTTTTGGACAAGACTAGTTTTTGGTTTAGCCGTTTCGAAAATACAGGGTTTTTGCCAAAAATGGTAATTCCGTTTTTAAGAGAATGGAGCGTGGGATTACCATAATTCAAAACCATTTTACTTGCATTGACAAAATTTAAAAATGTTCAAATTTTTGGGAAGGCAGCTCTAGCTGTTTCAGAAATCGAGTAAAAAAGTAAAAAAAAATCCATTTGGTGGTTAAAAATGATCATTTTATAGAGATTTTAATACGCGGCGCTTACGCGTTTTGATATTTCGTCTCTATGCAGAGCAATTAGTTTGATAAAAAGTTCAAAATTTTCAAAATAAACCAAAATATAAAAAAAAAATCCGATTAAGTCCACTTTTTTCCAAAAATTTAATTATTCTCAAAAATCATTTTTTTTAAGTTTAAAAAAAATAATAATTTTCTAAATTTGAATTTTTTGTCCGGGAAATTTCATCAATTTGACTTTAGACACGATGCCAGCACCACTAGCTATTTCTACAACCTACTCAAGATAAACTTAAAACGGGTTCTATTACAGTTTAGGCAATAGTAGTAATTTGATAATGACTAAATTTCGACCGATATCAATTAGTGCCTTATCGCTATTCAACATATTGAGAGCGTTCGTTCTGCATTCGCTGTAGCATATCCTATTATTGGAAAACTATTATAAACAGTCAGTAGCTCGGAAAATTCTCTCGATTGATTTGGTTTCCCGACAACGCGCCACGCTCTCCTGCGATGAAAGACTCTGATCTTGTTTTAACTGCTGTTTGTTATCGAACATATAATGCCGCAGGAGTTATCTTGTTTGCAGACTTTATAAAGCGACCGTATTATTCCCGCTTCCAGTCCGGAATGTTATTTTATATCGCGAGATTACTGACTTTCAACTTCAAATATGTTATAATATTATAAAAGGTGCTATTATTATAACGTTATGACTCGTAGGTATTAAGTACGTACATAAACAAAGAGATAAATGTATTTATGAACTTACACCGATACATGTGAGGTATCGTAAAATAGAATTGGATATTTTGTTTCAGGCTATTGAGACCTATTTTTAGCGTGCGCCAATTCCGTAAAATATTACGTACGTCTTATTGAATGTTCTGCTAGACTACAAGTCTAAAATACTGCTGTTCTGTACTGAATACTTCTTATTGTCATGTACACGCCTCAAATCAGATTTTATCCTATATTATAATCGGGAATCATCAATAAAATACCGTTTTTACGACGTGATAAAATAATCGACGTGATAATAATAAATGACAACCTCGCAAGGAACTTCTTATGGGATACAATTAAAATAATTTTATTTTATTATATTGAATTTTCTAATTTTTAAGCATAATATGCCTAAAACTTCGATTGATAATCGCTCATCAGTATATTGTTGTTACAATTTTTATATGAACCATAAATTAACTCTTTCGCCGCGGCAGTGTTTTCCGCACGACTGTGCCCAAAGAGCTCAATATTTGTTACACAAAATATGTTAAAATTCGTCATCATTATCAATAGAAATATATTTAAAAATTGAAAATTAGAATTCTAAATAGCTGAAAACCACAGGGACAAATTAAAATTTTCAATAACTCTTTCGCTACGAAAGAGTATACGAGTGTCGTCCATAGACGACAAGTTCTGTGTCGATCTTTGCCTCAAGATTTATCACTATGAGTTAAATTATTCTAGTTTTTATTGTAATTTTTAGTTTATCAGTAGCGTAATTTACAATTTTCCAACATTTTTTTCTTGATAATGATAGAAATATCTTAAAATATATCACTGTGCCGTAGCGCTACTAATGGCCACCTCGCTGTTCCCGTACAGCAGCGACACTGAAAAACACTCTCGTAACGAAAGGGCTAATTTGACTCGAAATGATATATCTTTTTTTTTCCATAGCAATCAGAACTCTTACTTTTATTAATGTTCTATAAGCTGTTTTTGTGTATGACTTATGACCTAAGGTATTGATATGAGAAGCAACCCATCGGTTCATCATTCTCCTATGTGTGTTTTTCTTTTATATATTAGCTCTTGTCTATGTCTAATACTGTGCATATGATTGTATGATGAAACTATGTCCACGAAGGACGATTTCCACTTGGAATTATATTGTGATCTATAACCCCAAGTAGAAATTTGACATCAAAGTTGCCTGATGTCAGGCTTGGCAAATGATATATCTTGAAGCAAAAATTATCACATTGGGTGTCGTGTACAGGTAACATTTGTACACAAAGGTCGTCAAGCGAATGTTGCATATAGGCACTCGTAGAAAACAGGTAAAGAAAAAATTATTTATTGAAACAAAAAATTAAGTGCGATAATTCATTAATGTTTTTTCCAATCCCAAAGTAATGACTTCTTATAAAACGTTTACATTTCGGTAATGTAAATATTTTTTCAATGTTTCGTATTCTGAAAATAATTAAAATGAAAAATACTGTTTTTACATTAGGATATTATAAATAAAATTTATTGGAAGATTGCAGAATCAACAGTGAGCCAAAAACTAATTATTATTCTTAACAGAAATAAATTATCAAAGATATTCCTATATAATATCGCGCAACTAAATATTGCAAGAGGAAAAAATACAACTTCTGAAATTTATATAAATTAGACGCTGAGTACAATTGCAATATTTTTTTTAACAAATTTTAGAACATATGATAAAATATTTGTGTGTATTAATATATTAAAAGATGCTACGTGTATAAATAAAATAATAAAAAAAATGCAATTTATATTCGTGTAATAAACATTTTTAACTGCATTTATATTTAGTTATAAAGTTTTACTAGGCAACACTGGAAAGCGCTACTGTAGCGATTAAGAAATATTGGTCATATTTACCATTCACTGGAGTAAGATTATTCTTACTTGACATTATAATTTATCACAGTGACTTATAGAAAACTGTTGTATTTTTCTTATTGTCAAAAATAAATAAATAAAAAAAATATCATTATACACCTTTACGATACAAGTGTCGTCCATGGACGCATACGGGTTTCGTCTATGGATATGTTGTGTGTCGGTCTTTGCTTCAAGGTTTTTTTCTTTAATTGTAATTTTCAGTTCAAAATCTTAAAATGTAACGTTGTGTCTGTCCTTTCAGTAGCGTTACTGAGCTACATGCTGTTCCGTACAGCAGGGTCACTCTTGCGCAAAACACTTTAGTAGCAAAAGGTTTAAAAATAAATACGGTATTTTTTATAACGTATATGTATATATAGTTAATGTCGGGCACATGAGTGATTGAAACCCTCCGCCGGCCATTGTTGTGGTGTGGCTATTTTACGATTAGTGATTGCTGGCTAGCCCTTCATTGAAAGCTTCAGTCATCTGCGGCTCTACGTGCTTATGAATTATTCCTTGTTAATTACTAAGGGTATGTTGTTAACAAGCAATGACTGCAATCGGTCAATGTGCCTCTGTGCATATTTGAACGGTAAACAATTGGCAAATCGAATACCTTTCTGAGACATGTCATACATTCTAAACAAAGTTTTAACCCTGACTTTACTAAAACTGTCTATTTTATAACACACACAAATATAAATTTATGTATATATATCTTCAAGGCAATACGTAAAATACAAGTCAGTCTCTATAAAATTTCCACTGATCTCTGTAACATTTTGCCTCGGGTGCTTTCTTATGAAATATAGGAAATTTCTTTGTTACATAGTTTTTGAAGATTAGTGGCATTAACTCGTGCTATCTATACCCATGTTATACTTTAAATTATGTGTATTCAATGTAAAATTTCTAATGACGATGACATACGATTATCTGACGAAACGCCTGGTATTAATTTATTTTAAATGTGCGACTTTTATTTGATCTACTCAAGATTTTATACTTACACTTTCACATCACAATTATAAAAAAAAAAATTAAACATACACATTATATATATAGGGTAGGGTGGGGCGCAAAGGTGCAGTTAGACCTTAACAATAATACTGTGAAAACCAAACCAATTATATTACAATAAATAACACATATCACACGAACAACTATCAAACTATGTTCAGTAAAATTTGCAGTTAATTCCTCATTTTAGAAATGATTTTTTTGCATTTTTGTCTAATATTTGTCATCTGGTCTTTTGCACCCCATAAGTGGCTTAAAAAGAGAAAGCCAGGAGACAAAAAGATCTACTATTAACTTCCCAAAGAAGAAGATTATGTTTTCATCAAAAAATCCGACTCGCTAATTTTATGTTTTCTTGACGTTTCAAGCCATTCTGAATCGAATGAGACCAAATTTGGGAAAAGTGAGTGTGTGTGTGAACAGATTTTTTGCCGTAAATCTCTCCAAAACGGATGGACGGTTTTCAAAAATTGAAAAGCCATTCGATGTATCGCAATGAGGATTAGCGTTGCGCGACAATCAGCCAAGCCGTTTCTTTGTAAATAGCAAAAAAGTGAAAAAATTTTCGTCCACGTTTTAGCCCGCAATTCTGAATCTATTTTGAAAATTCCAAAACCATTCGATAGATATTGATTAGTTTTTGGTAAAGATCGGACGGGCCGTTTTCTTATAATAAAGTTTAAAAAAAAAGTTCGACGATTTTTATGTTTTTTTTTATGGTACCATAGTCCAGATACCATAGTCTTGTAGATCATACTAAAATATTACGGCCCTACGACAAGCCGTTTAATTTTGAAAATTCTTCAAAGTTTGCAAAAATTAGTATCGTTTTTTTGGCATTTGTCAAAATTAGACCTTTGATCGACGTTTTCTCAAAAACGCCTGAACCGATTTTCAGAAATGAATTGAAGCCGATTTTTATGGAACTTTTTTTGGTGATATATATCATGGTCTTATAGAACTTACTGAAATATTGCAACCTTACGACAAGTAGTTTAATTTTAAAAAATCATCAAAGTTTGAGAAAATGAGTAGTTTCTTTGAAGTTTGTTACCATTAAAATTAGACAATTTACTCGGTATAACGATAAAGTACTTGGTCTTAATGAACATACTAAACCAAGTCCAACCGAAACTGGTTCAATTATAAAAATTATTAATTTTTGAAAATTTGCTTTAGGAAAATACTCCGAGTTAACGTGTTCGTTCGTTTTCAATTATGTGTAATAAATCCACTCGTAATACTTCTAATCACTCATAAATTAATTTATTTTTTATTGATTAGGCTGATAAGTTACACATATCGGGAAGTTTATGTATTTATGCTTCAAGGCAAAATACTAATACCAACTAGTTTAATTTTTAATTTGTTAGCAATTTTCCGAAATAATTTTAATAATGCGATGTAGTGTAATTAGGTTTTAATATTTTTTTTATTTTAATAAAATAAAAAAAAAAATTAGGTTCGACAGCAAATTAATAAAAATAAATAATATAAATATGTATGTTTAAACATAATAAACAAAAAAATCAAATCTTATTACTAACATAAATCTTGCTTTAATAAGCATTTCTGTTACAATTTCTGTTTGAAATACATATTTTATGAGCACATTTTTTACGTATTAATTTATTTTACCTCATTGTTACTATTTTCTTGTAGTTTGATCCTTATCAATGTGAACGTTTTTTTACCCCAAATATATGTATGCTATTCTTAACGTCATATAAAAAAACTTGTACATGAAAGTTACGATGCTTAATAAAATCCTAATGTCACTAATTCCATCATTCCTCAATATAGACTATCATATATTCATACAATTTTGTGCAAAATAAATTTGTTCTTACATATATCATATATCATTGTGTAAACGTATCATGTCTCTGAATATTCTGATATTTCTTTACAAGATCGATCGGGTCTTTTATCTTGAGATAATATCTGTTTTGTTAGAAGTCTTCGCTGTATTAAATACCAATTTATAAATAATACAATCTTCTTGAATCACGCGCCTGACTAGATTTCATAAATATTTCATTATTCCTCATATTCTGCGGTTACTCAATGTTTGCTTCGACTTCATGCAGTTCCATTTGATAATGGGAGACACACTCTTATAGAATGATTAAATCAATAACACATCAATCACATGGAATGAAAAGATGACACCCTCCATGCATTAACTGTTCAGAAAATGATTGATTTATTGTCGAATAGTCAGCTATTTTAAGTGCAATAATGCAGTGTTCAGTTTTCCATGTTACAGAAGCAGAAATAATGTGGTTGTTATATTATTGCATTACGCAACATTAATTGTAAGATATACCACAACGTACGCATTTAAGTATGTGTTCTATAATTCAGCATAATATTTTATAATACCGTGCAATGTATTAAAATTTTGCCAGGGATAATTGTGCGTAATTTTCATTTCTATTTCCTAATAAAATATTTTTTCATAGTAAGAGCGATATTAACATACATTGTATGCAAAATGTACTTGAATATACATCGTTGGCTATAATATAGATTCACAATATGTAAAATGACGGATTAGTGAATAAACAGATTTGCGTATTGATGATTCAATAGATTTTGAAAAATTATTATCTAGGACTCAAGTTTATCATAGCATCAGAATTAAAATATAATCTTTATGATATCTTAACCAAATAGCGAGATGAACCTTTTAAACAGTAAAATAATACTGTATGAGCTCTTTTAGTACCTTAGTGTTTCTGCAAGGCAACTCAGCAGTTGACTCCTCTCTTTCTGGTGAGATTATATTAGATATGTAATTTTTATGTGGATATGTTGGCAGTAATGCACCGAAATTTTCAGTAATATCAGGTGAATGTTTGATATGACTACTATTTGATATCACTGCTATTTGATATCAGGCTGTTCAAGGCACGTGATTTCTTCTTTCTTACCATGAAGCCATAGCCAGCTTGCGATTTGAATGTGGAATTTTGTTTTCTTACATATAATAAAACTAATAAAAATAAAATATAAAGTAATAAAATTGATAATAATAATATGCATCCGATATGCATGTTTTTGGAATGCAATGCGATTCTAAACAATGTATGGTATATAGAGCCGAATAAAGAACAAACTGGATAACAATGAAATATAATCTTTTACCTCCAGCAAGTTTCTATATATTCTATGTAATAAAATTTTGTATTACAGTCAACCTTCCCATAACGCGGTACCCTTATAAAATAAATATATAATTCTCAGAATGCATTCTTTCATAAAAACTCTAATAATATCCAATAAATCCAATTATTATTTTTGATAATTGGCTTATCAGAGCATCTTAACTAGTTTTCGACAGTATATTTCTCTTCTATTTAAAAATAAAATCATCAGAAAACCTAAATCGGAGCACAATATATTTCTTAACCGGTTAAGTGTGGAGCGCTCATTGAACTGTGCGCACAGTTTTTGTCTGAATCGGGGCAAAATATTATTTTCTCTTCTACTCACAACTATTTATTTTATGCCTCAAAATATTCTACAAATCCTAAAATATATATATATATATATATATATATATATATATATATATATATATATATTTTTATATTTTTAACAGCGATCAGAACTTATGAGTTCTATGAGCTGTTGTGATCAATTAATTATCTGACAATTATTATAGATGGCAACCCAAACAGTTGTCCCATCTCTATGTGCTGAATTTATTATTACAATTGCTGTAATAGTGATGACTTTTTACTTCCAAGTGGCATGTTGCCACTACAGCTATGCCCACGAAAGGCCATTTTCACTTGAAAACATATTTGAAATCTATGATTTCAAGTGAAAATTTGGTATCAAGCTGCTTTGATACCGAACCGACCGAGGTTGGATTCGAACCCGGGACTAGGATTTGCTAGCCCACGTTCTTACCACGGGACCACGGCCGGTCCTTTCCTAAAATATGATAATATATTTTGTTTCTCTATTTTGAACAATTGCAGTTTGACGAGTATTAAGGTGACCATATTTTTTTTTAAGTCAAAACCGGGACGGTAATTTTTAGTTAATATATGGACGGTAATCCATTATGGAAGGGGGGGGGTGTATATTAGCAACAAAACTTATTTTTTTAAATAGCAAATACTATTTAGGAATGCAACAAAAATCAATTTGATTTTAATGAACCGGGACGTATGGTCACCTTACGAGTATACTCATCTATACACAAAATTCTGCCACTTTTTCATGACGAATATTCCGGTCAATACACAGCCAATTTATTAAATTATCACAGTGTTGAAACAGACTTTCTACGTTAGTTTTAAATTTATTGGTTTGGGACATAAACCTTAAAAGAAATTTAGGGTTTATATAATATAAAAAAAAACAGATGCAAGACATAAAATATACTTATGTACTTTATTACTATGATGATTCATTACTATAGTGATTTCATTTTACTATTACTAGTAAAATGAAATCACTTAGGAGGCGTCCATTAATCACGTGATAGTGTTTTAGGGATTTTTGGGATCCCTTACTCTTGGTGATGAGTGGTGATATTTAAAATTGAACAACCTCTTGCACTCAACATCACGTGTACTTTTAGTACTAAAAATTTTTGAGATTTAAAAAAAAAAATGTAATTTGTTTTAAATTCAGGCAAAAAATAAATATACGTGATATCTTACTAGACACTTTCTTATGATTTTATTTTGTCAAACCCTTCTCCCCTTGTGAGCCTTAAGTAACAAGTGGGCTCCTTATGAGGTAGCACGTAAAAGTTTATATTTGTCATAAAATTTTTTGGAAATTATGTAATGAGTATATAGGTAATGTCTACAAAAAAGTAATATATAAATTGATATTATTTAATAATTACCTAATTGTTTAACCCTGCACGGCAGATAGGCGTGTGTGCCCAGTTGCGTTGTAATATTTATCGGCCCGGGACCCCCGTCCAGATACGCCCCGGTGTACAGGCCCGAGCTCAATTTTGACAAGCGTTCGATTGCCATGTCACGAGCATCCACTGAAAAATGAAAATATATTAATAACAAATACATCAATAATTTTGCAACCTCCGATTCATATTAATATGATATTTGTGTTATGTACGATTTTTATTCATCGAATCCGGTGTTCGGTATCATTGCATATTTTAACGAATAACGATTTCGATAAGGTTTAGTGGTTTTAAACACCTATATATTTTGCAGTCGTGTTTGAATTTATTTTGCATATATAAATGAATTTTATATTTCCATGTAGCGTATGGCAGAAATACAATATACATAATTTTTCATATATATGCTTTTTCATTAATCTATTTATCGGATTTCATTGCAATCACCACAAATGCGGATAAATTATTGGAAAAGAACACTTTAGTCCATTTAAAATTGCGATAATTATATTGATATAATGAAAATGACCATTTATTCTATTATAATCAAAATTATTTTAATTTTCATACGTAATAATTAACAATCCTATCTATATTACTGTAAATGGTTTTTGATGGTGTGAAACAAATTACTGAACAGTGATATTCAATATATTCGAGTCAAAAACTGAATGCATTAGTAACTAGTTGTAAGTGGCAATTTGTTTAACGCCTTAAGGCACAAATTGGTTGAACTTCTTGATCTGTAAATAATATTTATGAGTGTATTATAAGTTGCACATAATGTTAGAAAATATTAGGAATATTTAATACAACATTACCAATGTGCCTGTTATTTGCGACAAATAGTTTGAATACTGTAAGTTATTGATATAAAACTATGATATTTTAGTTGCAAAGAAACGGCCTATCTCAATTTAAAAACCTGGCAGAACGATTTCAGAATGATTACCTTTGAGTTTTCTAGGTTCAGGATCTGTTGCAAAAATTTGTACAAGAAATTCGGGTCCTTTCTGTTAATCCTAAAGAAATGCCCAATCGGCTGTCCCAACTCTTTATTAACCAAAACTTACTCTTTATCGAGTTTAATAAATTTTCGAAAGGATCAAAATTCGAGTTTCAAACCTGATCAATTTTGGATTAAGAAAACGTCAACGAATGATCAAATATTAGCACACACACACTTGCTATTTCCAAATTTTGTGTCAACCGATTCAGAATGACATCTTTGACGAAACATCGAGAAAACATAAAACTCGCAAATCAGATTTCATTGGCGGCAACATAGACTTCTTGGAATCGTTAATAATGAAAACAACTTTTTGATATTAGTGCTTCTCTCTTTTTTATGTTAGTAATAAATTTACCTTGAATGTTTTTTAAATCTATAATGAATAGTTTTTTATATTTGTTCAATAGCATCAGAGAACTAACTATTAAACAAATACGTCCATACTTTTTTAATGAATTTTTTATATTTAATTAACAATTTCTGGGTTTAATTAAAGATGGGTAGAGTTATCAGCCGTAAATCATCCAGCTTCATAACCCTTTTTGTTGGGTTGGGTTCAAAATCGATGTAATATACGAGTTACAAAAATGACAGTTCTAAAAACAACGATACAAATATAGGCGTATTCTTTACGTTTATTAAATGAAAATCTACAATTTTAATTCAACTGCGTAGTCAAAAGTATACTTGTAGGAATGATATAAACAAAAGTTTGATGCAATTTGTCCGTATTTTCTTTGAGAAAATAAAAGTTTTTTAATGTTTATATCTATATAAGACGGTGTTCTAGTTACTTTTATGATTGCATATACAACAATAAAATATTTCTCATCAAATAAACAACATTAACCTTCTGAGCCCGCCTAACTTTCAGATCACATTAGAATTTCGATATTTTACCAAATAATTATGGTTTCTTTCATCAGATGACGCAAACATCTTAAATCTATAATGTTGGCTAGATGAACAATATTAATTTATATCCATTGCTAAGTTTTTCAAATTAAAACATTTTTATACACAGAAGTGGGAACAGGATAGGCCGTTGCGACTTCAGCCACATATTCATTAATACCAAAACAAGTTTAAGTAGATATTTTGTTTTTGATTTGTATATATAGATTCACAATTACTGTTTTTTGTTACGCTAATTTTTTTTTTGATGTGAAACCAAAAATTTGGCCCATAGAGGGTTATATATTTATCAATATTGTATTACTTTATAGAAAAATGTTCAAAACGACAAACTCACGTGTTGATGTGTAAAGAATAATATCTATGTAATGATCAATGTTTCTAGCGTTTAGTTGTAAATTTGATAGGTGATTCGAATCAGTTCAAGATGATGTTGCGTATCCC
Organism: Ctenocephalides felis; assembly: GCF_003426905.1. Classification (NCBI taxonomy): domain Eukaryota; kingdom Metazoa; phylum Arthropoda; class Insecta; order Siphonaptera; family Pulicidae; genus Ctenocephalides; species Ctenocephalides felis. Next base: position 53,153,479 of record NW_020538040.1, on the reverse strand, counting down.
TAGATGTAGTCTTATAAGACGAGGCTTTTAATAATTGTAATATAGATCTCTATATATCCGTTATGTTATTATATCGACCATATCTGTTCTTTGTAGAGCAGAAGTTTCAGTATGCGCATCGCTAGAATATAAAAGCATTATTCCGTAAAGAAATATTTTAGGAAAAACATGCTTTGAGTCTCGCTTCTGCGACAACAAATGCATATTTACGTCCCGGCGTTACATCTAAACGGCGAGCTTTGCTCACAGGCAAGGCAATATCAATTGTGCGCTCCGAAAAGGAGCAAAAAGCAAAAAAGATAAAGAAAAAACGAAAAATATTATACCAAATTAATGTAGCGTAGTTGATGCGCGTTTTATTGCCAAGCGACCGCAGCGTAGAGCATTGAGCATAGAGTCATAGAGTATAAAGCATAGAGCCGCCCTGCACGCCGACTAGCCGTTTTATAGAGGTGGTGTTTCCCAAATTCTGCATCCATTACCGACGTTCGTTTTATTTATCCATTACTTTTTTTATTTAAATTTAAATACACATGCTTTCATGTATATATTTCCGTTTTATTATACGAAATTTACATTTTTGTAATTTTTACTGCTTACCTCATATTGCATTTTGACATTTAATTATTGAATATTCACCGAAGCACAAAGACCCTATTTGAATTTAAGTAATTACACTGTCTGTACCACATGGACTACAACACAACATATAATACGTATCAAACAAGCAATTATCGAACTATGTTTATTAAAATAACCAGTCAATTTCTAATTATGAAAAAGTATTTATTTACTGTTTTTCAAAAATTTGCCATCCCATGTGCGGGGTAAAATAGTACGTCCAGGGTGCAATCGAATGTCTTGTTTTAATTTTTACAAATAATAGGTACAATATTCAACCAATGCTAAATAAATATTTCATTTAGTAATTATATATTTAATATGGTGGGGCGTAGCACAAAGACCCAATGTGAATTTAAGTAATTACACTGTCTAAATCACTTGGACTACATCACAACATTTACCGCGTATCAAACATGCAACTACCGAACTATTTTTATTAAAATACCCAGTCAATTCTTAATTATGAAAATGTGTTTTTAAAAAATTTGTCACCTGGTCTTATTTACCAAACAGGTCGAATGTCTTCTTTTTAATTTTCACGAAACAAAAGCTACAATATTTGACCAATCCTAAATAAATATTTCATGAGTACATTTGCTATAGAGATAACACTGTATATAACCTCGATCTAGTATTTTGTCAGAAATATTCATCTGCAGAATTGGAATATCTAATTTAATTTATCTTGTAAACTTGCTCTTTTTAACTTATTTTACTTTTTTACACACCCTCACTAGCCGTTTTATTGAGGTGGTGTTTCGCAATTTCTGCATCCATTACCGACGTTCGTTTTATTTATCCATCGCTTTTTATTTAAAATCAAATACACATGCTTCTATGTATATTGTTCCGTTTTATCATAAGAAATTGTTTTTTTGTTTTTTTTGCTGCTTACTTCATATTGAATCTTGACATTTTTATTGAATATTCAATAAAGAGGTTATACATCTTTTTTCCTCTACTTTCAAATAATGTTGTTAAAAAGTCCTTAACTTGTTTTTAAAATATCGATGTTGAACCATTATACCCTAGCACCTTTAGTCTCCTTACCTGATAACATTTGGCTTTCGTACATGCGTTTCCTTAACTGTTTGAATCATTTTTCGCAGCCTCATATTTTACACAGAGATACAAGTATTTGTCGTTGTTACATGTACATTTATTGGTGAATTCTAATGAAAAAATATTTGAAATTTGCAAGTAACTAACACTAATGTGAAGTTAGTAGGTAAAATACCATATATACATATATCATTATAGAGATTTAAATCTGTAGAGCTCATCAATATTGTCGAAAAGGCTTTGCACTCGAAAGGCTTTGACATAAACATTGATAGTAAAAAGATGTGTTTGCTTTACGTTTTACCACAAAATAGGTTCATGATATGCTGAAAGTTGAATACATTATTTTTGATATGTTTTATAATAACAAAATTTATTTTTGAACTCTGAACAAATGCGCAAAATTTTGTTATATAATTAATATAATATATAATTTATTAATAATTTATAAAATTTGTTACATAATTAAAATGAATATTGAACTTGAACCTTTTTATAATACAAAATTTACATAGTATTAGGGAAAATTATATGAGCAATAAACGCTTGGCATAAACTAAATATAGTGAATTTATTTTAACATAATAAATTATTTTAATTATCAGTTATTAATAGATATATTTCAGCCTTTGATAGATCGATTTATCTATTCATAAATAATATCTCATATAAAAGATATCTACTGGACACTTACTCATACTGATATGCATCAAATAAATCGTCTTAATTGTTCTGAATTCAGAAGAAATAATATGAGGAAATTTTTATTTAATTATATTTAATGGAAATCGATATCAAAATTAAATTGATATGATACAAATATGAAGTGAAATTTTTATATATCAAACCATTTTTCACATAAAAATAATTTTAATAATGGTCAACGTCTACATATTACATTATCAGGTACGATGCATACCAATATAAAATTTGCTACATATTTTAAATACTTTACATATAATTAGCTTGATATTAGAAGCATCAGTAGTTACATTTTTTTCTTGTATGATACAAAACACTAATTAAAAAAATACTTCTAAAAAATACTTACTGAAACATTAACGTCGGGCGAAATTTTACTAACAATAAGTCAAATTGCATTAATTTAACATCTGAAAATATTCGTTTTGATCAACAATAATTTAAATCTGCCAACAATTGCCTGCTCATTTCATAGTCAGAAATTAAAAAAATACATACAATCTGCTCTCTTTTCTATTAACTTTTTATTGGCAATTGCTGATATAGAACGGCATCCCGATGCTAGTCTCGTGTCAGGAATATGAGAAAGTTTCCGGAGCCATCGAAGCCACTACTTCGTGGGACTGTTTCCGTTCAGGTCTCAATTGGAATATGCGATGTTTAAATTTGTAGGTTTATGCGAAATAGAGTCTATCTTTGCTTATTATATATTTAGAAATCTCGCCGGCCGCTTTTTATGCACGACAGATGCAGTAAAGTTCGGTAGGTTACGAGCTGCACTATCGAGGAATAATAAAATGAGCTTAGTTTGTATACAGGGCGCGCGTTTAGCGTTTCCAAGTTTTTTACTTAGGCATATAAACTTCTACCACGAGTACTATATAAATATCAGTTCGTGCTCGGATACGAGCATAGGTAAGGTTAAACGTTTTATGGCTCAACTATAAAGTTATTTGATTTCGGAATAATGTTCATTGGATAATAAATCTCTCCCTATCGCGCTCCAAATTTACTGTTCTTGAGTGATTTAAAAATGACTCATTTGAATAAGTTACTTTGTAGACATTTCAAAGTAGAATTTTTGGTAAAATTTATCGTATATATCCCAGACTTTGACATCAAGTCGAAACGGTGTGAGTAAAATGTACTATCAAATATCATGTAATTTTTTAGTTTTTATTTACTCCAATTTTTTAATAATAAAATTATAAAGTAATTAACTATTTTATAATCCTGATTGAATGTGCCAACTTTTGATGAAACTTGCCAACAGCCTTAAGTACATTTTTTTAAAAAGAGCCTCCCAAAATCGACCGACTTTCAAAATTTTAAAATCTTAGTTCAACCGAAAGTCTTAATTATTGAAAATTTGGGCAATTATGTTATTATTTTTGATTGTGTTCTTAGAAATGTTATTTACGGTTCCAAAGATAAAATAAACAAAATTAATAAAAATTAACCACAACCAAAACTGGTCATAATTTCACCAGTTAAGCTTGTTGTGATGACTTCTATGATTACCCTGGCTCTTTAAGAGAACCCAAGGGTTAGCTATCTTTTCAATGATAATAATCTTTTTTAATTTATTATTGGATTAACTTCAATACTGATGACATTGTATTATATCCATAAATCCAAGTCTATTTACTTGGAATCATTGCTATCTATATTCTCAAGTGAAAACCCATAACACTACTGATTGATATTAGTCTTTTCGAGGAGGGTGTCGAACCACGAAAAAACCCATATTAAACATTTTGTTAAACAAAACAAAAAGTGTGTGACCAACTATTCTGGTTATTGAGCAATAATGTTACTTGACCATTTCAGCGCTCATAAATCGACCGAGCACGTTTTCTGCAAAACTTTTAAATATTTTTGAAATTGGTAAACTACTGAATTTAAGTTTACTTGTAAGAATCTTTCACTCTTGAATCAGTTGGACAGAATCAATTTAGATTTCTTACTGTATTAGCTTGTGCAGGTTATTCTGAACAAACCAAATGATCGATAGATTTCTACTAAGCATTTGGTCAACTATTGAAAAAAAAATTCACCGTCTTATATATATACATATTGGAGTATATTTGTTTCAAAAATCGATTTGTATCAGCAGAGCAAAGATGCTATTATTTTTTATGGATATACGCACGAAGAAGTTTTTTAGTGGCTAAAAACAAATATATTATATACGTAAATGAAAGTATAAGATATTTATAGAGATATTAATAATATGCATCGATTGCTTGAACCAAAATTTTGGGTAATATACGTATGTGTATGTGAGGATTTTTACGATTTACTTAATGCCAATTCGATCTCAACGATTGTAACTACTTATAAGGAACTTTTTAGAGATTAAGAAAGAAATGCGTTTATTTAGTGTTAAAATTACCATAGAATATATAACATTGAATGCTTATTAAATGATTTTAGATAAAAATTTATTACTATTTTCTTAGAAATTTGCTATTTGCTAAAAAAAATCTTTTAAAAAAGTCAGATTTTCTTAAAATCTTTCATTGTAAAGTTTCAACATACTGATTTGCTTATAGTTCGTACAACTAATTCTTCATTCAAATGCCTTGAATACAATCTACGTATGAAATAATAATATTAATTAAATAATAATATTTATTTAATTTCTCGTAAAAAATTATAGATTCAATCTGTTCATTAATTAAAAGCTAAGAAGTTCATATGTTTTAGCTGTTCAGAAGCTCAACCTGCGTAATAAATTTATACAGTTTTTTTTTAGAAACTGTATCATTGAAATACCATAGAATATATCATGCTCAAACTTATAAATATGACATACATTACTCAACCTTGAATATTCAAGGTGTTTTTTAGCTTGATTTATTTTTTTTACAATTTTTATATTTTAATTAATTAAGTCATATACTGATGTAGAGTATATAATAAATTCTATGCAGTCTACACGTGCCATCGCATCGGCGGTATGTAGGCAGGAAAATAATTACATTATAATTAGAAAAGAAACGCTTTTCTTTGATACAAGATAGTTATTGTTTTTTCTATAAAATGACGCTAAGTATTTTTTGCGAACGATAAGTATACATTCCAATTTAATTAAAAAAGAACTACGTTTCCATATATATCACAAGATAATTATTATTTGCTGAAGAAAAACGGCTAATTTGCTGCAATCTCTCAGCGACAAACGACGTTCATGTTTTTATTTATAAGGTTTTTTGATCATATAGCGAGTGTCGTCTCAAAGACATCGTCGTCCCCGAAGGTGATTTTCAATTCGTCTAAATTGCTTTTGAAGAGACTTTTAACTTTTCTCAAAGAAAACTTAATTATCAATACGACACTTTTTAAATGTTTTCATCGGCGCTTTACTCTCGACGCTGTTGATAGAAAATTACAAATGTTTTTTCTCGAGTTGTCTCCAGAATTAATTCGCGTAGCAAAAAGTAAATACTTATCAAATGAAAGAAATATCAAATGTCAGCGAGTTAAACTTAATTAAATATTTACATTTCAATAATTTTACTAAAAAAGTGTTTTTCTTGACTTGGCAGTAAAAGAATAGACTTTGATTCAATTATTTATTTCATTTCATGTGGTATAACAACTATAGTTGTAGTTTTATATTTATTATGAGAAATTAATATTAATAATTTATGATTTGAAAATATTAAATTCATTGTTAAATAGATACTCATATTGTACATAAAATAAAAAGAAATGGTTAAGTAAATATGTATTATGACAAGAATATTTTTTTTTTAAATCAAGCGTTATTTAAACACTTTTTTCACGCCGAGTAATACAATTCTGTAAAATTTTATAGCAAGCAAGCAAATTTTTTAATTTTATTATTTCTAACTATAAATACGCCAATTACAATATAAAGTGGTATGTACTTAATCAAATTAATCTCATCTTCAATTTATCTTGTTCTAAAGGTATGTTGTTGACACGATTTACCCGATATCTTGAGCGCAATTTCGTTGGTCGACTATATTTAATTAATTATTTTGTTTTTTCAGGAGATCGTATAAGTGTTTTAGAATTGCACAATTTATAATATTAGAATATTTTCACAGTTTGATGAAACCAAATGGTTTCTGTTCAATACTGATACCCCGATAAATAAATATAATGTGTAATGTGGAACAAATTTCCATTTGTATTTCATATTATAAATTTAA
>NW_020538040.1:53079594-53145907 GCF_003426905.1 Ctenocephalides felis | reverse complement strand
CCGATGTAATATACGAGTTACAAAAATGACAATTGTAAAACGATACAACTATTAGGCGTGTCCTTTACGTTTATTAAATGAAAATCTACAATTTTAATTAACTGCGCGGTCAAAAATATACTTGTAAGAATAATATAAAAAAGTTTGATGCAATTTGTCCGTATTTTCTTTGAGAAAATAAAAGTTTTTGTAATATTCATATCTATATAAGACGGTGTTTTAGTTACTATTATGATTGCATATACAACAATAAAATATTTCTCCCGGAATAAACTGTATTAACCCTTCCACTCGCGAATTGCGAGATCTATATGTATTTTGCCCGCCGGAGCGGCGGCATTCGAGCGAAAAGGGTTTAATCCTCTATGAGCCGCGTAGCTTTCAGGTCACGTTTAAAATTTTTCGTATTTTTGCCAATAATTATGATTTCTTTTGGCAGATGACGAAGCATCTTAAAATCTATAATGTTGTCTAGATAAACAATATATTTGCTAGGCTTTTCAACTTAAATAACATTTTTATACACATAAGTGGAACAGTATAGGCCGTCGTGACTTTAAAAGTTTAAACAGATATTTTGTTTGATTTGTATATATATATATTTGGATGTGAAACAAAATTGGCCCATAGAGGGTTAATCAATATGTATTATTTTTATGAAAAGTTTTAAATCGACAATCTCACGTGTTGATCTGTATAGAATAATATCTATGTAGTCAATGTTTCTAGCGTTTAGTTGTAAATTTGATAGGTGATTGGACTCAGTTCAAGATGATGTTGCGAATCTCTAGATGTAGTCTTGTAAACAAGGCTTTTATAATTGTAATATAGATATCTCTATATATCCGTTATGTTATTATATCGAGCATATCTGTTCTTTGTAGAGAAAGTTTCAGTATGCGCATCGCTAGAATATAAAAGCATTATTCCGTAAAGAATATTTTTAGGAAAAACATGCTTTGAGTCTCGCTTCTGCGACAACAAATGCATATTTACGTCCCGGCGTTACATCTAAACGGCGAGCTTTGCTCACAGGCAAGGCAATATCAATTGTGCGCTCCGAAAAGGAGCAAAAGCAAAAAAGATAAAGAAAAAACGAAAATATTATACCAAATTAATGTAGCGTAGTTGATGCGCGTTTTATTGCCAAGCGACCGCAGCGTAGAGCATTGAGCATAGAGTCATAGAGTATAGAGCATAGAGCCGCCCTGCACGCCGACTAGCCGTTTTATAGAGGTGGTGTTTCCCAAATTCTGCATCCATTACCGACGTTCGTTTTATTTATCCATTACTTTTTTTATTTAATTTAAATACACATGCTTTCATGTACATATTTCCGTTTTATTATACGAAATTTACATTTTTGTAATTTTTTACTGCTTACCTCATATTGCATTTTGACATTTAATTATTGAATATTCACCGAAGCACAAAGACCCTATTTGAATTTAAGTAATTACACTGTCTGTACCACATGGACTACAACACAACATATAATACGTATCAAACAAGCAATTATCGAACTATGTTATTAAAATAACCAGTCAATTTCTAATTATGAAAAAGTATTTATTTACTGTTTTTCAAAAATTTGCCATCCCATGTGCGGGGTAAAATAGTACGTCCAGGGTGCAATCGAATGTCTTGTTTTAATTTTTACAAATAATAGGTACAATATTCAACCAATGCTAAATAAATATTTCATTTAGTAATTATATATTTAATATGGTGGGGCGTAGCACAAAGACCCAATGTGAATTTAAGTAATTACACTGTCTAAATCACTTGGACTACATCACAACATTTACCGCGTATCAAACATGCAACTACCGAACTATTTTTATTAAAATACCCAGTAAATTCCTATTTATGAAAATGTGTTTTTTACCGTTTTTCAAAAATTTGTCACCTGGTCCTTTTTACCCCATAAAACAGGTCGAATGTCTAGTTTTTAATTTTCACGAAACAAAAGTTACAATGTTCGACCAATCCTAAATAAATATTTCTTGGGTACATTTGCTATAGAGATAACACTGTATATAACTTCGATGTAGTATTTTGTCAAAAATATTCATCTGCAGAATTGGAATAACTAATTTAATTCCTCTTGTAAACTTGCCCTTTTTAACTTATTTTTACTTTTTTACACACCCTCACTAGCCGTTTTATTGAGGTGGTGTTTCGCAAATTTTGCATCCATTACCGACGTTCGTTTTATTTATCCATCGCTTTTTATTTAAATTCAAATACACATGCTTCCATTATATATTTCCGTTTTATTATAAGAAATTATTTTTTTTATTATTTTTACTGCTCCTCATATTGAATCTTGACATTTCTTATTGAATATTTAATAAAGAGGTTATACATTTTTTTCCCTCTACTTTCAAATGATGTTGTTAAGAAGTCCTTAACTTGTTTTTAAAATATCGATGTTGAACCATTATACCCTAGCACCTTTAGTCTCCTTACCTGATAACATTTGGCTTTCGTACATGCGTTTCCTTAACTGTTTGAATCATTTTTCGCAGCCTCATATTTTACACAGAGATACAAGTATTTGTCGTTGTTACATGTACATTTATTGGTGAATTCTAATGAAAAAATATTTGAAATTTGCAAGTAACTAACACTAATGTGAAGTTAGTAGGTAAAATACCATATATACATATATCATTATAGAGATTTAAATCTGTAGAGCTCATCAATATTGTCGAAAAGGCTTTGCACTCGAAAGGCTTTGACATAAACATTGATAGTAAAAAGATGTGTTTGCTTTACGTTTTACCACAAAATAGGTTCATGATATGCTGAAAGTTGAATACATTATTTTTGATATGTTTTATAATAACAAAATTTATTTTTGAACTCTGAACAAATGCGCAAAATTTTGTTATATAATTAATATAATATATAATTTATTAATAATTTATAAAATTTGTTACATAATTAAAATGAATATTGAACTTGAACCTTTTTATAATACAAATTTACATAGTATTAGGGAAAATTATATGAGCAATAAACGCTTGGCATAAACTAAATATAGTGAATTTATTTTAACATAATAAATTATTTTAATTATCAGTTATTAATAGATATATTTCAGCCTTTGATAGATCGATTTATCTATTCATAAATAATATCTCATATAAAAGATATCTACTGGACACTTACTCATACTGATATGCATCAAATAAATCGTCTTAATTGTTCTGAATTCAGAAGAAATAATATGAGGAAATTTTTATTTAATTATATTTAATGGAAATCGATATCAAATTAAATTGATATGATACAAATATGAAGTGAAATTTTTATATATCAAACCATTTTTCAGATAAAAATAATTTTAATAATGGTCAACGTCTACATATTACATTATCAGGTGCAATGCATACCAATATAAAATTTACTACATATTTTAAATACTTTACATATAATTAGCTTGATATTAGAAGCATCAGTAGTTACATTTTTTTCTTGTATGATACAAAACACTAATTAAAAAAATACTTCTAAAAAATACTTACTGAAACATTAACGTCGGGCGAAATTTTACTAACAATGAGTCAAATTGCATTAATTTAACATCTGAAAATATTCGTTTTGATCAACAATAATTTAAATCTGCCAACAATTGCCTGCTCATTTCATAGTCAGAAATTAAAAAAATACATACAATCTGCTCTCTTTTCTATTAACTTTTTATTGGCAATTGCTGATATAGAACGGCATCCCGATGCTAGTCTCGTGTCAGGAATATGAGAAAGTTTCCGGAGCCATCGAAGCCACTACTTCGTGGGACTGTTTCCGTTCAGGTCTCAATTGGAATATGCGATGTTTAAATTTGTAGGTTTATGCGAAATAGAGTCTATCTTTGCTTATTATATATTTAGAAATCTCGCCGGCCGCTTTTTATGCACGACAGATGCAGTAAAGTTCGGTAGGTTACGAGCTGCACTATCGAGGAATAATAAAATGAGCTTAGTTTGTATACAGGGCGCGCGTTTAGCGTTTCCAAGTTTTTTACTTAGGCATATAAACTTCTACCACGAGTACTATATAAATATCAGTTCGTGCTCGGATACGAGCATAGGTAAGGTTAAACGTTTTATGGCTCAACTATAAAGTTATTTGATTTCGGAATAATGTTCATTGGATAATAAATCTCTCCCTATCGCGCTCCAAATTTACTGTTCTTGAGTGATTTAAAAATGACTCATTTGAATAAGTTACTTTGTAGACATTTCAAAGTAGAATTTTTGGTAAAATTTATCGTATATATCCCAGACTTTGACATCAAGTCGAAACGGTGTGAGTAAAATGTACTATCAAATATCATGTAATTTTTTAGTTTTTATTTACTCCAATTTTTAATAATAAAATTATAAAGTAATTAACTATTTTATAATCCTGATTGAATGTGCCAACTTTTGATGAAACTTGCCAACAGCCTTAAGTACATTTTTTTAAAAAGAGCCTCCCAAAATCGACCGACTTTCAAAATTTTAAAATCTTAGTTCAACCGAAAGTCTTAATTATTGAAAATTTGGGGCAATTATGTTATTATTTTTGATTGTGTTCTTAGAAATGTTATTTACGGTTCCAAAGATAAAATAAACAAAATTAATAAAAATTAACCACAACCAAAACTGGTCATAATTTCACCAGTTAAGCTTGTTGTGATGACTTCTATGATTACCCTGGCTCTTTAAGAGAACCCAAGGGTTAGCTATCTTTTCAATGATAATAATCTTTTTTAATTTATTATTGGATTAACTTCAATACTGATGACATTGTATTATATCCATAAATCCAAGTCTATTTACTTGGAATCATTGCTATCTATATTCTCAAGTGAAAACCCATAACACTACTGATTGATATTAGTCTTTTCGAGGAGGGTGTCGAACCACGAAAAAACCCATATTAAACATTTTGTTAAACAAAACAAAAAGTGTGTGACCAACTATTCTGGTTATTGAGCAATAATGTTACTTGACCATTTCAGCGCTCATAAATCGACCGAGCACGTTTTCTGCAAAACTTTTAAATATTTTTGAAATTGGTAAACTACTGAATTTAAGTTTACTTGTAAGAATCTTTCACTCTTGAATCAGTTGGACAGAATCAATTTAGATTTCTTACTGTATTAGCTTGTGCAGGTTATTCTGAACAAACCAAATGATCGATAGATTTCTACTAAGCATTTGGTCAACTATTGAAAAAAAAAATTCACCGTCTTATATATATACATATTGGAGTATATTTGTTTCAAAAATCGATTTGTATCAGCAGAGCAAAGATGCTATTATTTTTTATGGATATACGCACGAAGAAGTTTTTTAGTGGCTAAAAACAAATATATTATATACGTAAATGAAAGTATAAGATATTTTATAGAGATATTAATAATATGCATCGATTGCTTGAACCAAAATTTTGGGTAATATACGTATGTGTATGTGAGGATTTTTACGATTTACTTAATGCCAATTCGATCTCAACGATTGTAACTACTTATAAGGAACTTTTTAGAGATTAAGAAAGAAATGCGTTTATTTAGTGTTAAAATTACCATAGAATATATAACATTGAATGCTTATTAAATGATTTTAGATAAAAATTTATTACTATTTTCTTAGAAATTTGCTATTTGCTAAAAAAAATCTTTTAAAAAGTCAGATTTTCTTAAAATCTTTCATTGTAAAGTTTCAACATACTGATTTGCTTATAGTTCGTACAACTAATTCTTCATTCAAATGCCTTGAATACAATCTACGTATGAAATAATAATATTAATTAAATAATAATATTTATTTAATTTCTCGTAAAAAAATTATAGATTCAATCTGTTCATTAATTAAAAGCTAAGAAGTTCATATGTTTTAGCTGTTCAGAAGCTCAACCTGCGTAATAAATTTATACAGTTTTTTTTAGAAACTGTATCATTGAAATACCATAGAAATATATCATGCTCAAACTTATAAATATGACATACATTACTCAACCTTGAATATTCAAGGTGTTTTTTAGCTTGATTTATTTTTTTACAATTTTTTATATTTTAATTAATTAAGTCATATACTGATGTAGAGTATATAATAAATTCTATGCAGTCTACACGTGCCATCGCATCGGCGGTATGTAGGCAGGAAAATAATTACATTATAATTAGAAAAGAAACGCTTTTCTTTGATACAAGATAGTTATTGTTTTTTCTATAAAATGACGCTAAGTATTTTTTGCGAACGATAAGTATACATTCCAATTTAATTAAAAAAGAACTACGTTTCCATATATATCACAAGATAATTAATTATTTGCTGAAGAAAAACGGCTAATTTGCTGCAATCTCTCAGCGACAAACGACGTTCATGTTTTTATTTATAAGGTTTTTTGATCATATAGCGAGTGTCGTCTCAAAGACATCGTCGTCCCCGAAGGTGATTTTCAATTCGTCTAAATTGCTTTTGAAGAGACTTTTAACTTTTCTCAAAGAAAACTTAATTATCAATACGACACTTTTTAAATGTTTTCATCGGCGCTTTACTCTCGACGCTGTTGATAGAAAATTACAAATGTTTTTTCTCGAGTTGTCTCCAGAATTAATTCGCGTAGCAAAAAGTAAATACTTATCAAATGAAAGAAATATCAAATGTCAGCGAGTTAAACTTAAATTAAATATTTACATTTCAATAATTTTACTAAAAAAGTGTTTTTCTTGACTTGGCAGTAAAAGAAATAGACTTTGATTCAATTATTTATTTCATTTCATGTGGTATAACAACTATAGTTGTAGTTTTATATTTATTATAAGAAATTAATATTAATAATTTAATGATTTGAAAATATTAAATTCATTGTTAAATAGATACTCATATTGTACATAAAAATAAAAAGAAATGGTTAAGTAAATATGTATTATGACAAGAAATATTTTTTTTTTAAATCAAGCGTTATTTAAACACTTTTTTCACGCCGAGTAATACAAATTCTGTAAAATTTTATAGCAAGCAAGCAAATTTTTTAATTTTATTATTTCTAACTATAAATACGCCAATTACAATATAAAGTGGTATGTACTTAATCAAATTAATCTCATCTTCAATTTATCTTGTTCTAAAAGGTATGTTGTGACACGATTTACCCGATATCTTGAGCGCAATTTCGTTGGTCGACTATATTTAATTAATTATTTTGTTTTTTCAGGAGATCGTATAAGTGTTTTAGAATTGCACAATTTATAAATAATTAGAATATTTTCACAGTTTGATGAAACCAAATGGTTTCTGTTCAATACTGATAACCCCGATAAAATAAATATATGTGTAATGTGGAACAATATTTCCATTTGTATTTCATATTATAAATTTAATTTTTGTCATTGTTTATGTTGTAGTTTTCACTATAAATTGAAGGCATATATATATATATATATATATATATATATATATATATATATATAACTTGAATAGGGTAGTATACAATTTTTTATCGATGCTATTTTAAAGTAGAGGGCAAAAGATATTTAAAAAGCTATTAGATCAATTGCAATGTATAAATATTCGTAATAAAAAGTATTAGCCCTAGTTGGTAGTTTTTATAGATTTGAGCTCTTTCATTAAGCTTACGATATCTGAATATAATTTTTAAATCTTCTTTAAAATTTTTAAACGATGTATTGTTATTTTTATGTTCGATTCAAGAGTTTTTTTATATAAACTCTATAAAAACTTACATGTGGTTAGAACAACCACCTGAATCTTTGCACTAGAAAGGTGTAAACAATAAAAAATAGAAAAGTAAATTCTTTTTTTTTTTTTTTAAAACTCGTTTTATTTAGCAATCAGAAATACATTAAGATTCCTATGAGCTAAAATGACAATGTAAGAGCGATGCCTAAGAAGAGCTCCAATGAGATCTTCTCAGTTTAACAATTTCTATAAAAATATTATATTAGACCTAATCTAAGACTACGTCTAACGGCCATTGTCGTTTCAATCTTCTTGTACCATAAGGTTTAGTAATTTCTACTATAGAGGGGTTCGAATGTGAGTCCAGTTTGCGTTTGTATTTTTCTTTGAATTCTTGGAAAGTTAAATGCACCGTTTTCATCTTGAGGTCGCTGTGAATGGTTTCATTTGTTACGTACCATGGAGAATTAAGAATTGTTCGTAAAATTTTTGACTGAGTTCTCTGCATTATAGCTATATTAGATTTGTAAGCACATCCCCAGAGCTCAATTCCGTAGGTCCAGATTGGTTTGATAATTGATTTATATAGCAGCAACTTATTTCCAACAGTGAGCTTAGACTTTTTACGCAGAAGCCAATCAAATTCTTTCATTTTGATCATTATTTGCTGCTTTTTTGTTTTTATGTGGCTTTTCCAAGTAAGTCTGCTATCTAAATGAAGACCACGATATTTCACTATGTTCTGTTTCGGAATCTGGACATTGTTTAAATAAATTGGAGGACAATACCCTCTCTCAGGGTAAATGTGATATGAGCTGATTTGGTTTCATTTATGCAAATCTTCCATTTGGCAAGCCACATTTGTAGTCTATTGATATGTTCTTGCGTTTGTCGGGAAGCTTGATCAGCACTGTGATTACTACTTAGTATGGCAATATCGTCAGCGAATGTAGCAAGTGTCAGATTTTCAAGTAATGGGAGGTCCTTTGTGTATAAAACATATAAGAAAGGTCCAAAAATACTACCTTGTGGAACTCCTGACATTATTTTGTGGAAATCAGATGTTACTTGATTTACTTTTACTTGAAAAATCCTATCTTGTAGATATGATTTGAAAATCCCATAATACCTGGATGGAAGGTATGCTTTTATTTTATATAAAAGTCCTGGGTGCCAAACCTTATCGAATGCTTGTCGAACATCCAGGAAGACACCACTACAGAAATGCTTATTTTCAAATGACTTATGTACAGTGTCAATAACCCTGTGAACTTGCTGTTTGGTCGAATGTTCACGTCTAAAGCCAAATTGATGGTAGGGGATCCAATCTGAAGGAAGCTCATTGTTGATTTGGTCCAAAAGAATCCTTTCAAGCAGTTTAGATATTACGGGAAGCAAGGATATTGGTCTATATGAAGATACCTCAGTCAAGTTTTTGCCTTTTTTGGGAATCATTAATATTTGGGCAGTCTTAAATGATTTTGGTCAATACTCTACTCTGAGCATGGCATTAAATATATACGTTATTAAAACAATCGTTTTCTTAGGAAGTTCTTTCAACGCCCTTGCAGTTATTTTATCAAAACCAGGCGATTTTCTTGTATTTAACATCTGGATTTGCGAGTTGACTTCTTTGGGTTTGATAGGTTTGAAAGATTGTGAGAACTGTAGAGGTTTAAGCAATTCTTCTTCAATCTCTTTATCAATGGTAGAATCAAATGGTTTAAAAACATTAGACAAGTATTTAGCAAAAAGCTGCGCTTTGTCTTCTTCACTTCTTGCCCAAGGATCATTAGCACTGTTTCTAATAGGTGAAGAAAAGAATTTAGGCTTCTTCACATTACTAGCTGCTTTCCATATCGAGTTATCTGATCTGGATAGATTATTAATGTACTTCTCAAAATTTTCATTTCTGACTTGCCTAAGTTTGCTTTTAAGTTCTCTGCAAAGTTTATTGTATGAATTTTTATCGTCAGGTCTATGATTTTGTTGCCATTTAGCTCTGGCACGTCTTTTTTTCCGAATAAGTTCTTTGATTTCCAACGGAATATCTTGGAATGCAGGTGATGCTTGAACTTTAGGAGTTGCTTCTTGAATTGAAGTCTTAATGTGTTGAAGCAAATCTTCAGTAGCCTTGTCAATTTCAGTATCGCTTTTGAGACTGATATAGAAATTTGTTCGCTCTTTCAAAACTTCTCGAAATGTTTCCCAATTTGTATATTTGCTATGTAATATATTTGAATTTATTTTTTGTATAACTGTGATTCCTATAGTTAAAACAATTGGAGAGTGATCTGAGGATAAATCGTATGATGGCTTAATATTCGTCACGTTCTCATTTATGTTATTCAAAATAAAGAAGTCGAGCAGGTCTGGTATTTTTTGAGGATCACTAGGCCAATATGTCGGGTGTCCAGTGGACAGAAATGAATAATTATTATTATTTAGGGTTCTCAGGAGCTCATTACCCTTGCTTGTGATCAGACGTGATCCCCAAGAAGTGTGCTTGCAGTTAAAATCACCACCTACAAGAAATTTCGCACCCAATTGATGGAAAAACTGTTCAAAATCTGTTTGCTTGATATTATGTCGTGGAGGGCATTCCAAAGTGCAATTCTTAAAAATTTAGCCATTACGGATTAATTTTATTTAATAAAGTTGTTAGCAGGTTTAAAACCACACCATTTTGATGAATTAATTGATTAAACATCTGTTTGAATTCGTGCATGAACTGAGCGAAGCTTGCGGATATGCCTGAAGCAGACTCTGGAATAACGTTGTTATTTAACGCCTGTGCATATGTTCGAGGGTGACCTTGATTAGCGATCTGATTTGGATTTAGATTCGGGTACGGGTTAGTGGTAATAGTTGGATTAACCGTATGTCTGTTGTTGGATTTTTGGTTTATAAACGTTTGTGGTGTATTATGATTCATTTTTGGAAATTTTTGATTATATACCTTCTTATATGCTGGGCATCCACGATAACTAGCTGCATGATCCTTAATTACATTAATACATTTTCAGGTTTCTTGCAGTCCGATGTAGTATGATTGTTACCACAACGGGAACAAGTAAACGGCTTATTGCAGTAACGTTGAGTGTGACCGAATTGTTGGCATCTTTTGCATTGCACAACGGATTTATTATAGTGTGGCGGTTCTATACGAATTATGTTGTTAAGAATCTTTGTTACGCTGTATATGTCTTTGTTATTTTTTGCGGGTTCAAGATCAAGGTAAAATAAATTTAGTGGCTTCCTAGTTTCTCTGTGTAGTATATTTGTAACATTTCTTACTTCATGACCTATCTTCACGAACTTATTCTTGATTTCTGCAATATCTGTGGTATGATGTAAATACCTGATTACAACACGATACGCCCTTTCCTCTTTTAGTTGGTAAGTATGATGAATAACATTTGTTGCACGCAAATGTTTAGTTAGTTTTCTGAAAACATCAGAATTCTGACACATTAATTTAGTTACATTATTATTTAAGGAGCGGAAAGTGTATTGTTCGAGATCAATAATAGTGTTGATTTCGTCCATCATATCTTTATAATTGTCGACGCCGTAAATAAAAATCGGTGGAGGTCTCTGATTGGTTGTTGAGAAATCATTATTATTGGTAGTATTGATAATAGTGCTTGGCAACTGATTTATGCTATTTAGCGGTTCGAATCTATTTGACAGAGTAACCGGAGTGCTATTAGTATCATCAGATAATTTACGCTTCTTACTTTGTACAATTTTTTTTGTTGTAACAAGTTGCCACGAATGTTTCGGATTAGTTGTACAAATATTTTCCGTATTGTATGTTTGAACCTTAGTTAATTGTTTGGGCATATTTTGATTTTGACTACATACCAGCTTTGAAGCAGTCACTGCAGGGTCTTGTGAATTGCATTGAATAGCTTGTTCAATATTGGCTACTTGCATTAGATCGACGTCCATATTGGTATTTGATGTTGAAATATGCTTATTAGCAGACGAAAGTTCTGTTTCCTTCAGACGCAATTGTTCATTGACATATTCAGAACATGTTAGTGAATCGTCGTAAAGCACGTTATATGTTTCCGTAATGGAAAATTTGTCCATAGTGTCCCCCGCAAGGTGACACTTCTCTAAGTTGTGTAAAGTTAGCACAGTGATTTGTCAAAAATTATTTACACAAAAACACTGATTAATCACACTGAAACTAAGTATAAGATCACTAGACACTCACAGCGCGTGTTTGATTTGCCATAAAATCAATTTTTAGTATTTATTATGGTTTAAATCCGCCAAAAAAATTACTTTAAATAAACTAGGCGAAAATCAAATGACAGAAACAAAAGTTTAGAAAAGTAAATTGAGTTAAACAAAACAACTTCAAAATAAATTAATATTTATTACAACTCTGATAATGAATATTTCTGACAGAATACCAGCCCAAGGTAATATACGCTGTGATCTTTGTAAAAAATGTGTTCGTAAGATTTTTATTTCGCATTGGTTAAAGAATGTAGCTAATACTACATGAAGATCTCTTCAAAATTGAAAATAAAAAATGGATCGCTTTGTCCCCTGACTGTTTTTTACCCCGCCTATGGGGTAAAAAGGGACAGATGATGAATTTAAAAAAATAACAAAAAAACATTTATATAAATAGGAATTAATTGGGAATTTTACTGAACATAGTTGGATAGTTGAGATAGAGCCCATGGGGAATAATATGAAGTATGTTTGTTCGAACAAGATTTTATTATTGCTTTGAGTCGGGTGTGGACGGTTGTGACTATTTGATTTTATGACTGATCTTAGATCCATCACATTGAAGGACAGTATTTCAGTATATCCACATAGGCAAATATTCGAATTAAAATTTAAGTTACTTGTTTCCCAGCTATCTGGCGAATTAACAAAATTATTGCTGTTCAAAAAAAGTGGCACAACCCTATAATTGCTGAAAGTTAAACTTCATTGCCCCACCCTACCCTATGTAAGTAACATATCACATGTAAAACCTATAATTCTTGAAACCATCAAACTCAAAATTCCGCAAACTTGTGTCTTTGCCATCAACCAAAAATGTGAGATAATTTAAAAAAATCTATTTTTTACTTATTATTTTGAATAGTTTTCTTCATTATTTATTCAGTTATATTACATAGTTAAAATTATATTCATTACTTTAAGGGTCATTAAATAACTGGTCCGTTGCTGGCCTCTGCTTCAATATACGCTAATAATGGCACAAAAATGTTGTTTTGCAATGAATTATTTCCAATGATTTTTATCATTTAAATTCACTTAATTTCATTGCATATATATGTATGTAGTACTTAAAACATATAGAAGTGTGTGTGTAATGCATTCAGTTTTATAATGAACGGTGTACGACGAGAATAAGCAGTTAATTAATTAACCATACAATTAGTTAAATGAATGCATTTTCTGGCTCTAGTCTAGAGCATAACGATCGTTCAGCCGCCGCGAGAGTTTGTATTATCAAATTAATATTATAGTAGATTGGATGCTCTACTTCGGCACTTTCAATAGCTTTTTGACTTGTGCATTTTCAATGCTCATATTTTCTTTTGTCAACACGAGTCGAACATTTGTAGTCGAACGAAAACGTTTAAATATTTTAAACAGTCATAAATATAAAATATACAACAAACTCTTCGTATTGTGTTTAAGAAAGAAAGAATTTCTTAGATAAATATTAAGCATTTTGTGCGTAAAGGAAATTGTGAGCGTAGACCGTAGACAAATCAAAATGAAATTAAGGGATGAAAAATTCATTTTTTTGACCATGAGGCTATTCTGGAGTAACATGTTTATTTATTTTACTTTGCAGTAAAGCGAGACTCAAACGACTGCAGGTAAAAAAGTCCACCACCGATATCTCAAAAACTGAAGTTTACATTTTTTTAACAGTATTTGAAAGTAAAAGGAAAATGATGTATAACCGCTATCGGGAGAGTTATACAATACGTAATAGAAGTATTTTCTTTCGTTGATATTTTTTTGGTTGTGAGCACTGTTGTTTAGTTTACGAGACATTATTATAATTTTTACGTATACGTTATTTAATTGTGTTATAAGATGTAATGTTAATTTTAAGCTATATCGGTAGAGTTAACCTCTACTGATGATTATTTCTGACGATATACCACATGAAGGTTATATACAGTGTTAACTCTATAAAAATGTACTCATAAATTTTATATTCTTCATTGATTGCATAATGTAGCCATTATTTAGTAAAGTTCTTCTGAAATTAAAAGTAAGACATTATATCTGTTTCTCTCTGGCTGTCCGATTTTACTACGCCTGCAGGGTGAAAAGGACCAGGTCACCAATTTTTAAAAAATAGCAAAACAACACATTTATACAATGATGACGGTTTTATCAGTTTTACTGAACACAGTCAGTTAGTTATTTGTTTGATAAGTGTTGTTTGTTATGATATAATTTGTCTAGTTTCCACATCGTTGCTCAAATTCTTATTGAACCTTATATTGGAAATTATTAAATATGTTTTAACCTAATATAACATTACATCCAACACGTGAAAAATTGATGATTTCCTGAAATGTATATATTTGCAAGAAAATGGGCACTGCCAATCGTTTTTCAAGTCATTCTGAATCGTTGGACACCCAAATCGGAAAAAGTGTGTATGTGTATATATGTATATATGAATCAAAATTTGATCTTTTGTTGACGTTTACTTAAAAACGTCTGCACCAATTTTAAAAGCCATTTGGTGAAGCTCGGACATCCGTTGATTAGTTTTGCACGACGATTTCATAAGCCGTTTTTTTATATTTAGTGTCAAAAATTTTGAACCGACTTTTTTAAAACTGTTTGAAAGATTTTTTGGAAATCTTACTGATTAGTTTGTAATAAAGTTTGATTTGGTAATATTTTTTGACGATTTTGATGAGACTTTGTGGGATGATGAAGTTTATGGTCCTGTCGAAAATCCTAAAACTTATTAATTAAATTAAAATTTTAAAATTATATATAATCAATTTTAAAAGTTACTGAAAATCAATTCTTAATGATTAAATCAATTATTTACACATGCAAGCAAGCTTTTGCAACTTGCATCAAGAGATGATGCCTGTCAGATCTGGTTATTATTTTGATTTACTTGATATGAAATATGAAATGTACAAAAAATAGTTTATAATCACTCAATGGCATTTTTATGAATACGTTCCATAATATTTCAGTTAATATAGATTTTTGTTATAAAGTAAATTGAATAATCAACAGTAAAATGTAGTAGTAGTTTTGAACAGTAACAATTTAAATCATATGTCATGTGTAAATTATGGTCAAATTCACTATACTTGGTATAAGCAAATTTTCGGTAAAACACTTAAAAATACGTATACAATGAATTGTATCTAGAAGATGAAACTAATCTTAATAATTATTGACTTACCTAAATTGACAAGAAGAATGATCAATAAGCTGGCCGCTCGTAGCATGACACAAATGCATGACGGCTTTGTCTGAATGCCCAAATACATCACCGCATTTCACAATTCTGAAAAATAAATACGTTGTGTTAAATTCCAAATCGATTGAGTACCATTTTTTTAAAAAATAAACCAAGATTTGACATTCAGTTATATTTCTGTATATATAATATGTGTTTTTATTAACTTTCCCTCCGTTGGTCGGAGTGATCTGGCCAGACTTTTTTCAACTTCAATTTAAAAAAAAAAATACTTTTAGTAATCCTATCGACTTGAAATTTCTGGACTTTTCCTAAAATTTCATTAGCTGTCGATCAATGAAAAAATCAGGACGAAAAAATGTGTGGTCCAGCCAGACTACTCCGACCGTTCGAAGATAAATAAATATCTGACTGACGGAGAGTTAATATATAACATAAAACTAATTTCTGTTATTCTAAATTAAATACGTAACTATAGCTATAATAATAATCGGGACATATATGATGAATTGTAAATTTCAAGAAATTTTGAATTTTTTAATGATGTCATTTAAAACAAAAAAAATCTTAAGCGCGAATATTAGTAGTGTTCTTCTACTTTGCATTGCCATCAAGTTTGTTATACAAGATTAAATCTATGTAAAAAGCCTTGTTTAGTTCTTGTTTTATATTTTAAATACTATGATAGGACCTTATATATAAGCACATAAGCAAATAGTGGTTTCGCCTTGCTAATAATTTTATAAAATTCCAAGTTACAAGAATCTGAATTATTGTTGAATTTATGCAATTTCTTCATATCAATTTAAAATATTTTGACATGGCCTTTCCTAAGGAGCAAATATTGGTTTCGTCCATCTACTTCGAGCATTCCTTCAAACATGTTACAAAAGTCTGATTACTTGTTAAATTCATACAATTTTTCTAGGTAAATTTATGTGTCCTACCCTTATCATAAATAATAGAATCGTCCACCTAGTGTTAATTCGTGCAATATGATTGGTCCTAATATATCTGCAAGTGCCGGTGCTTGCCGAAGACGTTTGCACAATGTTGCGCAACCTCCTCAATCGACTCGTATAGAAAAATTAGTGTATTATAAAACAATTAGTATATTAGTATAGTATGAAACAATTAAAAAAAGATGGTGCTAAATTCAATTTTGTAATAAAATTGCAAATTATGAACCTAATATGGACATTTTTATAAATAAAGGTATTTTGAATGTAAGTCGGATTTTATGAATGGTTTCATTAGTCACAAATCAATAGGAATTTAGTACAGCATTTAGTATTTTTTCATATATACAAATAATATGTTTGATAAAATGTTCTTTAACTAATTTATTTTCAGCAGAAATCCAATTCTGAGAACAGAGGTCCTTAAAAACATTTCAAAAACTAGCTGTAAGTGGAATTCTGTCTTAAGGCAATTAGGGCATCGTGCCTTAAGGCAAATTGCTGGAACTTCCCGTACCAAAAATTATTATTTTTTTTTAACATTTTTGAAAAAAAATTACTTTGAAAAAATAAGATTTTTGAGAAACTATAAATTGGACAAAAAATTAGTTTTTTTTGAAAAAAAATTTTTTTAAAAAAAATTTTTTTTTAATTTTTTTTTTCTTTATTTTGACATATTGTGGAAGATCTGAACTTTTTTTTCAAAGCAATCGTACTGATTTAACTACATAGGGACAAAATATAAAGCGCGTAAGCGCCGCGTCGCTGTCTAACGCATAAGCATTGGTACGGAACCCATAGGAATGTTAACAAAATGTATACTTATTGTTAAAATCTCTATAAAATATCTGATAATTTAATGTGCATATGTTTAATGATCATTTTTGACCGCCAAATGGCTCATTTTTTTACTTTTTCCTCTATATCTCCGAAACCGCTGGACTTACCTTCATGAAAGTTGTATCGATTCTTCATCTTGTCAATACAAATAAAATGTTTTTTGAATTATTAAAATCGGACGCTCCGTTCTCTTAAAAACTGAGTTACCGTTTTCGGAACTTTTTGCCCCGTATCTTCGGAACGGCTTGACCTGCCTTTGCCAAAAACTAATCAGCACGTCTCCTTATCAATACGGATCGAATGTTTTTTGAATTATTCAAATCGGTTGATCCGTGTTCCTGAAATCGTCGACGAAAATTTGTATCCGCACATACATACACACACATACATACATACATACATACACACACACACACACACATACACACACATACACACACACACACACACACACACACACATACATCCATTTTTTCTAAGGTATGCCAAAATGTTCAGAAACCTCTGAAACGTAAAGATATATAAAAATTTTCATTTTCGATTTTTTTGCGATTACTATAACTTGCCCTACGGGAAGTTAATAAAGTGAAGAATTCGCTAGAACAAAGGGTCAACTTCACAATTCGTGAAAAATACATTTATAAGATATAGATGTTATGATCCAAAACAAGTGAATAAACACCATTAAAAAAGTACAAGAACAATAAAGTAGTGATAGAATAGTGAATTAATATTGCGTTTTTTTCAATCCGAGTGTGTTTATCGTTTTTTAGTGCTTCTTTAGTGTTTTATAAAAGCTTTTATAGTGTTCTAGTGCAGTGATAGTGTCTTGTTTCTGGTTCCTGGTTTTGGTTTCTTATTCTTGATCAACTTTCTTCTGGAAATCACGAGGTAATACACACATTTTTAGCATAAATCGATATTTTATAATATTTCCAAAATTGCTAATTTTTTTTTCTATTCTTCAGACAACAAACTGGTAATCGGGATGTTCGAGAAGAATCGGTGTTTATAACCAAAGGTCAGTGCATTTTAAATCTGACGCATGACTTCTAAGGGTACGGTCATACGTCTCATTGTTCGTCCACAAAAAACCGTAAACTAGGTTATAGTTAGGAATTTGCCAAATAATTATATAATTAAATTTTTTTAGTGTAGGCAAAATTGTGACCGTACCCCTTGCTAATCCACAAATTTCTTTCAGCCTAATAAAACTTCTTAAAATAGAAGTGAGTGTAGTAGATGATAAAATTCGCGTAAATTAATCAATTATTAAAACAAGAGTGCTAATTAAACAAATTTTGCATAATTTCGCGTAAAACAAAGTGTGTGTGTATGAACAATTTGACTGTGCAATTTTGCGAAGAAATGCTGACATCCATGCAGCCTGAGGTAAGATTAAGTATATGTACTAGATTTTAAATAAGTGATTTTTTTCCAATGGAAACTTGTTTGCATAATTTAATAATCAAATTTAATTTAATTATCAAATTTCATCATTTAATTATCATTGAATAATCAAACATTTTAGTTGTGTTCATGAAATGAAGAGCTGATTAAATTTTTGGAAAGGCAGGTCTAGCTCTGTAAAAAATGCCATTTGGCAGTCCATAATGAACATATGCACATCAAATAAACAGATATTTTATAGAGATTTTAGAAATAAGTTCTTATATTTATATGGGTTCCGTACCAAGATTTATAATTTTTCAACCGTTTGACTGCGACACAACGCGATTGCTTTGAAAAAAAGTTCAAAATTCTCAAAAAAATTCAAAATATAAAAAAATAAAATTATTCAAAAAGTGAAGTTATCAAAAATATCACAAATCTCAAAAATCTATTTTTTCAAAGTTTTCTAAAAATTTTAAGGCTTTTTAAAAATTCTAATTTTCGTTATGCAATTTACCTTAAGGCACAATACCATACCATACCGCATAAATGATTGTTTATAAAAATTGACCACATGGCTTTTGACACTATTTATTACGATTTTGTATGAAAACTTTTACATAACTCAGCCATATAATATAAATTAGAATAAATCTTAATTTGTCATATTAGTTTTACATACTTTAATATCATACTATATTCTCTTTTATTTATATACCGTTATTTTTTAACCGTAATCAATTTTAATTATATTATATTCATAATGCGAAATACTTTATTAATTATGCTACTCTGTATATAATTGCCTAAGTGTAATACTATAAATACATATTGATAATACAAAAAAAATTCTATTAATAATGCATTTTATAAAAGAATTTTTTTGTTATCGGTTTTATTTCGCTGCAAGGCACAATTAATTGAATATTCGTAGATCAAAGAGATTGATGAACTTTCATCTTTTACATTTTTATTATCAGCAAATAACGTAATATTTCACTTCATTTTAATTAAAAAACTCATCTATTAATTTTAATTAATATTGTATAATTTTTGTTTTTAAATCGTTCAATTTGTTCTCATTTACTAATTTTTAGGAACTTTATTTACTGACTTTATTATAGAGTTCATCCATTTTTTATGATCAATGCTATCTATTAACGAAATAAGTATTATTTAGGTTAATTATATATATATATATATATATATATATATATATATATATATATATATATATATATAAAAACATACCATTCTCATTATTTCATGTGTGTTAATAAGCGAAAGTAAATTGTTAATTATAGAGTCAATATTTGGTAAGATACTAATATTTCATCATGACACCTTAATTTCATTTTTTGTTAAATAATAGAAAAAATAAATACAGTTTATAAATATTCATAAAAGATTATAGCGAATATATGGAAATGAGATAGCCGACGCAGGTGCTGAAGATGGTGCAAGATTAAATTGCTCATTTCGCGTATAACTAGCTATTTAGATATATGATTTATATAGAAAAGCATTGTTTTTATCTAATTGAAAGAATATTTTGATTATAATAATAGGTGTTTTGCCCGAAGGCAGATCTATTAACTAAGTTCGACGTTAAATTGAATCTGGGAGATGTTTCGTTGTCATTTCACAATGCAGTGATCGAATTGACAATTTTAATTAGGAACATATTTTTCATCTATTTTATTAGGTTTAAGATATTCTTTCATATTTCTTTGTTAGCTTTTAAAACACTCAAATATAAAAGTTTAACATCAATATTTTTGAATTTTAAGCATTTTAAGCAAACGAGGATGAACCTGCTGCTTCTATTTAGCAATATAAATAAAAAAAAATCGAAATTTTTTTGGTGCTAAAATTGTTTTCGTAACCAGTCTTCCTAACAGTTGGAATGTCATATACGAATCGAAAGTTGTTTGAATCAAATTAATGAATATTATGTTTCGAAATTGTAGATGAAAATTGTATCCAAACATACATACATATAAATTACCAGACATGCCAATATAAAAAAATTTCATGTTCGATATCTTTGCGATTTACTTAAGGTTTCCTGTAGAGAGTTAAATATTCATGTAGCGATTCATTAAGAATTTTAGCACAAGGATACGATAACCTGCAAGTAATAAATTAGCCACGATAAACAATAATGTTACGTTATACCAACTTTCCTGTGTATATTACAATTTATTATCGAAGGTGAAAAGTAATAGATTACGGAATAGAGATGATCATTAAGACACGCACATACAAAGCTGTAACATAATATAATATAATATTATATTGTGTGATATAATATTAAGTAAGCCTCTTGAGCTCTAGATCTTTAATAGTTTCCTACAATTACATAAGTAGCAAAAAGGAAGGAAATGAGCAATCAATTTTAACACGCCACACACCAATTATGATATTCGCCAAATTGTCGTAAGACATGCGATGGCGCATTCTGAACTATAATATGTATTAGGAAAATATGGCACTGTATTCGTGTTTGCTGCAGCTTAGGTTGAATAATATTTCTGAATACATTATCATAAGGGAAATATTACTATTACTTAATCACTTGGCTGCGCTTACTTGACTTGCTTGTAGTACCTGCAAGTAGTACATGAATTTTCATATCAGATGCGAAGTGAATAATGCATTGCAAGACAAACACAAATGTCAGTCATTTAACTACTCTGTTTATCTTATTGTATACTATACGTTTTCTGCTAAAATATTGTAAATTGTAGCAGAGAATTTTCAAATATGAACATTTTAATATAACCCTATTTTTATGTATCCTATTCGATGATTTATCTAAAGCTGTTTTATTCAAAGTACTGGTTTAAGGTTCTGAGTTTTAGAACATGCAGAATGGAAATCGATGCACATTGATTTTGAAAATATATAATTTTTTTGCTACGTATCAAGTACACAGTTACACGTTTTACACAGAGCTTATGTTCCATAAAAAACTGTAACTTGAAAAAATTCATTTTTATATAGAAAAACCATGCTAAACAAAACTGTAAAAATTGCCATTCTGTCAGTTTGTAATATCATTAACATGCATATTGAACAAAAAATAAATAATATTAAATAACTAATCAAATAATAATTAATACTAAATACATTTAATAGTTTCAGTATTATTTCAATAATAAAACAGATATAAAAATCCTATTTTTTGCTATCAATTATATATAGACACTAATTAAAAACAAAGTTTAAGAACAATGATACTATTTGTTTTAGTATTTTTAACAAACTAGCTTATACACACAATAAATTTAGATTTGATCATAAAATGGTGAATTTCCACCTTATAACTGAATAAGAATTATTAACTGTAACATTAACTGTAGTATTGTATTTTGACAGCAAACCAAATGAAAATGTTGTTGTAGATATAAGCAAATTATAGTTTTTATTATAGTTTAGTGTTTAAAACTTCGTGTAAATGCTAAATTAATAATTATTTTTTTTTAAATTACTTTAAAAAACCGTGGAACAGGAGAGAGGTGTAATATTATGAAAAGTATCGAAATTCATTTTTCGATTTAATATCGTTACTGAGTTGGACTAAAGAGAATTTTAGCTTTATCCTTAATTTAATGTGTGAAACTTGTTTTAACAATATTTTTGTAATTAATATATCTCGAGATTCACTGATTTTATTTTTACAAAGTAAAGATGGATAGATGCTGTAACTATATATTTCTATACTAAATCAAATAATTCCAGGACTAATATTCATGGTTGAAATTGATTCTCTTCTAGAGACAGTGCGTGATTCTCTTCTATAACTTAACCTGTGTTTGGGGCTAGTTGTAACATTCACCGGGGCAAGTAGTAACGACAAGAAAACCACTTTAAATTTCTGATAATATATTTTTTGCTTGTTCTTAAGAACATGAACAAGTTTCTAAGTAACAGTTTTATAAATCAAAGTAATATATAATTAAAAACATTTTTCAATACGTCTCATATAATAAATAATAGATTTTCTTTTATATTTGACATACATTAGCTATACACTTAATGTATAAAATTTTTTTATTCTCAAAATATATACCCCTTCTGTCGTTGTTCAAGAAAATTGTAAAAAATCAACTTTTAATAACGTAGAAATGTCGAAAATTTGATCAATATTTTTTGAGCTATCAATTTATCCAAATAAATTTAAAAATGAATTGTAATATATAGTGAAAATCTTTCTAATAAATAAAGTACCTTTTTTTCTAATATATCTATGATGTAGTCCTGCATATAATATTCAAATGTTGAATAAACCATAAAAATTAATTAACCAGGATGCCGTTAATTTTGAAGTAATAATATCCAGAGTATAAATTAATTTTTTTAATGATTTACTTTCCGGAGTTTATTGATCTATCTATTTATGTTTGAGTCCCTACTGGGTTCGATGTTTGCTTAGGATTCTATTTGTATAAATTTTTAATTAGAATCTAAAAGTTTATAATTGAGTATTTAGTCAGCAAAGTAATTTGCATATATAATATTCTGTATGGCAAGTTATATAGAAATCAAACCCAAAATTATTTTTTTATATATATTCTTACGTTTCAAAAACTTATCAATTGCATAGATTAGAAAAAGAATAATATAAAACCCCTACGCACACAGGTTTATTTAAAATGATTTTAATCTTTTTAAACCCATTATTATTATAATTACAACTACCTTATTTTTTTTAATTTTTTTTACATTATTAAATTTCAACAAAAAAATGTTCATTTTTTTGTCAATGTTATTAAATAATTTTGAAAAATACAAAAAGACTTTGAAAACTTTAAAAATGATCCAAGTATATGAAATATTTCAAAATTTTCTTTTTTTTTCTGTTATAATTTTCAAAATTTTAACATTATTTGCCAATGAAATTTTTCATTCCTTTTAATAATTCGTTTATTCAAGAGTTTTGCCAATATACATCACCTAGTGTAACGAACTATTGCTAGCATAAATTTTTTGAACAGATCTTTTTTCAATCGATAGCTTGAGATGCATCATTATCTGACTAATTTTAGGAAATATTTCACCTATAGAAATTAAGGGAATCTAATTAATATCTTTATTAATAATATAGTTTTTTTTCTAACGAAGTTCTTGAAAGATACGTTAGCTACACCAACAATTTTTATCGCACGAGGCGCACTTCCAACTAAATAGGTAAGGTAAAACGGTTAAGGTATTGAAGTGACACTAATCTTAAATTGAAGTATCCTGCAATGAACACCTTGTATTCAGACAAAGTTACCATGTATGCTGTCAGCACCAGGCATTATTGGTTCATACTTTTATGAAGAAGATTTATGAGGTTCCATGAAGTGAATATAAAGCGGTGTATTGCCACGCTAGAAAACTTATTTGTTCAAGCGCTACAGAATTTTGATGATTTCAATCAATGATTATAGATTCTGTAGGACTATTATGTCAATTCCCAATGACTCATTAAATGTAGTTTGCATAATAATTAGACAAAAAGTGATACACAAAAGATCCGACATCAACTGCTCACATCGTATCCCGAATTTATCGCTGTTAATAATAATAATAAATAAATATATTTCATTGAATATATATGTGTACATAATATTTTTTATTTCGGATTTTTACCCGTAGGTATATCATCCTTCATATTTGTTCTATCAATACAATAATAAGTATTTCAGATATACAAGTTGTGACATAATTCTGTGACAAAAAAGAGGAAAGAAAATTTATTCCCCAAAAAAAAATCACTTAGCACTATTTATAATAACAAATAATAACTCAAAAAGGAGAAAAACAAAATAAAAGATTTATTCACTTTATGGGAGAATATTTGCGTCGAGCCAAGTTTCATTTACCGCTATGGGTCGATCAGTATATATTTTGGCATGGCGTGATTGCCATACCAAATATCGTCTCTTGTGTATTGGCCGAGGCCCGCGATGTTAACATTAGGATGATCCCCACATTTTAGATAAAAATTCTCAGTGAGCTTTTTTATAAAGTCTATTATGGTTGGTAAGTCTCAGTCTGTTTGTGTATGTATTTTGAAGAGTAGTAATGTCTAGTCAGTGGGTCCCTTATTTTGTTGAGTACGAGTCGTAGTGTTTTATTTTGTAGTGTCTGTAGTTTTCGTAAGTTAGTCTTAGTCGTCGCGTTCCATGCCGGAGCGGCGTATGTCAGTATCGGTCTTATTAGTGTCAAGTAAAGTGTTCGCTTGTTCTTCACGCTTAGCGGGCTGTTGTGGTTCAAGAGAGGTCTCAGTAGATTTAACATCCCGTAAGCCTGTCCAATTTTTGTATTAACATGTTTTGTGAAGCTGAGTCTATGGTCCAGGGTCACACCAAGATATTTGACATTTTTGGACCACTCAGCTTCACAGTCCAATACTTTAATTTTGTCCAAGTCAGTCAGTCTAGTCGTGGCATTTCGGCTCTTTGTGAAAAGAATAGCCTCCGTCTTTTGCGGATTGATTTTAATTTGCCATTTGTCAGTATATTCAGTTAGTTTGTCTATGTGTGTCTGTATCTTTGTAGTCAGTAGTGTAGGTGAGCGTGATGATTTGTATATGGCAGTGTCGTCAGCAAACGTCAGTAACGTTGTGTCGGCGTCAGTGGGTATGTCGTGAATGTAGACGTTAAACAGTGACGGTCCTAGGATTGAGCCCTGCGGTACTCCCGCCGTCACTTGTTTAACCGTCGAAAGTCCGTTGTCTACTTGTACAGTGAAGTTGCGGTCTGAGAGGTATGAGTGTAAAGTTCTCGTTATGTACGGTGGAAAGTTTAGTTGGATAAGTTTATGTATAAGTCCGTCCATCCAGATGGTGTCAAACGCCTTCTCGAAGTCGAGTAACACCAGTCCGGTATGTTTTCGTCTGTTGAAATTGAGAACAGTATTTTCTATGAGTTTTGTCAGTGGGTGTATTGTGGAGTGTCGTTCTTTGAAGCCGTATTGTGTGTCAGGTATGATTTTGTTGTGTCTTATGTGTTTGTTAAGTCTTTTGAGTAGTACCTTTTCGGCTACCTTACTCATTGTGTTGAGGAGGCTGATCGGTCTGTAGTTCTTTGGTATGTCTGGCTGTTTCCTTGGCTTCACTATTGGAAATATGGTGGAGGTTTTCCAAGAAGTGGGAAAGCAGCCTTTTGTCATTATTCTATTTATTATCCGGGTAAGTAAAATGTAGGCGTTCGTCGGCAGTTGTTTAAGTATTATGTTTTGTAGTCCGTCCGGTCCCGGTGCTTTTCTGTTCGGTAATTTTTTAACTATTGTCTTTATTTCGGAAACTGTGGCAGGGTCTATTCGTAAGTCTTTGTCCCTGTGGAGGTCAGTGAAGTCTTGAATTGTCTCGTGTACGTTTTGTTTTAGGTCTGCGTTTGACATATTGGCATTTTGTTTATGTATGTTTTCAAAGTTTTTTGCCAATATTTCCGCTTTGTCTGCTGGTGTCGTTGCGTAATTGTTGTCAGTTAATTTGAGTGGAGGTATGGATGCTGGTTTCCGCGTCAGTCTTTTTGCTGTCTGCCAAATTTTGTGTGGGTCAGTATTTATGTTCTCGAGTCTTTTGGTCCAAGTGTTATTTCGGTCGTCACGTATATCATTGGAAATAATTTTTGTCAGTCTGTTAACATGTTCCTTGAGTAGTCTGTCACCGGTACGTTGCCACAGTTTCTTTGTATGATTTTTAAGTTGTATTTTCAATAAAATGTGTTCTGGCAAGTCGTTGGCTGGTGTTGTTCTTGAGTTTAGTGTCGGTATAGTCTGTTGTACGGCGTCTGTGATTGTCAGTGTAAGGTGTGTTACAGCCTCCTCAATGTCAGTGTTGGTATCGATTGGCATAGTGTGTCGTGTGTTGTCTGTGATGATGTCTCTGAAAATTGGCCAGTTGGCTCTGGTGTAATCTAAAAATTTGCGCTTGGGAGTCTGGTCGATGTCTAGTCTGTCTGAAATGGTCATGAAAACTGGATTATGGTCGGAGTTGAAAAGTGTTCTTGTTATGGGTTCGGATGTTACGTGTAGATTTTTTGTCAATGCCAAATTGATCGTACTGTGATGGTGCGTCTGTACGGTGGCGTATCTGGTCGGCGTGTCAGGATAATGTAGTTGTGCGTCTGTGGTGTTGTGTTCGGTCAGGTATTCGTAAAGTCTGTTTCCGTTCGCGTTGTTGAAGTTACAGTTCCAAGATGTGTGTTGTGCGTTAAAGTCTCCTGCCATAAGTACAAATCTGTTCGAGTCCAGTAGTCTTTGTAAGTCCGTATGTTCTAGTCTGCTTGCCGGGATGTAAATCGATATTATGGACACTTTTTGACCTCTCTTGTATACATTAATAGCTGTTGTTTCAGAACCGCCCGCTGTCAGGTTTGGCACTTGCTCGTGTCTGATGTTAGACTTAATCAAAATCGCAGTGCCGCCCCATCCGCGTGCGTCCGTCTGTCTGTCGTTTCTGTAAACTTTGTAATTGTTCATATAGAGTCTGTCCGTAGGTTTTAAGTGTGTCTCGTTAATCAGTACTATGTCCAGATCGTATTTTGTTATCGTCTGTCTCAGTTCGTCAATGTTGTTGTTAAGTCCATTAGAATTGAAATGCATTATTTGTAAGTCTTGCGATTGGTTTATGGTGATGATGTAAGAAAGTTCAAAATTGTTGTGTATTTGTCGTTATAAGTCATGTTTGTGTTTAGTGTTTTTGTCAGTTTGTATAGCTCACTGAAAATTTGCTTTACCTGGGGATCCGCAAATAGCTTCCTGATTTCGCTCATAGCAGTAAAGAGTCCTTCCGGAGTGTTGAGGTCTGGATCGGGCTGGCTGCAGGCGGGCCGTGTTGGTGGTTGCGATAGTGCATGCCGGATCTGTGATGATGATGGTGCAGGCTGGTCCATTGTTCGTGAGGACTGGACTATTGATCTGTATGGTGACGATGAGATAGGGAGTTGAGGATATTCAGGTCGGACGTTGGGACCATTGTTGGTGGAGTTTACAACTGACGAGAAGCTCCTCGTCAGTGGCACTGGTGTTGGTGCTGGTCTATACGCTTGTCTTCTCCTGAGAGCGTTGCTTTCCTTTTTTTCCTTGTAGTTTATAAGAGCGCTGCATTTGGAATAATTTGCCGGGTGTTCGCTTTTGCAATTGACACACATCGGTGCCTCATGTGGTAGTTTTTGGCACGCTCCTGGTGCGTGCACATTGAGGCACTTTATACACCTGTACTTTAGGTCACAGGTGTACGATGTGTGACCAAAGTTCAAACATTTGTGGCACTGCAGCGCTCTATTCTGCGGCCTATAGGCCTCCCAGGAGAAGATATGTCCCCCAATATTCGTAATTTGTTTTAGCTCCGACATGTCCTGATTTTTATCCACTATCACTATGTATATGGGCAGCTTATGTTGACTGCCATCTGGTTGTTTCCTTTTTATTTGAATCACCTGTTTAATTTTGGCTCCTTTCAGCTGCAAGTCTTCGCAGATCTCTGCCTCAGATGTTGATGGATGGAGCCCAGTTATTGTGATTTTTTTACACAAGTTTTGCTGCATGGAGTAAGTATAAAAAGGGTAGTTACATTCGCGCAGAATGTTTTTGATGTCTTCATGGTCCGAAATTGAATCTGTGAAGATTTTATGCAAATTCGTTTTTATAAACTGATATCGGAAATTTATTTTTGTTGTCTCCCGTATGTAGCGAATAGTCTTTAGTTCCAATTCTGCCTTTAATATAATGGGAGGTATTTTTTCCTCGCTCGACTGGGTTTTCTTCAGTGGTGCTCTCTTAGGTGGTGCTGCCTGTATGCCTGAGGAGGACGGTTGCGGTTCGACAGTAACTTTTTCCGGTTCTTTGTTCTTTTTTGCCCTCTTGCGGCGTGTCACCTTCTTATAGTCCTCAATTTCCCTATCGGAGTCCATGTCTGTTCTATCTGATAAAGCATTATATTTATTTTTCAGTGCGCCGCTTGTCTGCACTTCCATTTCATGATTTTTCGACATCTTGTATTTTTTCCCAGGCGCCCGCCTGGGAAAATCTCTGTTTTCTTCGGATTCTTCCGCACTGATTTTAATGTTTACCACGTTCACCTTTAAAATTTGGACAGATATAATAATATATATCTAACTTGTAAGTATTAAGCACGGTGCCTTTAAAAAGGCAAGATTTAGAATCAATTCCGGACTTAATACTTATTACACAAAAACACTGACACTTCACTGAAAAACAAATGACAATCGAATCGAGGAACTGAGAGGTTTATTAAATATTATTTTCCCTTTAAAATTTTGACAGATATAATAATATATATCCAACTTGTAAGTATTAAGCCCGGTGCCTTTAAAAAGGCAAGATTTAGAATCAATTCCGGACTTAAAACTTATTTCACAAAAATTCTATTGACACTTCACTAAAAAAAACAAATGACTCCCAAAAACAAATGACTCCCTTTATCGCTGTTTCTTAAGCAACTCAGTTTTCTTCCGTATAAACACTCACAACTTTACTTCCGTATAAACACTTAATACTTTACAAAACACTTACAAATTTTGGTTCGGGTTGTAATAGTGTGTTTTTTAAGGCACGTAGTTTGTATAGCAATCAGAACTATTAATAATAGTGTATGTGTGCCAAAATTTGACCTTTCGTCGACTTGCGTTGACGGCGACTAAAGGTTGGAATAATAGATCTTGCGCTTGTGATATTTATTATTTTTTGGTGCAAATATATAATTATTTATTATTATTATTTTCCAAATATATAAGTAAAAAGTTGAATTTAATTATAAGTCTATTATTTAAACATTTCTGTAATTTCACGCATGTCTTAAGGAAAAGTGCCACTTTCACTTAGTTTTATTAATTTATCTAGGTGTACAATATTTTGAACTGTTCTAAATTTAATATCGATTAGACGCATTTTTTAAATAATTTCATGTAATAATACGTATTATAAATAAGTTGTTATATTACGGATGTAGTGGTCATCTTAATAACTGAATCGCGTGCTTTAATGACGAATAAATTATATTGCAGATTTCATTGATATGTATGTATTCTAAGAATCAATAAAGTATTTATATCGATGATATATTTGTTTTCTCTAGTATTGTTATTTCTAAAATACTACTATTCGACCTAGGGCTTGAAATTCTTATATACATTACTTGTTTATAAATTTTCTTATAGCGATCTATTTTTAAAGAGATGCTGATGATTGATAGAAATTAAATATTTCAAACACTGCTTGTATTAAATGTCCTTACCATTATTTCCATTCATAATGATTTGATATAGTTATAGTTAACAATCGATACCCATGATAATATAATTCATATTTAATATTTTATTAAAACAGTGAACTTAAGGGCCTTGTAAGCTGTTGTCTATGGTGTCTACTCAATTAATTATGTAGCTAAGCAAATCTAGAAAAAAAAAACTACGTAGCTTTTTACAGATAGAAACCAAAATAATTGACCTATCGCTATTTGGTGATTTAGTTATGAATTTATTGTTGATGCATCCAGGAAATGGCTATTTTATCTCACATATTGCTATCTAAATTAGCAAGTGCAAGCTACTGTTAGACATCAGACTGCTGGGGAGGTTGTCAAACTTTGGACCTCGTTTTGAAATTTTATAGCTCCAACCACTAATCCACAGAGAAGGTCTTTATTATTCACTAATTTTGAAAATTTTAACCAATTACTCCTTTTGCAAGCTTTTTTGGCTCACATCACAATCGTATAAATTATAACATAACCTTGAGATTAAAGTAAAGGATTAAATCTACGCAAACCTTGGCATAATGCAATTTTCATAATCCCTCATAAACCTTATTTTATGAAAATAAGATTGTATCGATTTCTAAATGTTATAGTGGTGTGTTCGGTTGCGTTTTAAAATAAACCCGTTTATTATAACCCTTTCTAATAACGTCTTAACTGAACGTTAAAATTACGTGCCTCCAATACCATGGGTATAATTCGCAACGGTTTTCCTTATAAATAATAACAGGCTGTATGGAAAACATGCCCTCGTCGTAATGTGAAAACATAAAATTAGTACGGTACCTCCGACTAGTATACAATTTGTTTGAGTGGGTTCGCTCTGTGCACCGCACGCACGTACGAAACTTCATGCAACCGACGAGCTTTTTACATAGAACCAAAATAGATCAAAGGAGAAGGAATTGTAATCGCGAAAAGATTCCCAACTACACTCAGATGATTTATTCTAGATTTTTTGTATACTCATTTTTTTGTGATACTAATTATGATAAAATGGTCTAGAAAGCATGGCGAACTGTGATACTAATTACGATACAATGGAGGCATGGCGATATTCTGTTAGTTTTAATTGCTAGTAGTGTATACATTTTTACAAGTTTGTCTTCATGTATATATATGTTTTCGCTAAGTGGATATGCTCCGGGTAAAACAGCACAAAACAAACGCGTGAAAAAACATGTAATTACATAGACAAACTAACTAGTGGTGCGTGGCATCGTGCGTAAAGGCAAATTGCTGGAACCTTCCGTACCGAAATTTAAAAATTTAAATGCTTCAATTTCTTTTGAACTTAAAAAAAAATATTTCTGAGAATTTAGTTTTTAAATAAAACCCTTTTTTAACAATTTTGTATTTTTTTTTAATGATCTGGATCTTTTGAAATTTTTGACAAAATGCTACTATCTTCAAAATTTTAAAATCTATTCGAATCCGACCATCGATATTGTTGAAAATGTCTAGAACATTTGTTTGATCTATATAAGTTAAGTTTAAACATGGTATGGAACCCATAGAAATAAAAATAAAAATAAATATACTTTTTAAAAAGTCTTTATAAAATATATCATAATTTGATTTGCATATTTTAGACATATCATCTAAAGATCATTTTTGACCGCCAAGTCGCAATTTTTGAAACTTTTTTTCTGGATCTCCGAAACTACTAGATCTTTCCTCTCAAAAATTTAATCAAATCTTCACTCAGCAAATATAGGTAAAATGTGTTTTGAATCACTGAAATCGAATGCTCCATTCTCTCACAGAACAAATTGCCATTTTTGGCACTTTTTGCCTCGTATTTTTGAAACAGCTGTGTTTGCATTTACCAAAAAACTGACTAGTTTCTCTCCCCATGAATAGAAATCGAATGTTTTGAATCATTCAAATCGGTTGATTTATGCTTTCGAAATCAACGAAAATTTTTATCCGTACATACATACATATACTATACACACATCAATTTTTCTAAGCTGTGCCAAAATCATGAGGCATTACGGGGAGGAGGAGTTATGATATATTTAAATTTTTATTTTTCATTTATTTGGGATTACTACATCCAAAATTTAACTCTTCAAAAGTTTACTTCAATATATAATATAAATATATTATAATAATGTTTATAAAATTAAAATTAAATATCTATGTTCATGAATATTCTAAGTGTAGATTTTTTTTTCTAGGGCAGTGTTTTCTGCAGGGAGTGACTGTGATACTCCTGTACGGGCCATAATGCTAAAAAGGTATTTATTACACACACAGTATATTTTAAATTTTTTTAATCATTTTCAAAGAAAATATACTAAGATAAAAATTACACTTCTTCAGAACCAAAAATCACAATACCAAATTAAAATTTTCAATAATTTAACGATTGTAGCGAAAGTTATTATTAATAAAAGGGTTATAATAAAAATGATGCTAGAAAACACCAAAAAGTAAAATAATATTACCCTTTTCTCTGATCAATGTAATGTATGAACCCTATTGAAAATTATAGAATTATATAAAATAAATGAAAAAATGGGCTTTTACGTCGACTAGTAGTTAGATCAATATGCTTCGAATCAGAAGTTTTAGTTACTCGCCTCGGAAGATCTGATGTCAAGCAGTTTTGCTTATTGTTAAAATAATAGATGATGATACGTTTCTAAGTGAAAATAGCTTTTATCGGCATTTTTGCATCAATAAAAAAAAATCATCAGTATTACAATAACTGTAATAATCATTTCATTACATAGAGATGTGACAACTGTTTGCACTGCTATCTACAAAAGCCACGCCATTAAGAAGTTCCGAAAAATAGCTTAATTTAACCTTATTTCATATTATTATTTTGCTATATTTTTATTAATAAAATTATAATATTTTTCGCGTATAATGTGAGTTAACTAATTTATTACGAGGTATTTAATGGACTAATATTTTTAATGAACGAGGTGATATTTATTATATTACGCCTGGTAAAATGCAAGTTCAATATCTTGCTGGAATTGCTTGTAAACATTTATTATAATAAAAGCTTCTGTTTATGGTAATAAAGCATAATTTCTAGTTAATGAAATAATAAAGCATAATTTATAATTTTTATTTGTGCTGTAATAATGTGATACTAAAGGCAAATAAATACTTGTGCTAATAATTTCTATAGCCGTTATGTTGTAATATAAAGTATTCAATATAAAATGATGCTGAACAATCGGTGACACTCCACGGAAAAGATTACCATTCTACATTTTGTCTCGTAGCTAACATTTTGAATTTCCTGTCATGAATGTATGAAATTGTTCTTATAACAGACATGTTGAGAAAGAAATCTTTAAAATATGTGACATGTTCTATTTAGATTGTTTTCTTAGATTGTATGCTTTGAATACCTAAAATGTCAATAATACAATCAAAATTTTGATTATGCAGCTTTCAACTTCAAGGTTTTTATATAATGTACTACATTACTAAAACTTGAAGGTTGTGCCAGGATGGCAGTGATAACAGTTGTCATAACAGCTAAACTATACAGATTTTGAGATAGAGTGTAAAGGGAGAAAGATGAAGTATGATTGTTCGAACAAGTTCCCATTATTGCTTTAAGTCCGTGTCTCAAATTCAGTCAGTGTAGGCCGCATTGCTTTTAAAGAGTCAAAAGTAAGTTGTCATATTTTCATATTATTTCATATTTGAATTAATTATTTGAACAATTAGTTTTTGCTCACTTAGATAATTTAGCCCGATCATAATGATAATTTGTTTTCAAAAGTGTGCATTGGACAGAGTTGTCACTAATTTTGAGGGTACGGTTGTGACATGTATTTTTTGTTCTTTTTGGGTGAAGAATAAATAGATAAAAAAACTAACTTAACTAAGATAAAATGTGAAAGTTAAGGGAAAAGGAAACTTTAATACAAGGAAAAAAGATTTCACAAAGAATTCTTCTTAACTTTGTTTGAAACATTATTTTGCTATATATTGTTATATTTCATTCATAATAAAATTCTATCTTCCGTTGCATTTTATATTATTGTTATTAATAAGGTGACCATACGTCCTGGTTTGGTTGGGACAGTTCCGGACTTGCATCTTGTGTCCCAGTTTTTTTTAAAAGCATTATTTGTACCGGATTTAGATCTTTTGTCCGGATTGTCCGGATTTTTCAAAATTATTTATGAATAAAATTGAATAGAATAATTTACAAGGCTTAAAAGCGCAAAAAACATATAGATCGATATGGAATATAATATCATAGATAAAAAAGTATTGAATATAATCGAATAATTTTTTTTTTACTAAAAGTCCGCAATTCTCATAAAAAATAAGATTTATATAAAAAACTGTTATTATTTACTCCCCTCTGGTCACCTCAGTATTAACGACAATTAAAGTCATTATAAACCATTTTGGTGTTTATAGCCATTGTTTTTTTTATTGTATTTTATGCTTCTCACAACCGTCCTTAAGGTGTGAAAGGCTGTAACACTGGCCCCTTTCTTACCTGATTTGATTTTATGACAAAGTCCATCATATTTAAGAACTGTATTCAAGTATTTTCAAGTGGACAAATGTTCAAATTACCAATTAATTGATTTTTAACCCTTTCCTCTCACGAATTAATAGATTCCTCTAATTAATTAATAGGATTAATACGTATTTTGCCGGCATCCGAGTGGAAAACGTTAAATTAACAAAATTATTGCTGAAAAAATGACACAATCTTCTCCCCTACTATATATTATGTTCGAAGCTTTCGTTAGTACAAAATCCTAAATATGACTCGACTTTTGTGTAGCCCATCTCTGGGTGCAGTGAAAAGCGGAAAACATAAGATTATCATAGCGCATCGAAAGAGTATACAATTTCCCTCTGACTGACTGTGTGAGAGTTCTTTCCATCCGCCGCACGCACGTACAGAATTCCAGAAAACCTCCGAGCTTTTTATACAGTGAAGAAAAAACACAAAAATAAAGTAAAATAACA
This sequence comes from Ctenocephalides felis, assembly GCF_003426905.1. NCBI lineage: Eukaryota > Metazoa > Arthropoda > Insecta > Siphonaptera > Pulicidae > Ctenocephalides > Ctenocephalides felis. The sequence goes on along the minus strand of NW_020538040.1, from coordinate 53,111,311 downwards.
TGATGTTTTTATTTAAGTGCAACTTTGGAGATGATGTGCCCGACTGAGTCAAATAGACGGGACTTTTTTTTATTTTTATATGCTTTTGATACCCTGGGGCATTGTACGATACGACATAATAGTTGCTGAGAAGTTTCTTTGAAAAGTAATACATCTTGATTTTGACTTTGTTTGTTTTTTAAATGAATATAACATGGTACGACATAGCTAGGAGTATTTGTTTACGTATAATGTGATGCAAACAATATTTATGTAAGGTGATAAAACTACAGACAATACCAATAGATTAATTACATGATTTTGTGTGAGTAATTATTAGTTGGTACAATCAAGGAGCATATATTGCTAGCAATATATTTCATTCAACAAACCGCCTTCTATATCTCATTAAAATATTTATTTTTCATGATAAACACAATACAACCCAATATTAACTTTTTATGAATAATAGCGATGAGCCATTAGTGAGAAGTACAAAAGTAATGGATAAATATAAATAAAACACTTGAGGTATTTCTTTGAATTATAAATTAATTTTTATATTCGAAAATAACAAAAAATGTGGGTACTAGCAATATTGGCAATTTTGATTATGACATTATAATTTTGTCCTATTGATTTATTATTTTCATTGACCCGGTATAGAACAAAAAAATTGAATACTCGTCGAATTGTTTTATTCTTAATGAATTGAAATCATAAATCGTTTAATATTTTTGTTTATATTTGTGAAATTACTTTGTATATGTTTTTTAAAGTTGATAAATAATTTTGCCAATTACAAAAACTATTAGTAACTGCTGTAAAACATTATAGCAAACTAAATTCCCATACTTACACGAATAAGTTTTTTAATTAATCGAAGCTGATAAGAGTATCTTCTTTCTGTTGCATGTTTTCATAATCCATAAAATCATGGGAAGAATTTTGTGTGTAATAATAAAAGTGCATTCAAATTCACTTTGTTGAGGTTTTAGTTTTATTGGTTCAAAAGTAAAAATAGCCCCTGCCAGATATTGCATTAAAATTATAATATTTGATCAATAATAGATAAATTCTAATAATATAAATCTATCAAATATAAATAAACCAATCGTTGGAATATTTTCAGAAAAGTAGGGTAAAGTATGAGTTTGAGTACAACAGCTTATAAAACTGTTGAGCCTGATTCATAAGACGAGATTAAAAAAAACTTCAGGTTTTAAACGTAGGTTTTTCATATCAATTATTTTTCGCATAAGCCTTGTCACCCTGAGCCCTAAATAAATTGTATCACCAACACTTCCTTCCTTAAATCCTTTTTGTTTGTAAATTTGTTTTGTAAATCTTCTTATATGTTTACTATTTAATAATTTATTTAATTAAATGGATTTTAAATTTCAGAGAACTTTATTTAAATGTTATTTTATGAAGGGCTTTACAGATGTAAAAAAAATGTTGCATGTAGTTAACATGAAGATCGCCGTTTAGTGAAAGTGATGTTTTCCAAACATACTTATAACATCTTTAATGATATAAATTAATTTTTTTAACACATTTCATATCATTTATCTCGTGTTTTAAATGCTTTTTTTTAGTGTGGACGTCAACTGTAATTAGTAGATGCCTACGAACCACAGAACGTACATATTACAGCGTCTGGCGGAATGCTGATCTTGGTTGAATTTTTATAATTCAATCGCTTATCTTAGGCCTTTATTGTTTTAGACTATAAAAACAAATCAGCGCCTTTCCCAACTCAAATCTCGTCGTCGTGCAACGTTAGTTCTCATGGAGTTACATTGGGCTTTTAAATTGTGAAACCGGTTTAGCCGTTTTTTTTTCAAATTTGGTCTTATTTGATTCAGAATGATTTCAAACGTCGAGAAAACATGAAATTAGTAAATCGGATTTTTTTTTGTTTTTCAACAAGTTTTTCTATCGGGAAGTTACAAAGATTGCGATTTTAAATTATTGTTTATTTACAATTTATAAAATGTATAATGTCACTGAATATGCATTGCAATACAACGCTGGAAATAATTAATAGTGCTAAAATTAATAATAATACAATACTTCTATTATAAAGTGCTTAGTATAGAAAATTAATTACCACAAATTCAAAACTAATCTCCTACATAAGCCATCACTAAAGCAATTCGAATCAAATTCAATCGTCGATTCGATTCTAATGCGATTAAATGTATTATCTGCAAGATAATAACGTACATCCCTTCTGCCTATATTCCGCCGGAGCATATTTGATAAAGGAACTCCATATTCGATAGTCCATCGAACTAAGATAGTTTAATTTCCTAACAATGGATTATAATGGATTCGCATATTACCCAATTGCTATAAATCAGATGTCTATCAATGGGGTTCGTTGCATACGAAGGCTTAATTAATTTGGAAATAGCCTCGGGTGTAGAGTTACCGACTTGATCCAAATCCGACTATTATTTAAAAAGTGCGTTTGTTATGGATTCAATAAATCGATTAAGTAAACGATTATTTTGTTTGTTTACAAAAAATTATCAATTTGGCTAAGTAGAGACGATAAAAAAAACTTAAAATTATTTTTAAATCGTTTACAATCGATTATAATAATTGCACAGGTTCACAAAAATAGCTATCTGTATTGGGTGTGCAGGAAAAGTTTTCCCATGTAGTTTTTTCCGCTTAAAATAATTTTTATAAATACCTACTGTAAATTTTATTGTATTTCATAAATTTAATATAAGTAATTATATTCGGACGACGATCTTTATCTAAATTTATCTATAAGAACAAAAACATAATAATCAAACACCTTTGACACAAGCAATATACTGTTTGAATCACTCTAATCAGATGTGCCTTTATCTCAGAAACTTACTGTTTTTAGGCTTTTTGCTCCGTATATCTAGAACAGCTGGACCTGCCTTTGCCAAAAACTAATCAGCATCTCCCCGCCAATACAATCGAATGTTCTTTAGTTAATGAGTATACATGATAGAGAGAAATTACTTACTCAAATGCAAAAAAGAGTCTGTGTGAAATTATCAGCTTATGATCTACTAGCACCACGATTATTTTGGTCCAGTTCTTCCATGATATAAATCACATTAAAATATGAACGAAAATTATTTTGTGTGACTTTTATGACTGATTAATTAATTTAGCGCCAGACATTCTCTGTTTGATGAACGCCGGCAGCAGTAGGCATTCATTTTTGACAAGCTTTGTTCTTTAAAATATAATTTAATGGAATTCACAAACATTTCTATCATTGCTTTCACATCATTTGCCAATAACTTCGGGATAATTTAAAACATCAAGAACAAACATAAAATAATATAATTTAGGCCGACATTCAAATATGGTTGCGAACTTATTGCCGAAATGTTGATATTATCATATTATCATTGCTTTTATATTATTGTAATTTATAGAATAGAACGTATATATATATATATATATATATATATATATATATATATGTGTCTCTGTGTGTGTGTGTGTTAAAGTATATATGTGTATATGTGTATATATATATATATATATATATATATATATATATGTGTGTCTCTGTGTGTGTGTGTGTGTTAAAACAGAGTTCGAATTAAAACACTTTTTCAATACTAAATTAATTTAGGATGTTTGTTAAGGTCATGAACTCTGTCTCTATACTTCATTAAAATCTTTTAAAAATTATTTTAGAGAAAGAATTAACTACGAAGAAAACGGACGATCTTTATTAAAAACTAATTAATACTTTGTCCGACTGAAATCTTTCACTTAATTTTTTTGCACTTTTGTGTTTGTTTTATAGAAACGTCTTGACCAAATAACTCGTAAAACTATAATATTTAACGCGAGTCCTTACAAAAGTTCATCAAACGAATTTTAAATCATTGATGTCGGTGCAGCTGTTTTTCCAATTTTGGTTTTAGGCAATTCAAAATAACTGGAACCGCAAAGAAAACGTAAAACCAGTGGTGTATGGCATCGTGCCTTAAGGCTAATTGCTGGAACTTCCCGTACCGTAACGAAATGTTCGAAAAATATTAAATATTTTAAAATAGTTTCATTATAAATACTGTGTTTTTTAGGGTGTTGCTTGAATTGAATTTTGCTTTTCGAAGGACCGATTGTAAATACTTTGATTTTGTAACTAGTAATATTTATTTTACTTTAATTACATAAATTACATCGTATTTATAATAATTTAATATGATTTTATTACGTGTTGAATGATTTGAGTTTAATTTTATAATAAATCGATTGATGATTTTTTGTTTTCTATTTCGCATATACGCGCATGCTTTGATTGGCGCGAACATACTGTAATATTGTTTAATATTTATAAGAATTATATAAACAGAATTACAGATTTAAAATCATTTATTTAAAGTATATAAGTGAGCCTTAGAACTTTAGCCAAAATTAAAATTAAAATCTGAATTATTTTTGATATACAAAAAAAAACTGATTTTTTTTCTGAAAGAAATTGTGTTGTCAAGCATTCAAATCAAATGCTTAGTTCTCTCAAAATCTGCCATTTTTTGTACATTTATCTCTGTATCTTCGAAATGGCTGGACCTGCCTTCGCCAAAAACTAATCACCACTTCTTTAAATTATTACAAATTGAATGTTTCTTAGATCATTTATATCGGATACCCAAAAACTCGATTTCTATTTTCTGCACTCTTTGTTCCGTATCTCCGTAACGGCTGGACCTGCCTTTATCAAAAACTAATCAGCACATCTTCCTATAAATAGGAATCGAATGTTTTTTGAATTATTCAAATCGTTTGATCCGTGCGCCAGAAAACGTGGATGAAAAAATGCGGATACAAAATACCCCCACACACACATTCATTTTTTCTGAGATATTCCAAAATGTTCAGATGCCCTGAAACGTGAAGATAGGCAAAAAAAATTATTTTCGATTTTCGGGCCATTACTATAACTTTACCTATGGGAAGTTAATTAGCAAGTTTGATTTTTGTCAAAAACATAAAATTCTTCTTTGTAATATTCTCTAAAAGTTAATCAGGAATAGAATAAAATTGAGTTATTAGTTCTGATAAAAATGTTTTAAAATTTATTAATCTATATCGCATAGTAACTAAAAAGGTAGTCCAATATATTTTATCTAATATATTTATTCTCAATAAATATAGCACTGTCGCTAGCATCATTTACACAGTTCTGAACCGTATCCTTCTTGTTTTGGCATCTGTTTTGAAGTTCTATCTTTGGATCGCTTTTGCAGGCTTCCCAGGATATTTTCATCCAAAGGGATACCTGTTTATCGTCCCTTTCGAAATGCTTCTTTAACTTCCGCCGCAAGTAAAATATAAGGCAGAAAAGTTTTTGACAATGGTCGGTTTTTGGCGTGGGTTTCCAGAGAATAATTTAGAATAGACGTGGCCAGGATCAGATGGGTCGTTGTGATAGTCAAAATCCGAACGGTAATAAAAAAAAGTCTTCGTATGCTTTTGCGGATGGAAATCAAAACAAACTTAATAAAAAAGTAAGCCGGGTTATAAAATAAGTTATGTTTTGCGGATATAAAAGAATTAAAAACAATATATTCCATTAGCATATTCTCGAAATACAATTTTTCATAACAAAATTGAGATGTTTTATGAGAGTTATTAAAAACTTCATAAACGTGATGCTATTAAATTAATTCATATATAAATACATAAAAAATTGAAGGCTATAAAAATTACATGGTAATTTATATTAATTCTTATATCAATTTTGGTTTTAATGAGATTTTGGTACTGAAGTTCAGATTCAAATGATACTCGAAATTTTATTTTTTATTAATTTTTTTTAATTAACAATATATACATTTCAAATATGTCGATATCTCAGACATTTAATTTAATTAATACGCCATAAGGTTGTATTGACTCTGAAATTGATAGGGAATTTTCTAATTTTCATTTCGTTTGTAATATTCTGAATAGTAGTCGTACCTATTAGCCTACCAATTTTTAATAAATGAATTTTATTAAACACAGTACAAAATTGCAAGTGTTTTAAGGAAACAAATTTTAATTTATTCATTTTACTTCTTTTCTCAATTTTATATTTCATTTTTTAATTGATTATCGAATTAAGTTATAAATTCGAATTAAAATGCATACAATGCATAAGCTAATTTAATTTCTCATATTATTCATATAATATTTTCATTGCATTTCTGTAAATTAAAAAACTTAACACCATTCATTTCAAATAATTACTTCTTGTAATGCACTAGCAATTATCATGTCATTTTTCAAAATGTATAAAATAAAATTAATAAAATAATATTTATAGATTTAGTTAAATACTATTTTATATACAAAACTATCAACAACAATAGAGATTTTTCTATTCGAGAACTCTGAATTGTGATAAATTTCTCGGGTTTCCCTAACTATATCCCAGTTATAAAATTCACAGCTGTGATTTTTACTCAAAACATAAATCTGAACTTTTTAATTTTACTCTTTTATGTCATTAAATAACCAGACCAGAACGGTAGTATTTCAACACTTTTGCTTGCTTATTTTTAATATGTGATATCACCGAAGCATTTCATTACTTTTTTAACAGGGAAGGAAAAAAATAAAAACCTTTTATATTTTAGATTTCATGTCGTATCAACTTGGATATAATAAACTTTCATGTCTCATCGGATTAAGCTTGCGATTGTAAAACTAGAAATGATATTAGACAAACTTTTAATGGTATATTCGTATATAAAGTTTTAAAAACCTATAACTTAGAAATACTATGTACTTAGGAATAATTATATTATTTTTAATAAAAGATTAGCATCATGAATGCTAATTAAAAATTCAGCAAATTTGGTAACATAAGGGCTAAGCTATTGATGAATAAACAGTGGTAACCTAAATATAAAAAAATTCATTCTGTTTCATTAAAAACATTCGAATTAGAACATATAACTTCTCATAAAATAATTTTTTGAAATTCAAAAATAATCGATTATAAAATTATCTTAGAAAATTGTAAACTATTCCAAATTTCAATAGTGTTCAAAAAAAATTGCAAATTTTTTTACTATTATCATACTTCTGTAATAAAAAAAACTTATAATTAAGTCTATTTTAATTTGTATCGATTATGTAGATTAATTACATATTTTGGGTAGTTTTTGAAACCTTCCTTAAGGCAAAATACTACTTGGACCTAGTTTTATAACATTGCATAATATCGGTATTTACTATAAATTAAGTAAGTTATAGTAATCGCAATAAAATCGAAAATGAAGTTTTTTGCATATTTTTACGTTTCAAAACCATCTGAACATTCTGACATACCTTAGAAAATATGGATGTATGTGCATATATTTTGATACGATTTTTATACCATGATGTCGGGAGCACGGATCAACCGATTTGAATGATTCAAAAAACATTAGGTTCGTATAGATGGCGGGGAGACGTGCTGATTAGTTTCTGGCGAAGGCAGGTTCAGCCGTTTAGGAGACGAGAGAAAAAAGGTGCAAAGAATGGCAATTTAGTTTGCGATATGATAAAATTTACAGTATTTATAATATTTATTCGAAACTATTCAAAACAATTGTTTCAGCTCATTGATAAATTATTATTGATGATTGCTTGTTTTTATTTCCTAATTTTTCCTAATATTTACGGCACGAAAATTTTCTGCAGTTTTCCTTCAGGCCATGCATCACTAGTTTTATTTTTAATTCTAATAAAATAGAAAGAATACGAATATCTTTATGTATTATCAATATAAATGTATGTGCATACGTAGTATTCCATAATTAACTTACGATTGATTATTAATATAAGCCCATCATAAAATGTATGAAACGTATTATAAATTAAAAAGTGATTTGATTCGTTAAAAGTAGTCAATAATTGCATTTCTTCCTCAAACATTATTTTGAGAAATTAGATGCTACATTTTTCGAAAAGTTTCTTCTATTTCATTTAGCGGAAGAATATTTATTTTAAAACTCATTGCATCCTTTGATTCCTTTGCGGTTATTTCTGAAAGTTCAAAAGCGATATTAGTTTCTGAGGTACGGTTGTGGCATGTTAACAAAAGTTTTGTTTGTACGAAGTAAATAGAATTGGTTCAAAACAAAATTATTAGGTATTCAATCTAATACCAAGTGAGAATGTTTGTAGTTGTTATTTGTGTAATACTCTATAATAATTTAAAAGTATTGTTATTTATTATAATTTTATATCCCAACTTATACGTTTGCTTTAAATCAATAAAGAATGATTTCTAGAAAGATTTGTTGAAAGGTTTCAATAAAAATTGATTTAACATCACTTGTTATGATTTTGCCTTCTTATACGGATAATTATATAATTCAGGATTTGATGATATTATTTATATATGTTGTTTCTTTGACCATATCTAAAGCATTTCATTTTGCGACCGTTTTACAGTCCGAAACTCAAGTATGCGTTAATTAAATTTGATATACGTTATTTTGGCATTTAATATACATGAAATCAAGTATGACTTGTTCAAAATGAAATAATACAAATTAATTTAACATTGGAATCGAGAAATTAGTAATCAGTATCAGTTGCTTTTATTTTACTGATATTTATCAAGCTTATGTTGAATGGAATGTTTTTCTGAACTTAGTTTTGATATATAAATAGTTATTGGTCAGTCGTGATTATTTATTAAACCCTAAATTTCGAAAATACATAAATTTAATATTTACAATTAGCGCATGTTAAAAAAAAAGGGTATAAAATGTAACATTGATTCTTACAACTGTAGTAAAATTTATATCAAGTTGATTACACAGTTTATCATTTGCTAAACGAAACATTTTAGTCGAATTTTGTAGCATCATTTTTACTTATAGACTTATTTGCAATGTAAATTTTGATTTTTTGCTAATTAATAATACTAAACGTCATACTCTGGAAACTTACAGTGAATAATGCATTGACCAGCTTAGTAATTAATTTTTTAATTCAATTTCAAGAACAATGACAAAAATATCAATTGAGCAAAACTGTATTTAAATTAAATATTAAAAATATTCCTTGGATTGATATACAATTTTATTAGTGACTTTATTTTTGCGTTAATATATCCACTAAAGTCGCTATATAGGATATATGCAATTAAAGAAACTATCAACTCCTATTTATTTACATGTAGCTAAGCAATTCTGACATTTAACCAATTATATCAATTATTACTTATAATTGTTTTATATACTTAAGAACAACATTTTACATTTTTACAATTTTGCACTCTATTTTCGCCTTATTCACTATACTATTATGAACGTTTGAAATGCAAAGTGTTTAGATTGTTAATTTAAAGAAGGTTAGTATTATGTGACAATGGCTTATTATCCAATCATATCACAAAAATAAAGCAATGCAGATTGAGAAGATCTGTGATCAAATATCTGATAGGTTCTTGAATTGGATGGAATGGTTGTACGAACAAAAACTCGAAAACACAATTAGTTACCATATATTAGTATATGAGTATATATTTGTTAGTGCTATACTCAAGCATATACTTGATATGTTTAATATATATCCTATAATAAATATATTTTAAATATATTTTCAACATTTCTTGATTTTACCATTTGCAATCATATTTGTTTTTTAAACCGGTAAGAACGTCGACTAGCATAAACTAGTCCCGGGATCGAACCCAACCTCCACCAAGCTCGATAAATAAATAATGGGTAGTACTGCCTGAGGGTAGGTCCGTTAGCTAACTTCAACCCGATTTAGGGAAAAATAGTGTGAGAGATTATCTATTGCCATTTCACATCGCAGTGCCCGAAATGGACTATTTTTAATTTGAAACATATTTCCCATCATCTATATTTCAAGTATAAAATGAATATAATTACTGCACGCTATCAGGTTGTCCAAAGCGAGATTCGAACTAATGGCCCAGTTCACACGAGTCCGCGCGGTATAGTCAAGTCATCACAGTAAATTCACCTCGGAAATACTTGTATATTGACACCCTAAAGTTGTCTCAAAACCTACATATGATATTGACACCCATATGGTATTGACACCCATTTGTAGGTTTTGAGACAACTTTAGGGTGTATTTACAGACTTGCAGCTGGGTATCTTGAATTCCGAGATTCTTACTTAATTTGAGCTTAAATTTTGACTATTAGACCATTACACTATGGAGAACCCAAGCTCGATATCGAATCTATATCGAGTATATCAAAATTCTATATCGATCTATAGTATATCAAATTTCCGCTTGAGTTTATAGATCCCAATAAAATGTCTATTCAAAATCGGCTTTCACGAGCATTGCTGCATCATATGCAAGCCAATATCATTAGATATTGGTGGTCAGCCATTGGGTTGCCATCTCGAAGAAAATCCAAGATTGTAAATGTAATATAGCAAACCCAGCTCAAAGACCACATATTCTGATCAATGTTAAATAAAATATTTGTTTTATAGCATTGGGGCCTGATTGCATTATCATCAACATAAAAAATGTGAAAATAAATTAAGAAATGTCAAGTTGATTTATAGTTGATTCATAGTATGCAGTCTACTATTATACTATAGTATTATATTCGCTTTCAGCCAGTAATATTAAGATATTACCACCATGTCACATCCAGATGTAACGGCAAATCAATTGAATTTTTCTTTCTCGAAATTTTTCTACTAACCAGTCTCGCAGGAATCTCGTAATAATTTTCAGTTGAACAATCCATTGCGCGTTTTATCTCTATTATAATTCTGAATTTTCTACTTTGAATATTATATCCACCTTGGGGTATTGATTATGCGATGGATACGCTCAGCATGTCAAAGCATTTGCGCGTGAAGTAATAGGTGAATAGAGAAGCGGGCGCTCCGTCGATCCGTCGGCAGGATGAGTCTCCTATATCCCACCGAGTTCGTCGTGTTTCCGTAGAATGAAATACATATCCCCAGCAAGCACCCATGAAGATGATATCGTGACGGGTCAGCGCATTCTTTTCATGATTGACAAAATTCCAGCGGTCCTAAGTCGCTTGTCGAAGAAAAAATAGTCTTCCGGCCTTCATATGCCGTGGGAAACGATATGGTCAGCTTACACGCCAGACGGAAGAATGTATAAGAGCTTTTGAAAAATGATAGTTCCAAGAAATTGTTTTGCGTTTACATTATACGGAGAATATTTGGTCGGCTAAGTGTTTTTTTCCTGAAATCTCTGTTCCGTGAATTGTAAACAGCCATGGCCTCGGCGTGACACAGTCAGAAATTTCTAACGTTAGATGTAAATATGGAAAATGATGTATAAGATAAAAAATATAATATGGCAATATACTAAAAAAATGCTTTAATATTACTTCGATGGGATATATCATTTCAATTTTCTAACAAAAAACTTCCATTTTTTCTAAAAGTTTTATTTATATTATTCTACGATTTGAGTAGAATTTTTCCGTAGGGTAGTTAGAGTAATGGGCCGAAAATCAAAAATATTTTTTTTTTTTGTATATATTCAAGTTTTAAAGGTTTCTGAACATTTTGGCACACCTCAGAAAAAATGGATGTGTGTGCGTGTTTTGTAAATCCGCATTTTCTCGTTCACGTTGTCGGGTGCACGGATCAACTGATTTTAATGATTAAAAAACATTCGATTCCTATTGATAGGGAGATGTGCTGATTAGTTTCTGCCAAAATTCAGCCGTTACTAAGATATAGAGCAAAGAGTGCAGAAAATAGAAATCGAGATTTTGAGAGAACTAAGCATCCAATTTGAATGATCTAAAAAACATTCAATTTGCAATGATGGGGAGAAGACGTGATTAATTTTTGGCAAGGGCAGGTCCAACCGTTCCGAAGATACGGAGCTGAATGTACAAAAAATGGCAGTTTTTGAGAGAACTAAGCATACGATCCGAATAATGATTCAAAAAACTTTCTGCTTGTGTTAGCGAAACAATTGCTCTTGAAAAATTTTTCTTTTGTATGTTGAAAATAATTCAGATTCTAATTTTAATTTTTGCTAAAGTTCTAAAGCTCACATATATACTTTAAATAATTTTAACTTTGCAATTCAGTTTATATAATGCTTATAAATATTAGACAATATTACAGTATTTATTTATAATAATCTATTCGAAAACATTTAATATTCCTCAAACATTTCCTTACGGTACGGGAAGTTCCAGCAATTTGCCTCAAGGCACGATGCCATACACCACTAGTTTGTTTTTATTCTGAGACTTTTATCATTTTTTATTATGCACATATCCCCCGTTTTAGACGGTGCTCGTTTTACACGTTCTCACGGTTTTTGAAAGTAAATTGATTTTACAAGATTTTTTAAGACTAACCTATAATTTGCTTATATCTACAAGAACATTTACTTTGTTTTAAGAATAAGTTTGTTTGAAATACCAAAACAAACAGCATCATTGTTTATAAATTTTGTATTTTTATTGGTGTTTATTTATAATTATAATTTTATGGAATTTATTTTTCATGTACAACGGGGGATAGGTGCATATGATTTAAATTATTTGAACTAGAAGTCTTGATTTCTTCTGTAAAAATTATTTTATTTACATCACAATAATGTGATGAACTTACAAGAAACCATCAAGAGATCACAAAAAATATCCTGAAAAAGTTTTTAGTATTTTCGTTATAATTATTGGAAGCATTTTTTAGACATTTATTTCGTATTTTTGATAATAACAAAATTTTCATTCCGTATAACATCGGTTAGGATATTATTTTACAGATTGCTTTTTCAAATATTTTCCAATGTGTTCTTTACATTATAGCTCGCAATTGACCAGATATGTCAATAATTATTTTACTGGATGCATTGTTTTTAACATTAAAGTTTGTTTTGCAATTTATAGCGAGATATTTCTGTTAGACTTTTTGCTTCACATTGATTATAACAAAGACTTCTTCGATAGTTGGAATGTTAATTGTACCTCTGACAATATTACTTGAATCGGAAAAAATATATTTGTTCATTATTATTAAGTATTGTTTTGTACTGTGTACTATTATCATGGAATATAACGTTGTCATTTCTCTACCTTTTTATAAGAAACGAAAGACGGCAATTACTTCAAGAATTGATTTGGAAAATAACTATTGTGTCGTTTGATTTATTATACGAATACAAAAATGTAATGTACTAAATAAGAGCTATAGACTTGAGATAAAAACAACATGTACACATACATCAACACACGCATATATATTTCAAGTCACGTAAAAAGTTATATTTTTAGGCTAGATTTTTCAAAATAATTATATAAAATAATTCAAGAATAATTATATTAAAATCATCGGTATTTGTAGATTTTTAGAAAATAACTACTTTTGTCCTAAATCTTTCAAAAAAATGTTTTTTCCATTTCGGTCACACATGTATGGTTGGGAGACTGTGATATTTAACACATTTATTTTATATAGAAAATCCTTGATCATAATTAACCATTCGACAAAATTTTTGTTTATTTTGAAATATTTCAAGCATCGAACAAGCAATTTTTCAGACAGTTGTTTGTTCGCTAATTTTCAAACTTTCGAAAATTTGAAGCTTTTTGCTTTAAAATATACTTTAAGAATCTTTAAGATATTTTCTCATGTACATTTTATAAATATACAAAAAAAAATACATAGGAATTTTTTATGTCATCGCCAATATTTCAGATGAATTTAAAATATATACTAACCAAATTACTATGTTTGTTGCTGCTTAAAAATGTTTGTCATTAAACGAAGTAGTCGTCTCTAGAATATTTTATATGAATTTAACTGTAAACTGTAGGAACTGTAAGCCATATATTAAGTTAATATGATGAACAATGACAGGGAAAATAGTACATATGAATTTGTTATGAATAGTACTTTTATATTATGAATGATAATTCGACCGTTGTTTGCAAGTTATTTATATTTTTGTTTCGTGCTATTGCTGGCTCGCGGCTGCCCAGGTGTATTTTTCAGCACGCGATTTTCACAACTCTGTAGAATTTATTTTGTATGAATATTATCTTTACAATATAATATTTTTTAAATATATTTTAATAGTAATCAGAACTTAACAAGAATCCTATGATTTTTTGTTTTGATTTCTCTAAGCGACCTGGTTTTATGGGTAGCAACCCAAGCGGTTTCCCTATATCTACGTGATGATTTTATTAATTCAATTTTGATAGTGATTATTAGGTTGTCAGACACATTTTCTTCTATATTTTTATTTGAAAACAAATGTCACTGTTGCTTGACATCAAGCTGTCTGTGTCTGGTATCGAATTAGAAATTCAGACTCGAATTCTACATCTCTAACAAGACCACGAAAAAGGCCACAATATAATTGGATGCGAATTCTTTCGAATTTTAACTTTATGTTTGATCTAAATACGGCAATTATTTCATAAAAAGTTATAACGAGACATTTGTACTCTAAATGTATAATATGTTATTTCGTGATGTGACCTTTACACTTTTGTTATATATTTCTTAGTATTATTGTGGTTGTGTCTTATACAACATTATAAGTTACTTTTGAAAGCAATCTCTTTCATTGTGGTAAAATGTAATATAATTTCATAGAAAACTCAAGATCAAAGAGTGCTCTACAGGTTTCATATTTCTCATCGAAGCCATGTAATTTAATACGATTGATCAAATATAGGATTTCATAAAAGAATTTCCTTCTACATTATTTCTCATAATGTATGAGGTAACCAATAGGCAGTTGAAAAACTTCTGACCAATGCAATATTAATATCAAAATTGTATTCGATCGTATATAATTTAATCGGATGGAAAAATTAATTGAAAAATTATAGGTTCACTGTATTATGTTAAGTATATTTTTAGAAACTTCACTTTGGCGAAGACATATTTATTGGATAATATACGTTTTTGGTGAAAAACGTATTAATTCATAATAATACGAACCATAAAATAATTTATTCGAATATTTGATTCAAGCTGTGTAGGAAATACAAATTTTATTTGAATACTCTGAACTTCAAGACTCACCTTTAAGTTTTTTGTTTTTATTTTTTTATAATGGCATTAAAAAATACGTACAACGCTGATTTTTACTGTTTATCGCCAGCCCCTATAGCCATTTTAGTAACTTAATCATATTTCATTCCGCTGTTTATTTTATGAAACTAAACATTTATTTATTTCAAATGTTGTCCACCCTTATTTTTTTTCATTTTTGGGACTAATTTTCTTTTTAATAATTCTGTATATTGTACGACAGATAACACATACGACTCTGAATTTTCACCCTCCTAACACAAATCCCTGTTTAATAATAATAATTTTACTTATCGAATTTCAATTCAGATAAGATGGAAAAAAACAATTTATTTTTATCACACCTGTCTGCCTCTAACAAATATTTTAAAATTTTGGGATAAAGTTTCGTGGTTTTAATTTACGTAAAATAAATACAACTCAAAATTTTCAATTTTTGTTTTGTTCATCTAGCTCAATAGCTAATTAACTATCAGATTTTTGTGAACGTTTATCACTAAAAATTGATACATTTTTTTTGGCTTATGAAAAATTAATTTTAATCCGCTTTATCTGCTGATGCATTTCCAAAACGATATGCACTATTCAAAACTTATAAACTATTAATAAACTAACACTGTATAAATAATTATTGAAAGTTATGATAAATTCAAATTTAATATAAAATATAAAATGGTGCGACATATTTGCCTAATTATAATTGAAGAAAGTTTTTACATTGTTGCATGAATTCGTGATTTACAGTTTTAAAAATGTAGAAGTTCTCGACGTAGAGTATTACAACTCGGTATAAAATATTAAAAGCGCAATCATTAAAAATACTGACTACGAATCATAATTTAGAAGTCGCCGTACATGTTCGAAAAGTTCATAATCGCGTAATAATATATTATACTTTCATAAACCCATTTTTCCATCGGTTGGATATGATGATACATTTTCATTTTTTGCTTCGTGCTCTGAAAATCAATATTCACTTGGAATTTAATAAAAATTTTACGGCGAAGTATTTGATACCACCGTAGTGACAGGATGTATGAAATAGATTTAAAGTTTCAGTAGTTCAGTAATATAACCGCCATATGCTTTTGAACTATTTGTGTTAACAAAATAGTCTGCCTTCCAGATATTTGTGTGACTTTAGATATCCAAATTTTGTGTCATCAAATTTTTACAAATGGTGATAATAAGATGTTATTTTATTAGTTATTCAAATTAAGATGCGAAACCAAAGCTATAAAAATGGGGTTACGATCATTCCTATTTTTTATAATATATTAAAAATAGCTCAAAACACAACATCTAGAAACACTAATTCAACAGTCAGCTTGTTTTGATATTGGGCTATATATAGCAGATATTTAAGTTTTTTTATCGTCGGAAAAATTTCAAGACATTTATGTCCGAAATATAATTATCATGATTTAAGCAATCTGTCATATTGTGATAAATGTACTTTTTTCAAATTATTGTTCATTTTGTTTCATATTTTTTAACATCGCTTATATAGTAACCGCAAAAAATAGAGAATATTTTTTTTCGCAAATCTACGTTTGAGAAGTTTGTGAACATTTTGTCATACCTTAGAAAAAATCATGTTTGTGCGTGTGTGCGGATACAAATTTTCATTGACGATTTTGGGATCAACCAATTTGAATGATCCAAAACAATTTGATCACCATTGAGAAGTAGATGAGCAGATTAGTTTTTAGCAAAAGTAGGTCTAGCGGTTCCGGAGATACGGCGCAAATTGTGCAAAAAATAAAAATTCAGTTTATAATAGAACGGAGCATTCGATTTAGATTATTCAGAAAAAAATTTACTTGTATTGATGAAATGAAGAATTAATTAAATGTTTGGGGAGGCAAGTCTAGCGGTTTCGGAAATCCATTAAAAAATGTTTAAAAATGCCATTTGGCAGTCAAAAATTATAAGATATGCTCACATCAAATTTTCAGATATTTTATAGAGACTTCAATAATAAATACATTTTTTGTTTATATTTCTATATGGTTCCATACCAATTTTAATAATGTTTAGTCGTTAAAGTCGTGCTTTGATATCTCGTCTCTAAAACAGCTACGAAGCGCTTTCAAAAAGTAAAATCCACTTTTCCGCTTTCAAAAAATAAAAAAGTCAATTTGTTCCAAAATTTTCAAAAAAATTCAAAATTTTCAAATGTTTACAATATTGTCAAAATATTAAAAAATAAATTTCCATAAAATTTTAAATTCAAGAGAAATTTTTTTTTTTTCAAAATTTTCAATAAAATGTAATTTACGGTACGGAAAGTTTTTGACACGATGGCATACATTGCTAGTTTTTACTGCAATGAGAATAATCCTGTATTCTCTATTATTGTTTAATCCTGTATCATCAATTATTTTAAATGATAATGAAATAAAAGTCAGGTAATTTGTGACTTTAATTAACTAAACGTTCTTAAATTCTGTTTTGATTCGTCTAAATATATAATTATATAAACCTATTTGTGAATATGACGAACACTTTGTAAAACAATTAGAAAACAAAAAAATATAAAATTGGAAAACTATAAATGAACCTAAAATGTTAGAATGGTAAATCAAGTGTAAGCAACTGTAAATCTGGAAAACATTTTGTAATAGATATAAATATAATCTATACAAATATTAACTATATATAATTGTTTTATTTTAAAATTTGCTATAACTGTTACAACAGCTTAAATAAAGGTTATGATATAATATGTAATTAATTTCAGTTTATTCAACTCCTAAACCTACACGAATATTCTATTTTGTTATGTAAATATTGTACTAACGAACTTAAAAGTGATAATAATGTATATACGTTAATTAATATATATATATATATATATATATATATATATATCTGTGTGTGTGTATGTCAAAATTGGAAACATCTGCGCATCTAATAGTGAATATAGGTGTATATAGAGCAGTTGTTCTAATTACAGTAGAAGGATTGAAAGAATTTTACTTCAAAGAAACACAATTGGTATCTAGCTAAAGCGCAGCATTATGCTGTTGATGTTAGTATATGCATAAAAAGTTTATTTTATCAGTGGACAGCATAGAAGTCGCGATTTTAACGCTGTACATAGATACCGCCGGTATCGCGAAATTTCGCGCGGTCGTTATGGTCTTATGATCTCGCGTTGTCAGAACTATAGCTTCAGGGGATGCGCTGATGTAAAATAAGTATAAAAATTTGATTTTTTCATAAAATCTGTTGAATTTTATTCATTTATATTTCATAACTTATCTTATATTTAACTTCCTAGAGAAAAAGGTTTTCTCGACGTTTCAAGCATTATGTAAGTATGTCATGAAGTGTGTATGTAAGCCAAAATTTGAAGTTCTGTCGATATTTTAAAATTCAAAGCTATACGATGAAACTCGATGAGGACTTGTTTTGTGTAAGTTATGTCCAACGTTTCCCAAAAACTCTAGAATCGATTTTAAAATTTTCAAAACTGTTCGAATATTATCATTTGAGAATTATGCTGATCAACTCTTGGTAAGGATTGGTCGTTTTGACGAATTTTTCGATTCTATTTATGATAATAGAAATCATAGTTTTACCAGATATTTAAAAACGTAGTCGGTCTACGAAAAGTTGTTTAATCTCAAAAATTTATTAAAATTATTCTTGAAATAATGGGTTGCATCAAAATTTGAGTTAATTATCAGCAGATATTGGGTATTAAGACAAACTGCCACTTGCACTTGCCCAGGTGGGTTTTTATAGAAAAAAGAAGAATTTATTGATTTAAAATTAACCATCACGCATTGGATTGCTTAGACAAAAGTATGTTTGTGCATTTTTTTCACGATTTTTTGAATCTGATAAAAGTTGGATTTGCAGTAAATAATTATTTTTGTTAAAATATATGAATAAAATCTTGAAACTATTATAGTACTATATATACATATGTGTGTATATGAATAAAATCGTGGCAAAACGTCAAATAAATAAAGATACAATTTTATATAAAATTTATTTTTCAAACGCTTCGACATACAATTCTTTTTGTTTGTCATAACAGTTGTTGAAAAATGGGTTATCCCATATCACCAAATCTTAGAAATAATTAACTTCCCGTAGGGCAAGTTATAGTAATCGCAAAAAAATCGAAAATGAAAATTTTTATATATCTTTACGTTTCAGAGGTTTCTGAACATTTTGGCATACCTTAGAAAAAATGGATGTATGTGTGTGTGTGTGTGTGTGTGTGTATGTGTGCGGATACAAATTTTCGTCGACGATTTCCGGGAACACGGATCAACCGATTTCAATAATTCAAAAAAAATTCGATTTGTATTGATAAAGGAGACGTGCTGATTTAGTTTTGTGCGAAGGCAGGTCTAGCCGTTCGAGATACGGGGCAAAAAGTGCCAAAACGGTACCTCCGTTTTTAAGAGAACGGAGCGTCCGATTTGAATAATTCAAAAAAACTTAATTTTATTTGTATTGACAAGATGAAGAATCGATACAATTTTCATGAAGGTAGGTTCAGCGGTTTCGGAGATATTGAGGAAAAAGTAAAAAACTGAGCCATTTAGCGGTCAAAAATGATCATTAGACATATGCACATCAAATTATCAGATATTTCATAGTGATTTTAACAATAAGTATACATTTTGTTAACATTCCTATGGGTTCCATACCAATGCTTATGCGTTAGACAGCGACGCGGCGCTTACGCGCTTTATATTTCGTCCTTATGCAGTTAAAGCAGTACGATTGCTCTGAAAAAAACGTTCAGATCTTCCACAATATGTCAAAATAAAGAAAAAAAAATTTTTTTTCAAAAAAAAAAAAATTATTTTTAAAAAAAAAATGTAAAAAAAATTTTTTTTTTTTAAAAAAAAACTAATTTTTTGTTCAATTTATAGTTTCTCAAAAATTTTTGGTACGGAAAGTTCCAGCAATTTGCCTTAAGGCACGATGCCCTAATTGCCTTAAGACAGAATTCCACTTACAGCTAGTTATAAATAAAATTGAGATTCATTAAAACCTTCTTCATTTTTATTTCATGCCTCGAAGATTTGCTTATTCTAAAGAATCTGCTTGTTTGCATGCTTTATTTTTTGTAAAGGTTTTGTATGGCATTCCTTGGTAATTGCTATTGTTTTTCTGTGTTATATTTATTTTACATAAAAGAATCAAAACAATAAAAATCAATTTCTTGAAAACGAAAGCTTCTAAGATTGCATCATTCGTGTTTTGTATGTTCATTACATCTTTCTAGAGGTTTATTTAAAAATATGGATTTTGACACGGTAATACTATGGTATTTAAATCTATGCTTGAAAAATTGAGTAAGTAAATTATTAATATTTATTTAATATTTAAATTGACAAAATGATTAATGATGAAACTTAAAGGTAACCTATTTTTTATAATTTTGAATGAATTGGTAAATTTGTTTCGAAGCACATTTTATAACAATGACAAATATTTTGACTAATAAAAATCGATTATTAGTCAAAAATGATAATAATCCTGATAGAGATGTAAATCCTAAAAACAAAGTTTATTTCTATTATACTATCATATATAGTGAGCGCCAACTTTCTGGGACAAATTCCTCCAGAAGTGTACTACATTGTAAAATCGTACATATGCAAAAGCAACCTCCGAGAGGAAATTGAACTCTTACTTACTTCATTTTGTATATGCATGATCTATTCTATTTGAGAAATTTGTCTGTTTTATATCTCGATGCGGTCCAGCTTCTCTCTACATTGCTGCTAAGGGGAGATTGCGATAATAGGGTAATAGAAAAGATATGAAACCACTCGACGGACGTTGCGCATAGCAGATGTGTACATAGGACTGTGTACAGTTGGGTTGGATTGACAATATCAAACCTCGCTACGAACAATTTTACATAATTTTGTGGTAACGAATGTGCTTAAATAATAATATATCAAAAAAAACATACAAGCATGACAAGGACAATAAAAAGCTTTTAGTACATGCACCTGAGAATAATAATTGTTACATATAGTATTTGCCCGATTGATTGTATATGATTGTGTTGGGTTGATCGAGAGGTTTGTATTGATTTTATTATGTTGTTTATTTGTCTGTCCGTTAACGTCCTAAACCAATAAACAGTTTAATAAATATTGAAAGCTGATTATTAGTATCGGCAAATGTGCTCCCTTGAATCAATCAGATATTCTGCTATACTGTTTTCATAGTACAAAAAATATATTACTCAAAAAATTACTTCTAGTGATATAATAAGGTTTACCTTTAAAAACTAGGAAAGATTAGTTTTTATTATTGCATATTCTTCAAAAAAACTTGATTTGAATACATGATTCGAATCAACTTGATTCTACCTTGTATATGAATAAGCTCAATTGATGTACTTGTTTAGTAAATGTGACAAAAATGTATGATGAAATGTGTTGAGTTTGACCAATACATTCTATTAATTAAAGACTTTAAAATTAAATTACTGACAAAGAAATATATTTGTTCAGAAGTTTAGGCTTACGCTTGAATTCGGTTTATGCGGTTAACTCGAATGATTCGGTTCAATTCGAATCATGCGAGTAACTCGAATAATTCGGTTCAACTTGAAACATGCGAGTAACTCGAATAATTTGGTTCAACTTGAAACATGCGAGTAACTCGAATAATTCGATTCAACTTGAAGCATGCGAGTAACTCGAATGATTCGATTCAACTCGAATGATCCGATTCAGCTTGAAACATGCGAGTAACTCGAATGATTCGATTCAACTCGAATGATTCCGTTCAGCTTGAAACATGCGAGTAACTCAGATGATTCGATTCAACTTGAGACATGCGAGTAACTCGAATGATTCGATTCAACTCGAATGATTCCGTTCAGCTTGAAACATGCGAGTAACTCAAATGATTCTATTCACCTCGAATGATTCGATTCAACTCGAATGATTCCGTTCAGCTTGAATGATTCGGTTAGACTGGAATTATGTGAGTAACTCTAATGATTCGGTTCAACTCGAATCATGCGAGTAATTAAAATGATTCGTATCTACTCGAATAATTCGAATTTGTTTCAGCTCAAAACATGCTAGTAACTCGAATGTTTCGGTTCAATTTCAATGATTCGTTCAACCAGAAATTTGCGAGTAACTCGAATGAGCAGATTACATCTGGGTGGCTCGCATGATTTTTTTTTGATTACTTTTATTTTTTATGCTTAATAAAATTTGTGCTTTTAATTTAAAATAAAATACTATTCGAATCAGGTTATTGACAGTTTAATCGAATAATTCGAGTCACTTGATTCGAGATGGCACATCCCTAATATATATATATATATATATATATATATATATATATATACTGATGCTGAATATGCAAAATGCATTCTTAATTAACATACTGCGATATGCAAATTAATATCGGATCAAAAAAATCTACTCTTGAAGTGCAGTATGGAATTTAATATTGCATGTAGGATGCTGAAAAACTTTAGCTCTTTCATTTTTTTCCATTTTTTTGTTATTCAACTATATTTAATGTGTGTATGCTGTTAAGTGATAAGGGTTAGTAATTTTTAAATATAACTATATTTACTTAACAAAATGAATCTTTCTGTTGATTTAGGGCACTAAAATTAATTATGCACAACCTTTATTTGTAATGGCAAAGTGGTGTGTTATACTAAATATATGCCAGAGGTTACTTCAAAATAAATTCTACATAAAGCTTTTTGTCTTGTGAAACTGATTGATGACGACCAAAGCAAATATTTATAAATGCCCGAAGTAATGCATGTTTGAATGTAAATATCTCTATGGTAAAAATGATTTCGGTTAATATAACAGTCGCAGAAACAAACATCTAACCTATATATATATATATATATATATATATATATATACATACATATGTATACTTTAGGAATACCGGCGCCAGGTCAAAATTGCAAATAGTGCAGAATGATACATCAGTTACCTCGTATAAAACGAAACGTTTCTGATAAATCGCATAAAAATTTGAAGTGAAATAGAAACTTTATTTGCAGCATTCACGGCAATACGAACAAATACTTTTTTATTAGCGAAACCTCGGTTCGCTGGCAATATATTTCAGGCACCGCATCGGCTTGAGTTATGCCCTACTTCCGATTCCGCACTTCTGGAAACAGATAAATCATAATTCGGCCGTAGCTCCGCAAAAGTATATCACTGTTCGCATTTATATATTTAAGATTCGACCGTCCGTTCCTTCGCATCGCTCGGACTTTTGTTAACTTTTGTATTTCGCCCTTAGATAGATCGCTTGCTCAGGCGAAAGCATCAAATAATATATCCATGCCTGATATTGTATTACAAAAAGTTCATAAATATTGTATTTTGATATATCGCGCTAGAAAACAGAAATGAAATTTAGCAGGAAAATCGACTTACTTTTCGTATAACTGAAGTGTAAGTTTTGTATATGATTTATTTTTTTATAGGAGTGGCTAGGAATTTTCCACTTGAAGGTTTGATATAAATTATGTTATATATAATCTAATCTAAAACAAGTGGTGCCTTAAAGCAAAAAATTGGATTTTTTAACTTATTTTTGCTTTTCCAAAATTTTATAAAATGTTTGTTACGTCAATACAAATAATATATTTTTTGAATCATTCAAATCATTCCAATTGAACGCTCCGTTCTCTCAAAAATTGAATTGCCATTTTGTGTACTTTTTGCCTCGTATCTTCGATACGGTTGGACCTGACTTTGCCTAAATCTAATCAGCATATTTCGCCATCAATACAAATTGAATAGTTTTTGTATTATTCTATTCGTGTTCCCAAAGTCGTAACCGAAAATTTGTATCCGCACTCACACACATACATCATTTCTTTCTAAGGTATGCCAAAATGTTTTTGTATTATTCTATTCGTGTTCCCAAAATCGTCGACAAAAATTTGAATCCGCACTAGCACATTTCTTTCTAAAATGTGCCAAAATGTTTAAGAACCTTGGAAACGTAGAGACATATATTTTTTTTTATTATCGTTTCTTTGCGATTTCTATAACTTATTTTATGAAATTTCCAAATAATGTATTCAACCGACCTATTTATGAAATAAAATATTTATAAAATGAATATATATGACAGCAGAAATTTTGATTTATTAACATAAAATATTTTGATAGATTTGTTTATAATCATTTATGTTAATTATACGTACTCGCACTAAAGATAAATCGAATCGTAACTACAAAGTTATTTTTTGAACATAAATAATTCTTCTTTTAATTGAACGAGTATTTTTATATTTAATGCATATGCTGAATATTTAAATATAATATACAAAGTAAAATGTAAATGATAAATTTTAAATATATACATATTTGTTGAAATCGTTGATAATAAGCCTTTATTGTTTTTATTTATTGTTAAGTATTTATTTCATCAAATTATTAAGTGCGAAGAAATTTTATCCTTCACTATAAAATTATATTAATTGTACAAAAGAAATAAAATTACTTGTATGGTGCAAAATGCCACATCATGAAATCTTATATTCACAAGTCGATAGTTTCACAATTTAGCATTCATAAATCCTTTGTGTATGTTTAGTATGTGTGATCATGTATAAACGGTATTACATTCATATTAATGAATACATTAACTATCATTTATAATATATACGTCTACATGAAAGGCACATTTTATGAACCATTAGCATAAAATATAATGAAACTAATGCTCTAAAATGCAAAAAATATCCGACGTGCGCATTAAAAAAATAATGCAACGTCCTCGTTTCATTATTTTTCGCTATAATACACAGTATTTATAATCATGACTTACCCATCAAACTGCACACAAATATTCCATAAAACTGAATGTTTTGCCACAATTCGGCATGGAAATTAATTAAAATAACAATTTGCCGATATGGTTATAACCTGAGTCATCGCGGGGTCATAAAGGTGTCGACATTATGATAAATTAAGATAGCGAATGTTCGATGTCAGCGTTTCTTAATATGTATTTTTATGTATAGCGAGGGTGCCTTTCGTTATTATTTCCGACCCGCAAATGTTTTCTCGTTTTCATTAATATTTTCATTCCGTTCCTCTTAGAAATGCGGAGCCGGCCGAGCCATTTCAACTTTGTATAGGCACATTGACGTTCGATGTCTTTGTAGATCTTTTACGTTTCATATTTATTGTGGAAATGAAGATAGACTATTTAAATGTAATTGCTTTATTATTAATTCGTGATTTCATTTTGATCCAGCTTCATAGTTTAAATACAGTATCGAATTTTGGACGGTTTATTAACTTTTCGAATTGTTCGCAAAAACAAAAATATTACTTTTATGGAATATTAATGAATATTGTACTAGAAGAAACTGTGTACGGTCGTCACAGCTAAACTATACTGATTTTGAGATAGGGTCCGAAGGGAGAAGATGAAGTAAGTTTGTTCGAACAAGTTCACATTATTGCTTTCAGTCATGCCTACATATATATTGCATTAACATGATATATAGACCGCATTACATTTAAAATGCCAAGAGTAAATTTTTTCCTCGATTTATTTTAATAATAACTAATAATTTATTTTCTCCCAGCTAAGTAGTAACATAACAAAATTATCGCTGATCAAAAAAAGTGGCACGACCGTACCCAGTCTCCCCTATATTATTTTAGTAATATATATATATATATATATATATATATATATATATATAATATATATATTATATATATATACATATATATATACATATATATATATATATTATATATATATATATATATATATACATATATATATATATACAGTAGGGCATAAAGATCCGCGGGTAAAAAGATTCACCAAAAACTATGGTATTTTTAACGATACTATTTATTAAATAAGTATTGTTCATTTTGAATAAATTTTGTTAAAATGTATTTATAAAAATTCTAACGGTGGTCGATATGATCGACTGATTAAAAGTCGCAAATAAATAAATAAAAAATGATACTATTTTAAAGTAGAGAAAAAATATGTATAACCAGCTATTGCCTTATATCGGGCGACCTCTATATGAGGAGATAAATGACCGCATTGTAAATTTTTTAACAGAAATATTTTTTTCATTGTTAGTTTCTTTCGTTTTGAGCGGTGTTATTTAGTTCACAAAACATTATAATTTTTATTTTAATTATATTATAGATGCTTAGATAGATGATAGATGATATATATATATATATATATTATATATATATATATATGCATATGTATATACAGCAAGTAAAAATTGAAATTATTGGTAAAAGTACTAATAAAAAAATTTAACATTATTATAAACTAATCGTAAAAGTTTATAAATGTTTTAGGGTATTTGAATTTATCTGCACTCGCGGTTTATCATATATTTTCAATTTTATCTATAATGTTTCAATGTTAATTATTTTGTATTGTTGCAATATTTATATAATTGATTTATTTATATCAATACATACGAATTATTACCAAACTTTTCCGTTACAATATTGCCTCGTTCATTGCTTATCTTTACATAAATATATTTGCTTATTGATATATCATTTATTTCCATATTTGTATGTGGTATTTGTCTTGTAAATTAAGTTAATTGATAATTTGGACTTCACGTAAAATAGATGAATGAAAAGCATAGCATTGAAATTCTTCAAAAATAAAGGTCATTATTTTTAATATATAATATTGCTATATACTAATATATAAAAAGATATTAAGAGTTATTAGATTGAATTATTCCATGTCGTGACTTAGGAGCCGATTCTACTGAAAAATAGGCCAATGCTATGCAAAGGCTATATTATGTTACGTAGCATTTGCATATAAAATATTACTAAAAACTGTCAAATTGCTATATGTTTACTGTGCAGACATTTAACACATTAAATCAAACTTCACTCATATGATATTATGCCACATCACAAACATGCATTTTTTTTGGCGATTGTGCGTTTTCTAGGTTAGGTTTACTATCTTAAATGTCTGCTGATAAATCTATTTTGTCTCACAATCAGATTGAAAGAATTGCCGATATAGAAATCATAGTTAAAAAACGGAAATAGATTTTCTTTTAGTATAGCGAAGTTTTTTTTCTGTAAATAAAGAATATTAAGGGAATTAATCGACTTACGTTTATTACCTCATGAGCGCTTAATTAACAAATCGATACGAAATCGCATTTTATTTTATTATTTTTAGAGTCATTCGACACGGGCGGTTTACGTTGCGAGGAATATTTGAAGTAATGGCAAACATAAAGCGTGAAAAATAATTACACATAAAGTATACCTTTATGAGAAAAACGCAAATAAAAGAATGCGGAATAAACACGGCACACTTAAAAAGCGGCACCGTTTGTAGTTTCATATTATAATTTGATTGACTGTGGGTTTTTAATGTGACTCGGGTGCTTTACTAGTAGTAAATGATATTACTAATTATATGAGCATGGTAGAATAGCAATTAAGTTCAGTCAGTAAAATATAGAATTAATGTGAACGAATGTCTCGTGTCATAAACAGTATTCACTATTACAATTCTTTTTATTGTTTTTGAACAGGAATCAGAACGTGTGTCCTAGCTCCAGTTCGGCAAATTCGACTTAATGCGTCGGTTTTACAGATGGCAACACAAATAGTTGTCTTATGTCTGTATTATAAATTTTATTATTATAATTTCTGTAATGGTGCGAATAAGATAAGGGTTATTTCGCCTGGAACCATACTGCTATATATATTTTCAAATGGAAACCGATGTTACTACTGCTTGACAGCAGGCTTCTCGAAGCGAGATCGAACCCGAGGCTTCTGATTTAGGCAGTCGCTCTAGCCACTTACCCGCGAGTGAGCCCTCTTATACACTATTTTAAACCGTTCTATAAAATATTTTTTTATTTTTATTATTTTCTTATAAATTACAATCTGTCTAAATAGAAAGACATTGAGTAATTAGTTTGACAAATAACATAGAATTTTTATATAATGTACTAAATTATATTTTCTTAAATATTGGTATAATAAAGAAAAAAAAAGAAACTCAAATATATACATACAATTATGAACAAAGTACATTACACAGACTACATATACACATACACACACATACATACACAAACATATCATAGATAATATTGTAGAACAACTTATTATTGATTAAAGTGTTAGATCCATTAATTGCATTCTTTTTAGTCTTATATTATATGTGGTGTTGTAAAGACTTGCTATCACTTCATTTGGATGATGGTCAATTTTACTCATGAAGTTAAGGGCACTTTTTTAATTTCTTCACTGTTTGTGAGTGTATCGGTGTCTTGGCGAATTAACCATGTTGGTACATACCTTGGCGCGGATATTGCATGTCTGAGTATTTTATTTTGGAATCGTTGCACCCCGTAGATGGATGCCCTATATCCAAACTGGTTTGAGGATAACCTTGTATAATAAAATTTTATTATACATCGACAGTTTTGATCTAGTTTTATAGAATATGAGAGATTTTTTTAATTCTTAATATTATCATGAATATACATTAAAATTTTAACCCTTTTGCTACGAGGATGCTTTCCATAAGAGTGACGCTGCTATACGGACCAGCCGACCGACTACTATTTTTCTTTTTTCACTTTTAAGATTTTTCAATCATTATCAATGTAAATATATTAAATTTGTTTTTTTAAAGAACTTAAAATGACAATAAATATTAGAATTATCAATAGTTTAACTCACAGTGGTAAATTTTGAAGTAGAGGCGATGCTCATATCTTTTGTTATATTGATTTTTGCCTTAAGACAAATTGATAATACCAATTTCGAAATAAATGGCGTATAAAAAATTAACCAATAAATGTTTAAATTCGTAGTATTCAAAGCTTTGAACTTTCTGAAAATTTGTTTGAGATTATGTACTTTTACGATTTATATAAATTATCTTATAGAATTTTAATATAGAACCGTCAAAGAAAAAATCGAATATTTTTTTATTGGATTATTCAATTATATTTTCTAATTGTGAAAATGTTGTCGCTCGAGATATTATTGGTACGTAGCCACCATTATGAAGAAATTTAACATTATTCTATGCCTCTGCTGTGTTTTCATTTTAACAAACTATTTATTTATCCAAGGACGTCTGAAAAACAGTACTAAATATCTTTTATAGCTGATGTGTCCACTGATTCGTTCTGGTACATGGTTACAATATGTGCGCGCTAATATTTATGACGCTTTGCCTAGCATATACAAAAAATATCGTTAGCCAATAGAGGAAAATTCAAAAAATGCGCAGTTTTCATTATGCGCATGATAAATTTCGGCTTTGTCAATACATAAGCATGTATCAGATTTGATAAATGATACTCTGCTGAACTAATGGACGCCTCTCTTGATTGATTCGTCGTTATATTTCTCGCGACTCTGGCGTTTTTCACAAATGACAGGGATCACAGACCAAAACTAATTTATGACTAGCGTCGGGAAAAAACAATTTCCGCGAGTGCGAAATGTGGAAAAACTGTCTTGTTGTGTAACAGATAATTCAACCTATCTTTCTTTAGGTCGCGTACTTGTCGTGGTCTGAATTATATCGTGCAAGATAACACAAATGGACTAACGTTTTATTCACTTACTTTGTGCGGAACAATTTACTTTTTCTGAAAAAATATAATACAAACTAAGTAATTATAATTGATTAATATTTATGTGTGTTTTATTAATTACAATCTGTCTATATTACGGGGACATTCAGTAACCGTTTTGACATTTTTGTATATAGCTCGTTTTTTCAGTAGTTGTGCTATCTTAGTTGTAAAGCGTTGTGACTACTTGTGACTGCTTCATAGTATTTCTTGACTGCATATTTTTTATGTATTTATGCCCATGAAAGTGTTGTCCTAAAACTCTACGTCAAGCCAAAACGGGGCGATAATAATAATCATAGGTGTCATGAAAAATGGGAGGAGATGTGTTGATTAGATTTTGGCAAAGGCAGGTTCAGCGGTTTCGGAGATACAGAGCTAAATGTGCAAAAAATGGCGGTTTTTGAGAGAACTGTGTCCGATTTGAGTGATTCAAATTTCAAAATGTTTCAAGTTTTTTTTAATTTTTTTTTTCAAAAAACATTTTTTTTGTATATAGAAAATAATTCTGATTTTAATTGTAATTTTGACTTAAGTTTTAATATACTTTAAACAAATATCTTCAACTTTGCAATTCAGTTTATCTTATAAATATTAGACAATGTTACAGTATTTATTTATAATAATCTATTTGAAAACATTTGTCTTAACCACTAGTTCTATTTATTTTTAGCAGAATTTTAGAGTGAAATTATATTAATGATTTGGTTTCAAATAATAGTAATAAAAAGAAATCTTATTGATTGGCACGATTTTGATCAATAATTTCGAACTTTATGATAATGTAATGAAGACTAATGCTATTTTCAATTATATTTGATGGGACGAGTGGGCACAACCATGATATGATATTTACCACTATACTCAGATAAAAAAAATCTCAAATGCAGTCAGCTATAAAGTTTGTTGTCTTTCATCCAATTCAGATATTCTAACGCACAAATAATTGTATTCAAGTAAAATTCGCACCAATTAACTTTTCAAAGGGTCCACAAACAAGGGAGGCTTTGTGTTTGAAAGTTGGTTTTGAAACAGTTCCAAACATATCATACTCCATCCAATACCGCAACGCGACGTTTCTAAACAAAAGCACCAAGAATCCAATTGTGAGCTTTGAATTCCATATAATCACAACACAAATAACGAGCATGATAACAATGTATGTAATTTGGCTGTTTCGTAACGCAGAAAATTACATAGGCGTTATATTTCATTGTGATATTATATTAATATAAGATTTATGACATGCATATGTTGATAATAACTTGGTAGAATTAAATTTTCACTAATGACATGTCGCACTCTTGATTAGAAAACACAATTACGTGTCTTTATCTCGAAAACCAAATTTGCATATCATAATAAATATGTTTAATAAACTCTGGGATGTACTCGTATATTCATGCATTTCTTTTGCAAGGAGGAAATAATTTACAGTATGTAGGTTTTTAGATTTTTGTATTAGTACACATTGTATATCTAATTTCATGAACAAAAAGCGGAAGTAAGTGAAAATATATCAGTTGCAGTAAGTAATCTACTTAATCAATCAGAATTGAGATTTAGTAAGTTTTAAAATTGTCACAACATAAATGTATTATTTTAGTCCGGTCAATCTTTTTCAAAAACGATTCTCAACTGATATATTTCGAACAGTTTGAATTTCCAGAATTGAGTCAGAATTGCCAAATCCCAGACCAAAAATATTGAGAATTTAGTTAAAGGTTGCCTGATCGTTGCCTGAACTCAAGCCCTTATTGCATCTCATTAAATGGCGTTCAAAACGTCGATGAAGGGTCGAATTTTGGCCTACATAGAATATACACACATAATTTTCAAAATTTTAGTGTCAGCGATGTGGACTGACTGGAATCACAGAGAAATTTAGCAAATCGAAATTTCTGGAAAAAGCAGACTCTTCTTTTGAGCATGCATTTTTCTAATTCACTGTTCATTTATCTGTGTAGGACTAATAATGAATAATACATTTAACTTTCTCATACACATGGGAACTTTGTTAAATATGTGATTTGAAGCACGG
>NW_020538040.1:52941440-53078594 GCF_003426905.1 Ctenocephalides felis | reverse complement strand
TATTACTTCGATGGGAAATATCATTTCAATTTTCTAACAAAAAACTTCCATTTTTTCTAAAAGTTTTATTTATATTATTCTACGATTTGAGTAGAATTTTTCCGTAGGGTAGTTAGAGTAATGGGCCGAAAATCAAAAATATTTTTTTTTTTTGTATATATTCAAGTTTTAAAGGTTTCTGAACATTTTGGCACACCTCAGAAAAAATGTGTGCGTGTTTTGTAAATCCGCATTTTCTCGTTCACGTTGTCGGGTGCACGGATCAACTGATTTTAATGATTAAAAACATTCGATTCCTATTGATAGGGAGATGTGCTGATTAGTTTCTGCCAAAATTCAGCCGTTACTAAGATATAGAGCAAAGAGTGCAGAAAATAGAAATCGAGATTTTGAGAGAACTAAGCATCCAATTTGAATGATCTAAAAAACATTCAATTTGCAATGATGGGGAGAAGACGTGATTAATTTTTGGCAAGGGCAGGTCCAACCGTTCCGAAGATACGGAGCTGAATGTACAAAAAATGGCAGTTTTTGAGAGAACTAAGCATACGATCCGAATAATGATTCAAAAAACTTTCTGCTTGTGTTAGCGAAACAATTGCTCTTGAAAAATTTTTCTTTTGTATGTTGAAAATAATTCAGATTCTAATTTTAATTTTTGCTAAAGTTCTAAAGCTCACATATATACTTTAAATAATTTAACTTTGCAATTCAGTTTATATAATGCTTATAAATATTAGACAATATTACAGTATTTATTATAATAATCTATTCGAAAACATTTAATATTCCTCAAACATTTCCTTACGGTACGGGAAGTTCCAGCAATTTGCCTCAAGGCACGATGCCATACACCACTAGTTTGTTTTTTATTCTGAGACTTTTATCATTTTTTATTATGCACATATCCCCCGTTTTAGACGGTGCTCGTTTTACACGTTCTCACGGTTTTTGAAAGTAAATTGATTTACAAGATTTTTTAAGACTAACCTATAATTTGCTTATATCTACAAGAACATTTACTTTGTTTTAAGAATATTTGTTTGAAATACCAAAACAAACAGCATCATTGTTTATAAATTTTGTATTTTTATTGGTGTTTATTTAATTATAATTTTATGGAATTTATTTTTCATGTACAACGGGGGATAGGTGCATATGATTTAAATTATTTGAACTAGAAGTCTTGATTTCTTCTGTAAAAATTATTTATTTTTACATCACAATAATGTGATGAACTTACAAGAAACCATCAAGAGATCACAAAAAATATCCTGAAAAAGTTTTTAGTATTTTCGTTATAATTATTGGAAGCATTTTTTAGACATTTATTTCGTATTTTTGATAATAACAAAATTTTCATTCCGTATAACATCGGTTAGGATATTATTTTACAGATTGCTTTTTCAAATATTTTCCAATGTGTTCTTTACATTATAGCTCGCAATTGACCAGATATGTCAATAATTATTTTACTGGATGCATTGTTTTTAACATTAAAGTTTGTTTTGCAATTTATAGCGAGATATTTCTGTTAGACTTTTTGCTTCACATTGATTATAACAAAGACTTCTTCGATAGTTGGAATGTTAATTGTACCTCTGACAATATTACTTGAATCGGAAAAAATATATTTGTTCATTATTATTAAGTATTGTTTTGTACTGTGTACTATTATCATGGAATATAACGTTGTCATTTCTCTACCTTTTTATAAGAAACGAAAGACGGCAATTACTTCAAGAATTGATTTGGAAAATAACTATTGTGTCGTTTGATTTATTATACGAATACAAAAATGTAATGTACTAAATAAGAGCTATAGACTTGAGATAAAAACAACATGTACACATACATCAACACACGCATATATATTTCAAGTCACGTAAAAAGTTATATTTTTAGGCTAGATTTTTCAAAATAATTATATAAAATAATTCAAGAATAATTATATTAAAATCATCGGTATTTGTAGATTTTTAGAAAATAACTACTTTTGTCCTAAATCTTTCAAAAAAATGTTTTTTCCATTTCGGTCACACATGTATGGTTGGGAGACTGTGATATTTAACACATTTATTTTATATAGAAAATCCTTGATCATAATTAACCATTCGACAAAATTTTTGTTTATTTTGAAATATTTCAAGCATCGAACAAGCAATTTTTCAGACAGTTGTTTGTTCGCTAATTTTCAAACTTTCGAAAATTTGAAGCTTTTTGCTTTAAAATATACTTTAAGAATCTTTAAGATATTTTCTCATGTACATTTTATAAATATACAAAAAAAAAATACATAGGAATTTTTTATGTCATCGCCAATATTTCAGATGAATTTAAAATATATACTAACCAAATTACTATGTTTGTTGCTGCTTAAAAATGTTTGTCATTAAACGAAGTAGTCGTCTCTAGAATATTTTATATGAATTTAACTGTAAACTGTAGGAACTGTAAGCCATATATTAAGTTAATATGATGAACAATGACAGGGAAAATAGTACATATGAATTTGTTATGAATAGTACTTTTATATTATGAATGATAATTCGACCGTTGTTTGCAAGTTATTTATATTTTTGTTTCGTGCTATTGCTGGCTCGCGGCTGCCCAGGTGTATTTTTCAGCACGCGATTTTCACAACTCTGTAGAATTTATTTTGTATGAATATTATCTTTACAATATAATATTTTTAAATATATTTTAATAGTAATCAGAACTTAACAAGAATCCTATGATTTTTTGTTTTGATTTCTCTAAGCGACCTGGTTTTATGGGTAGCAACCCAAGCGGTTTCCCTATATCTACGTGATGATTTTATTAATTCAATTTTGATAGTGATTATTAGGTTGTCAGACACATTTTCTTCTATATTTTTATTTGAAAACAAATGTCACTGTTGCTTGACATCAAGCTGTCTGTGTCTGGTATCGAATTAGAAATTCAGACTCGAATTCTACATCTCTAACAAGACCACGAAAAAGGCCACAATATAATTGGATGCGAATTCTTTCGAATTTTAACTTTATGTTTGATCTAAATACGGCAATTATTTCATAAAAAGTTATAACGAGACATTTGTACTCTAAATGTATAATATGTTATTTCGTGATGTGACCTTTACACTTTTGTTATATATTTCTTAGTATTATTGTGGTTGTGTCTTATACAACATTATAAGTTACTTTTGAAAGCAATCTCTTTCATTGTGGTAAAATGTAATATAATTTCATAGAAAACTCAAGATCAAAGAGTGCTCTACAGGTTTCATATTTCTCATCGAAGCCATGTAATTTAATACGATTGATCAAATATAGGATTTCATAAAAGAATTTCCTTCTACATTATTTCTCATAATGTATGAGGTAACCAATAGGCAGTTGAAAAACTTCTGACCAATGCAATATTAATATCAAAATTGTATTCGATCGTATATAATTTAATCGGATGGAAAAATTAATTGAAAAATTATAGGTTCACTGTATTATGTTAAGTATATTTTTAGAAACTTCACTTTGGCGAAGACATATTTATTGGATAATATACGTTTTTGGTGAAAAACGTATTAATTCATAATAATACGAACCATAAAATAATTTATTCGAATATTTGATTCAAGCTGTGTAGGAAATACAAATTTTATTTGAATACTCTGAACTTCAAGACTCACCTTTAAGTTTTTTGTTTTTATTTTTTTATAATGGCATTAAAAAATACGTACAACGCTGATTTTTACTGTTTATCGCCAGCCCCTATAGCCATTTTAGTAACTTAATCATATTTCATTCCGCTGTTTATTTTATGAAACTAAACATTTATTTATTTCAAATGTTGTCCACCCTTATTTTTTTTCATTTTTGGGACTAATTTTCTTTTTAATAATTCTGTATATTGTACGACAGATAACACATACGACTCTGAATTTTCACCCTCCTAACACAAATCCCTGTTTAATAATAATAATTTTACTTATCGAATTTCAATTCAGATAAGATGGAAAAAAACAATTTATTTTTATCACACCTGTCTGCCTCTAACAAATATTTTAAAATTTTGGGATAAAGTTTCGTGGTTTTAATTTACGTAAAATAAATACAACTCAAAATTTTCAATTTTTGTTTTGTTCATCTAGCTCAATAGCTAATTAACTATCAGATTTTTGTGAACGTTTATCACTAAAAATTGATACATTTTTTTTGGCTTATGAAAAATTAATTTTAATCCGCTTTATCTGCTGATGCATTTCCAAAACGATATGCACTATTCAAAACTTATAAACTATTAATAAACTAACACTGTATAAATAATTATTGAAAGTTATGATAAATTCAAATTTAATATAAAATATAAAATGGTGCGACATATTTGCCTAATTATAATTGAAGAAGTTTTTACATTGTTGCATGAATTCGTGATTTACAGTTTTAAAAATGTAGAAGTTCTCGACGTAGAGTATTACAACTCGGTATAAAATATTAAAAGCGCAATCATTAAAAATACTGACTACGAATCATAATTTAGAAGTCGCCGTACATGTTCGAAAAGTTCATAATCGCGTAATAATATATTATACTTTCATAAACCCATTTTTCCATCGGTTGGATATGATGATACATTTTCATTTTTTGCTTCGTGCTCTGAAAATCAATATTCACTTGGAATTTAATAAAAATTTTACGGCGAAGTATTTGATACCACCGTAGTGACAGGATGTATGAAATAGATTTAAAGTTTCAGTAGTTCAGTAATATAACCGCCATATGCTTTTGAACTATTTGTGTTAACAAAATAGTCTGCCTTCCAGATATTTGTGTGACTTTAGATATCCAAATTTTGTGTCATCAAATTTTTACAAATGGTGATAATAAGATGTTATTTTATTAGTTATTCAAATTAAGATGCGAAACCAAAGCTATAAAAATGGGGTTACGATCATTCCTATTTTTTATAATATATTAAAAATAGCTCAAAACACAACATCTAGAAACACTAATTCAACAATCAGCTTGTTTTGATATTGGGCTATATATAGCAGATATTTAAGTTTTTTTATCGTCGAAAAAATTTCAAGACATTTATGTCCGAAATATAATTATCATGATTTAAGCAATCTGTCATATTGTGATAAATGTTCTTTTTTCAAATTATTGTTCATTTTGTTTCATATTTTTTAACATCGCTTATATAGCAACCGCAAAAAATAGATAATATTTTTTTTCGCAAATCTACGTTTGAGAAGTTTGTGAACATTTTCATACCTTAGAAAAAATCATGTTTGTGCGTGTGTGCGGATACAAATTTTCATTGACGATTTTGAGAGCACGGATCAACCAATTTGAATGATCCAAAAACAATTTGATCACCATTGAGAAGCAGATGAGCAGATTAGTTTTTAGCAAAAGTAGGTCTAGCGGTTCCGGAGATACGGCGCAAATTGTGCAAAAAATAAAAATTTAGTTTATAATAGAACGGAGCATTCGATTTAGATTATTCAGAAAAAAATTTACTTGTATTGATGAAATGAAGAATTAATTAAATGTTTGGGGAGGCAAGTCTAGCGGTTTCGGAAATCCATTAAAAAATGTTTAAAAAATGCCATTTGGCAGTCAAAAATTATAAGATATGCTCACATCAAATTTTCAGATATTTTATAGAGACTTCAATAATAAATACATTTTTTGTTTATATTTCTATATGGTTCCATACCAATTTTAATAATGTTTAGTCGTTAAAGTCGTGCTTTGATATCTCGTCTCTAAAACAGCTACGAAGCGCTTTCAAAAAGTAAAATCCACTTTTCCGCTTTCAAAAAATAAAAAAGTCAATTTGTTCCAAAATTTTCAAAAAAATTCAAAATTTTCAAATGTTTACAATATTGTCAAAATATTAAAAAATAAAGTTCCATAAAATTTTAAATTCAAGAGAAAAATTTTTTTTTT
This sequence comes from Ctenocephalides felis, assembly GCF_003426905.1. Lineage (NCBI taxonomy): Eukaryota > Metazoa > Arthropoda > Insecta > Siphonaptera > Pulicidae > Ctenocephalides > Ctenocephalides felis. The sequence continues at coordinate 53,072,655 of NW_020538040.1, read as the reverse complement.
CAAAATTTTCAATAAAATGTAATTTACGGTACGGAAAGTTTTTGACACGATGGCATACATTGCTAGTTTTTACTGCAATGAGAATAATCCTGTATTCTCTATTATTGTTTAATCCTGTATCATCAATTATTTTAAATGATAATGAAATAAAAGTCAGGTAATTTGTGACTTTAATTAACTAAACGTTCTTAAATTCTGTTTTGATTCGTCTAAATATATAATTATATAAACCTATTTGTGAATATGACGAACACTTTGTAAAACAATTAGAAAACAAAAAAATATAAAATTGGAAAACTATAAATGAACCTAAAATGTTAGAATGGTAAATCAAGTGTAAGCAACTGTAAATCTGGAAAACATTTTGTAATAGATATAAATATAATCTATACAAATATTAACTATATATAATTGTTTTATTTTAAAATTTGCTATAACTGTTACAACAGCTTAAATAAAGGTTATGATATAATATGTAATTAATTTCAGTTTATTCAACTCCTAAACCTACACGAATATTCTATTTTGTTATGTAAATATTGTACTAACGAACTTAAAAGTGTTAATAATGTATATACGTTAATTATATATATATATATATATATATATATATATATATATATATATATATATTAGGGTGGTCCTTAAAATGGTCATTTTCGAATTTCCTTGCATGAGCATGGAAAAATTTTTGAAAATTAAAAAAAATGTTTTAGGTATAACTTAGCGACAAATGAATGATTTTTATTCATTCATTTGTTCGCTAAATTACATCTAAAAAACATTTTTTTAATTTTTGAAAATTTTTCCATGCTATTTCCATACAAAACTTTGATTGAATTGCGCTCTATCTAAACGTTAATATTAAGAGCTAAAACTTTCAGAGAATTGTTTTTTTAACTATATGGAACCATTTGAGCCCCTGGGAGCAAGGAAATTCGAAAATGACCATTTTAAGGACCACCCTAATATATATTTCAAAACTCGAAGCATGGGGGCATCTAATAATGAATGTAGAGCAGTTGTTCTAATTACAGTTAAAGGATTGAAAGAACTTTACTTTAAAGCACAATTGGTATCTAGCAAAGCGCAGCATTATGCTGTTGATGTTAGTATATGCATAAAAAGTTTATTTTATCAGTGGACAGCATAGAAGTCGCGATTTTAACGCTGTACATAGATACCGCCGGTATCGCGAAATTTCGCGCGGTCGTTATGGTCTTATGATCTCGCGTTGTCAGAACTATAGCTTCAGGGGATGCGCTGATGTAAAATAAGTATAAAAATTTGATTTTTTCATAAAATCCGTTGAATTTTATTTATTTATATTTCATAACTTATCTTATATTTAACTTCCCAGAGGAAAAGGTTGTTTTCTCGACGTTTCAAGGCATCATGTAAATATGTCAAGTGTGCAAGCCAAAATTTGAAATTTCGTCTATATTTCAAAATTCAAACCCATACGATGAAACTCGATAAATACTCGTTTTGTATAAGTTTTGTCCAACGTTTCGCAAAAACTCCAGAATCGATTTTAAAAATTTGAAAACTGTTTGAATATTATCATTTGAGAATCATGTTGATCAGTTTTTGGTAAGGATTGGCCGTTTTGACGAATCTTACGATTTTAATTTATGATAATAAAAACCATGGTTTTACCAAACATTCTAAAATGTTGTTTAAACAAATTCATTAATGCTTGAAATAATGGGCTGCATCAAAAATTTTGCAATTCTATCGTTACAATTTAAATAGCTCTTAACTCTTAATTGTTATTGATTAAGTTTATTATAAGCAAATATCAGGTATTAAGGCAAACTGCCACTTGCGCTTATTTTTGTAATTTTTGTAAAAGTAGAATTTATTATTTGAAATGATCCATCAGGCATTAGATTGCTTAGAAAAAAGTATGTTTGTACATATTTTCCACGAAATTTTGAATCTGATAAAAATTGGATGCTTTAAATTGTGGGAATTGGATATACTGATTCTTATGTATTTTTAATTTATTGTCTTGCAAATTATATATATATATATATATATATATATATATATATATATACGAGTATATGAAGAGAGAGAGAGAAGGGGCGGGTAGAGGTCCACCAAGTTATTTATTATATTGTTAAAATATATGAATAAAATCTTGAAACGATTATAGTATTATATACACATATGTGTGTATATGAATAAAATCTTGGCAAAACGTCAAATAAATGAATATAAGATTTAAAAAAAAAATTATTTTTCGAACGCTCTGACATAATCCTTTCTGTTTGTTATAACACTTCCTGAAAAATGGGAGATCCCATATTGCCAAATGTTAGAAATGATTATATATAAAATCGAGATCCTTTAAAACCTTCTTTATTGTTATTTTATGTAATATTTCTTGAAGATTTGCTTATTCTAAAGAATCTGCTTGTTTGCATGTTTTATTTTTGTAAAGGTTGCATACCTTGGTTATTGCTATTGTTTTTACTGTGTTATATTTATTTTACATAAAAGAATTAATACAATAAAAATCAACTTTCTTGAAAACGAAAGCTTCTAAGATTTGCTATCTATTCGTGTTTTGTCTGTTCATTACATCTTTCTAGAGGTTTATTTAAAAATATGGATTTTGACACGGTAATACTATAGTATTTAAATCTATGCTTGAAAAATTGAGTAAGTAAATTATTAATATTTATTTAATAATTAAATTGACAAAATTATTAATGATGAAACTCGAAATAACCTGATTTTTATAATTTTGAATAAATTGGTAAATTTGTTTCGAAGCGCATTTTATAAAGATCTTGAATGATTCAGTTCAAATCGAACTATGCGAATAACTCGAATGATTCGAATATTTTAATTAATAAAAATCGATTATTAGTCAAAAATGATAATAATCCTGGTATAGATGCAAATCCTGAAAACAAAGTCCTATTGTTGGAGATGAAAATAATCACTAGAATATATAGTGAGCGCTAACTTTATGGGACAAATTCCTCCAGAAGTGTACTACATTGTAAAATCGTACATATGCAAAAGCAACCTCCGAGAGGAAATTGAACTCTTACTTTACTTCATTTTGTATATGCATGATCGATCTATTCTATTTGAGAAATTTGTCTGGTTTTATATCTCGATGCGGTCCAGCTCTCTCTCTACATTGTGCTACGGGCGACTTGCGATAATAGGGTAATAGAAAAGATATGAAACCACTCGACGGACGTTGCGCATAGCAGATGTGTACATAGGACTGTGTACAGTTGGGTTGGATTGACAATATCAAACCTTGCTAAGAACAATTTTACATAAATTTTGTGGTATACGAATGTGCTTAAATAATAATATATCAAAACAAAACATACAAGCATGACAAGGACAAATAAAAATAGCTTTTAGTACAGGCACCTGAGAAGTAATAATTTGTTACATATAGTAGTTACCGGATTTGATTGTATATGACTGTATTGGGTTGTATCGAGAAGGTTTGTTATTGTTTTTATTATGTTGTTTATTTGTCTGTCCGTTAACGTCCTAAACCAATAAACAGTTTTAACTAAATATTGGAAGCTGATTATTAGTATCGGCAAATGTTGCTCCCTTGAATCAATCAGATATTTTGCTATACTGTTTTCAATGTGCAAAAAATATATTACTCAATAAAATACTCCTAATGATATAAAAAGTTTTACCTTTAAAAACTAGAGAAGATTAGTTTTTATTTTTGCATATTCTTAAAAAATCCATGATTCGAATAAACCTTGTATTTGAATAAAAAGACTAAAAAGCTCAATTGATGTATATGTTTAGTAAATATGACAAAAATGTATGATACAAAGTGTTAAGTTTAACCAATACACTCTATAAATTGAAGACTTTAAAATTACTGACAAAGAAATATGTTTGTTTAGAATTTTAGGCTTACATGAGTCGCATGAATTCGGTTTATGCGGTTAAGTCGAATGATTCGTTTCAACTCGAATTATGCGATTAACTCGAATGATTCGATTCAGCTTGAAAAATGCGAATAACTGGAATGATAACTTTCGATTCAACTCGAATGATTCGGTTCAGCTTGAAACATGCGAGTAACTCGAATGATTCGGTTCAACTCGAATCATGCAAGTAATTAGAATGATTCGTATCTACTTGAATTATGCGAGTAACTCGAATGATTCGATCCAACTCTAATGATTCGGTTCAACTCGAATTATGCGAGTAATTAGAATGATTCGCATCTACTCGAATTATGCGAGTAATTAGAATGATTCGCATCTACTCGAATTATGCGAGTAATTAGAATGATTCGCATCTACTCGAATCATGCGAATAACTCGAATAATTCGATTCAACTTGAAACATGCTAGTAACTCGACTGCTAGTTCAACTGGAAGTTTTCGACTAACTCGAATGAGTAGATTACGTTTAGGCTTCGTATGATTTAATTATTTTTTTATATTAAATTTTTTTTATACTTATTAAAATGTGTGCTCTTGATTTAAAATAAAATACGATTCGAATAAGGTTATTAAGAGCTTAATCGAATGATTCGAGTCACTTGATTCGAGTTGGCACATCCCTAATATATATATATATATATATATATATATATATATATATATATATATATATGTGTGTGTGTGTACTGAATATGCAAAATGCATTCTTAATTAACATACTGCGATATGCAAATTAATATCAGATAAAAAAAATCTACTCTTGAAGTGCAGTATGGAATTTAATATTGCATGTAGGATGCTGAAAAACTTTAGCTTTTTCATTTTTTCAATTTTGCTGTTATTCAACTATATTTAATGTGTGTGTGCTGTTAAGTGGTAAGGGTTAATAATTTTTAAATATAACTATATTTACTTAACAAAATGAATCTTTCTGTTGATTTAGGGCACTAAAATTAATTATGTATACCCTTTATTTGTAATGGCAAAGTGGTGTGTTATACTAAATATATGCCAGAGGTTACTTCAAAATAAATTCTACATAAAGCTTTTTGTCTTGTGAAACTGATTGATGACGACCAATGCAAATATTTATAAATGCCCGAAGTAATGTATGTTTGAATGTAAATATGTATTTGGTAAAAATGATTCTGGTTGATATAACAGTCGCGGAAACAAACATTTAACCCTGTTGATATATATATATATATATATATATATATATATATATACTTTAGGAATACCGGCGCCAGGTCAAAATTGCAAATAGTGCAGAATGATACATCAGTTACCTCGTATAAAACGAAACGTTTCTGATAAATCGCATAAAAATTTGAAGTGAAATAGAAACTTTATTTGCAGCATTCACGGCAATACGAACAAATACTTTTTTATTAGCGAAACCTCGGTTCGCTGGCAATATATTTCAGGCACCGCATCGGCTTGAGTTATGCCCTACTTCCGATTCCGCACTTCTGGAAACAGATAAATCATAATTCGGCCGTAGCTCCGCAAAAGTATATCACTGTTCGCATTTATATATTTAAGATTCGACCGTCCGTTCCTTCGCATCGCTCGGACTTTTGTTAACTTTTGTATTTCGCCCTTAGATAGATCGCTTGCTCAGGCGAAAGCATCAAATAATATATCCATGCCTGATATTGTATTACAAAAAGTTCATAAATATTGTATTTTGATATATCGCGCTAGAAAACAGAAATGAAATTTAGCAGGAAAATCGACTTACTTTTCGTATAACTGAAGAAGTGTAAGTTTTGTATATGATTTATTTTTTATAGGAGAGGTTAGGAATTTTCCACTTGAAAGTTTGATATAAATTATGTTATATATAATCTAACAAATATAACAATTGGTGCATGGCATCGTTCCTTCAAGCAAAAATTGGATTTTTTAACTTATTTTTGTCTTTCCAAAATTTTATCAAATCTTTGTTACGTCAATACAAATAAAATATTTTTTGAATCATTCAAATCATTCCAATTGGACACTCCGTTCTCCTAAAAACTGAATTGGCATTTTGTGTACTTGTTGCCTTGTATCTTCGAAACGGCTGGACCTGACTTTGCCTAAATCTAATCAGCACATCTCCCCATCAATACAAATTCAATATTTTTTGTATTATTCTATTCGTGTTCTTGAAATTGTCGACGAAAATTTGTATCCGCACTCACACACATACATCATTTCTTTCTAAGGTATGCCAAAATGTTTTTGTATTATTCTATTCGTGTTCCCGAAATCATCGACAAAAATTTGAATCCGCACTAGCACATTTCTTTCTAAGATATGCCAAAATGTTTAAGAACCTTGGAAACGTAGAGACATATAAAATTTTTTATTATCGTTTCTTTGCGATTTCTATAACTTATTTTATGAAATTTGCAAATAATGTATGCAACCGACCTATTTATGAAATAAAATATTTATAAAAATGAATATATGTTAACAGCAGAAATATTGATTTTATAACATAAAATATTTTCTATAGAATTGTTTATAATCATTTATGTTAATTATACGTACTTGCACTAAAGATAAAACAAATCATAACTACAAAGTTATTTTTTTAAAGATAATTTAAGAGTATTTTCATATTTAATACATATGCTGAATATTTAAATATAAGATTACGAAGTAGAACGTAAATGATAAATTTCAAATTAATACATATTTGTTGAAATCGTTGATAATAAGCCTTTATTGTTTTTATTTATTGTTAATTATTTAATTCATCAAATTATTAATAGCGAAGAAATTTTATCCTTTACTATAAAATTACATTATTTGCCATAAAGAAATAAAATTACTTGTATGGTGCAAAATGCCACATCATGAAATATTATATTCACAAGTCGATAGTTTCACAATTTAGCATTCATAAGTCCTTTGTGTATGTTTAGTATGTGTGATCATGTATAAACGGTATTACATTCATATTAATGAATACATTAACTATCATTTATAATATATACGTCTACATGAAAGGCACATTTTATGAACCATTAGCATAAAATATAATGAAACTAATGCTCTAAAATGCAAAAAATATCCGACGTGCGCATTAAAAAAAATAATGCAACGTCCTCGTTTCATTATTTATCGCTATAATACACAGTATTTATAATCATGACTTACCCATCAAATTGCACACAAATATTCCATAAAACTGAATGTTTTGTCACAATTCGGCATGGAAATTAATTAAAATAACAATTTGCCGATATGGTTATAACCTGAGTCATCGCGGGGTCATAAAGGTGTCGACATTATGATAAATTAAGATAGCGAATGTTCGATGTCAGCGTTTCTTAATATGTATTTTTATGTATAGCGAGGGTGCCTTTCGTTATTATTTCCGACCCGCAAATGTTTTCTCGTTTTCATTAATATTTTCATTCCGTTCCTCTTAGAAATGCGGAGCCGGCCGAGCCATTTCAACTTTGTATAGGCACATTGACGTTCGATGTCTTTGTAGATCTTTTACGTTTCATATTTATTGTGGAAATGAAGATAGACTATTTAAATGTAATTGCTTTATTATTAATTCGTGATTTCATTTTGATCCAGCTTCATAGTTTAAATACAGTATCGTATTTTGGACGGTTTATTAACTTTTGGAATTGTTCGCAAAAACAAAAATATTACTTTTATGGAATATTAATGAATATTGTAGTAGAAGAAACTATGTACGGCCGTCACAGCTAAACTATGCTGATTTTGAGATAGGGTCCAGAAGGAGAAGATGAAGTATGTTTGTTCGAACAAGTTCCCATTATTGCTTTCAGTCAGTGCCTTACATTAACATGATATGTAGACCGCATTACATTTAAAATGCCAAGAGTAAATTTTTTCCTCGATTTATTTTAATAATAACTAATAATTTATTTTCTTCCAGCTAAGTAGTAACATAACAAAATTATAAATGTTTTAGGGTATTTGAATTTATCTGCACTCGCGGTTTATCATATATTTTCAATTTTATCTATAATGTTTCAATGTTAATTATTTTATATTGTTGCAATATTTATATAATTGATTTATTTATATCAATACATACGAATTATTACCAAACTTTTCCGTTCTAATATTGCCTCGTTCATTGCCTTATCTTTACATAAATATATTTGCTTATTGATATATCATTTATTTCCATATTTGTATGTGGTATTTGTCTTGTAAATTAAGTTAATTGATGATTTGGACTTCACGTAAAATAGATGAATGAAAAGCATAGCATTGAAATTCTTCAAAAATAAAGGTCATTATTTTTAGTATATAATATCGCTATATACTAATATATAAAAAGATATTAAGAGTTATTAGATTGAATTATTCCATGTCGTGACTTAGGAGCTGATTCTACCGAAAAGTAGGCCAATGCTATGCTAAAGCTATATTATGTTACGTAGCATTTGCATATAAAATATTACTAAAAACTGTCAAATTGCTATATATTTACTGTGCAGACATTTAACACATTAAATCTAACTTCATTCATATGTTATTATGCCACATCACAAACATGCATTTTTTTGGCGATTGTGCGTTTTCTAGGTTAGGTTTACTATCTTAAATGTCTGACTGCTGATAAATCTATTTTGTCTCACAATCAGATTGAAAGAATTTCCGGTATAGAAATCATCGTTAAAAACGGAAATAGATTTTCTTTTTGAATAGCGTTGACTTTTCCGGTAAATAAGAATATTAAAGGAATTAATCGACTTACGTTTATTACCTCATGAGCGCTTAATTAACAAATCGATACGAAATCGCATTTTATTTTATTATTTTTAGAGCCATTCGACACGGGCGGTTTACGTTGCGAGGAATATTTGAAGTAATGGCAAACATAAAGTGTGAAAAATAATTACACATAAAGTATACCTTTATGAGGAAAACGCAAATAAAAGAATGCGGAATAAACACGGCTGTACTTAAAAAGCGGCACCGTTTGTAGTTTCATATTATAATTTGATTGACTGTGGGTTTTTAATGTGACTCGGGTGCTTTACTAGTAGTAAATGATATTACTAATTATATGAGCATAGTAGAATAGCAATTAAGTTCAGTCAGTAAAATATAGAATTAATGTGAACGAATGTCTCTGTGTCATAAACAGTATTCACTATTACAATTCTTTTTATTGTTTTTGAACAGGAATCAGTCCTATAAGCTCCAGTTCGGCAAATTCGACTTAATGCGTCGGTTTTACAGATGGCAACACAAATAGTTGTCTTATGTCTGTATTATAAATTTTATTAATATAATTTCTGTAATGGTGCGAATAAGATAAGGGTTATTTCGCCTGGAACCATACTGCTATATATATTTTCAAATGGAAACCGATGTTACTACTGCTTGACAGCAGGCTTCTCGAAGCGAGATCGAACCCGAGGCTTCTGATTTAGGCAGTCGCTCTAGCCACTTACCCGCGAGTGAGCCCTCTTATACACTATTTTAAACCGTTCTATAAAATATTTTTTTATTTTTATTATTTTCTTATAAATTACAATCTGTCTAAATAGAAAGACATTGAGTAATTAGTTTGACAAATAACATAGAATTTTAAAAGGAAAACCCAGTAGTTCACCTTTTATAAAATGTACTAAATTATATTTTCTTAAATATTGGTATAATAAAGAAAAAAAAAGAAACTCAAATATATACATACAATTATGAACAAAGTACATTACACAGACTACATATACACATACACACACATACATACACAAACATATCATAGATAATATTGTAGAACAACTTATTATTGATTAAAGTGTTAGATCCATTAATTGCATTCTTTTTAGTCTTATATTAAATGTGGTGTTGTAAAGACTTGCTATCACTTCATTTGGATGATGGTCAATTTTACTCATGAAGTTAAGGGCACTTTTTTAATTTCTTCACTGTTTGTGAGTGTATCGGTGTCTTGGCGAATTAACCATGTTGGTACATACCTTGGCGCGGATATTGCATGTCTGAGTATTTTATTTTGGAATCGTTGCACCCCGTAGATGGATGCCCTTTATCCAAACTGGTTTGAGGATAACCTTGTATAATAAAATTGTATTATACATTGACAGTTTTGATCTAGTTTTATAGAATATGAGAGATTTTTTTAATTCTTAATATTATCATGAATATACATTAAAATTTTAACCCTTTTGCTACGAGGATGCTTTCCATAAGAGTGACGCTGCTATACGGACCAGCCGACCGACTAGTATTTTAAGATTTTTCAATCATTATCAATATAAATATATTAAGTTTGTTTTTTTAAAGAACTTAAAATGACAATAAATATTAGCAATAAATATTATTAGTTTAACTCACAGTGGTAAATTTTGAAGTAGAGGCGATGCTCATATCTTTTGTTATATTGATTTTTGCCTTGAGACAAATTGATCATACCAATTTCTAAATAAATGGCGTATAAAAAATTAATCAATAAATGTTTGAATTCGTAGTATTCAAAGCTTTGAACTTTCTGAAAATTTGTTTGAGATTATGTACTTTTACGATTTATATAAATTATCTTATAGAATTTTAATATAGAACCGTCAAAGAAAAAATCAAATATTTTTTTATTGGATTATTCAATTATATTTTCTAATTGTGAAAATGTTGCCGCTCGAGATATTATTGGTACGTAGCCACCATTATGAAGAAATTTAACATTATTCTATGCCTCTGCTGTGTTTTCATTTTAACAAACTATTTATTTATCCAAGGACGTCTGAAAAACAGTACTAAATATCTTTTATAGCTGATGTGTCCACTGATTCGTTCTGGTACATGGTTACAATATGTGCGCGCTAATATTTATGACGCTTTGCCTAGCATATACAAAAAATATCGTTAGCCAATAGAGGAAAAATTCAAAAAATGCGCAGTTTTCATTATGCGCATGATAAATTTCGGCTTTGTCAATACATAAAGCATGTATCAGATTTGATAAATGATACTCTGCTGAACTAATGGACGCCTCTCTTGATTGATTCGTCGTTATATTTCTCGCGACTCTGGCGTTTTTCAAATGACAGGGATCACAGACCAAAAACTAATTTATGACTAGCGTCGGGAAAAAACAATTTCCGCGAGTGCGAAATGTGGAAAAACTGTCTTGTTGTGTAACAGATAATTCAACCTATCTTTCTTTAGGTCGCGTACTTGTCGTGGTCTGAATTATATCGTGCAAGATAACACAAATGGACTAACGTTTTATTCACTTACTTTGTGCGGAACAATTTACTTTTTCTGAAAAAAATATAATACAAACTAAGTAATTATAATTGATTAATATTTATGTGTTTTATTAATTACAATCTGTCTATATTACGGGGACATTCAGTAACCGTTTTGACATTTTTGTATATAGCTCGTTTTTCAGTAGTTGTGCTATCCTAGTTGTAAAGCGTTGTGACTACTTGCGACTACTTCATAGTATTTCTTGACTTCATATTTTTTATGTATTTATGCCCATGAAAGTGGTGTCCTAAAACTCTACGTGAAGCCAAAACGGGGCAATAGTAATGATCATAGGTGTCATGAAAAATGGGAGGGAGATGTGTTGATTAGTTTTTGGCAAAGGCAGGTTCAGCGGTTTCGGAGATACAGAGCTAAATGTGCAAAAAATGGCGGTTTTTGGGGAGAACTGTGTCCGATTTGAATTATTCAAATTTCAAAGTGTTTCAATTTTTTTTTAAATTTTTTTTTCAAAAAACATTTTTTTTTGTATATAGAAAATAATTCTGATTTTAATTGTAATTTTGACTTAAGTTCTAATATACTTTAAACAAATATCTTCAACTTTGCAATTCAGTTTATCTTATAAATATTAGACAATGTTACAGTATTTATTTATAATAATCTATTTGAAAACATTTAATATTCCTCGAACATTTCATTACGGTTTGGAAAGTTCCTGCAATATACCTTGAGCCACGATGCCATACACACCTCTTATATACTTTAAATAAACAATATTAACTTTGCAATTCAGTTTATATAATTCATATAAATATTAGACAGTGTTTTAGTAATTATAATAATCTATTTGAAAACATTTAATAATCCTCGAACAGTACGGGAAGTTCCAGCAATTTGTCTTAACCACTAGTTCTATTTATTTTTAGCAGAATTTTAGAGTGAAATTATATTAATGATTTGGTTTCAAATAATAGCAATAAAAAGAAATCTTATTGATTGGCACGATTTTGATCAATAATTTCGAACTTTATGATAATGTAATGAAGACTAATGCTATTTTCAATTATATTTGATGGGACGAGTGGGCACAACCATGATATGATATTTACCACTATACTCAGATAAAAAAAATCTCAAATGCAGTCAGCTATAAAGTATGTTGTCTTTCATCCAATTCAGATATTGTAACGCACAAATAATTGTATTCAAGTAAAATTCGCACCAATTAACTTTTCAAAGGGTCCACAAACAAGGGAGGCTTTGTGTTTGAAAGTTGGTTTTGAAACAGTTCCAAACATATCATACTCCATCCAATACCGCAACGCGACGTTTCTAAACAAAAGCACCAAGAATCCAATTGTGAGCTTTGAATTCCATATAATCACAACACAAATAACGAGCATGATAACAATGTATGTAATTCGGCTGTTTCATAACGCAGAAAATTACATAGGCGTTATATTTCATTGTGATATTATATTAATATAAGATTTATGACATGCATATGTTGATAATAACTTGGTAGAATTAAATTTTCACTAATGACATGTCGCACTCTTGATTAGAAAACACAATTACGTGTCTTCATCTCGAAAACCAAATTTGCATGTCATAATAAATATGTTTAATAAACTCTGGGATGTACTCGTATATTCATGCATTTCTTTTGCAAGGAGGAAATAATTTACAGTATGTAGGTTTTTAGATTTTTGTATTAGTACACATTGTATATCTAATTTCATGAACAAAAATCGGAAGTAAGTGAAAATATATCAGTTGCAGTAAGTAATCTACTTAATCAATCAGAATTAAGATTTAGTAAGTTTTAAAATTGTCACAACAGAAATGTATTATTACCAAGAAACGGACCGGTCAATCTTTTTCAAAAACGATTCTCAACTGATATATTTCGAACAGTTCGAATTTCCAGAATTGAGTGAGAATTTTTTGCCAAATCCCAGACAAAAAATATTGAGAATTTAGTTAAAGGTTGCCTGATCGTTGCCTGAACTCAAGCCCCTATTGCATCTCATTAAATGGCGTTCAAAACGTCGATGAAGGGTCGAATTTTAGCCTACATAGAATATACACACATAATTTTCAAAATTTCAGTGTCAGCGATTTGCACTGACTCGAAACGTCGAGAAATTTAGTAAATCGAAATTTCTGGAAAAAGCTGACTCTTCTTTTGAGCATGCATTTTTCTAATTCACTGTTCATTTATCTGTGTAGGACTAATAATGAAAAATACATTTAACTTTCTCATACACAAGGGAACTTTGTTAAATATGTGATTTGAAGCACGAACCGATATGATATTAGAAGAGTTGCTAACCAAATGTACCATCCTGCAAATAGGGCCAAACTGAGATACGGTGAGGATATGATGAAACAACATTCAGTAATTTTAATGGCTTATTAAATAAGGAAAAAGATCGAAAGGTCACCCAGTGGTGATCCTATTCAATGTTGTATATGTTTAGCTTATAGATGTAGTCCTAATGTGAAAAAATTTAAATAAAGCCTACGAGTAATTGTACATATTATAGGATCACTAAGGGATGTCAAAAATAGGGCGTTTTCTTCTGAACCATGATGTTTGGGTGGTGCTGTATTCTATCCTTGTATCTCAGACTGTTTTTTCAATTTTTTCCTTAACTGTGTACATGTTCAAATCTGTATGAACTAATCAATTTGGAACATACTTGGGTGCGTTTATAATTTTTTTCAAAATCTTGTTTTGAAATCTTTGAGTTATGGCGATGTTGGATTTGCGCGGCGTTTCCCAAATCTGTATTTCGTACGTCCAAATTGGTTTTAACACTGTCACTAAGTGGCAGAAAAATATCTGCCCTGGCTTTAAAGTTGTTTCACATTTCACAAAAACTCAGAGCGAACTATGGGGCTTCTGGTTTATTTAGGTAATTAAAAAAAGTAGAATGTCGAAATAAAATATGAAAACAATGGCGTTCAGGTATATTTGCGCTGGTCTATTCTGGTTACCAACTCCTCGTTTATGCCGTGATATGACTCATTAAAACATCTAGGAAGTATGCCTATAATTATTTATTTTATCCAATATTATATTCAGAAGTCATATATGAATGCGTGATTACGCGAAACTCTCTCGTCATACTACTCCGTCCTGAAATCGACGATATATTTATTAATAGTATAATAATAAAAACGATAAAATCTATAACATCCCTCAATGTATTACGTTCAGTCACAATGACTTAGGGCCATTACGTGTACGGTCACTAAGTTTCGCCGCTGAGCGGTTAGCAACGTGTCAATCAATGTCAGGACCAACTACTGCCTTTCAGATAATGGATGTTTTATTTTTGTTCGTAGTGATACGGATGCTAGATTTACTTTATAATCACTTTATAATTCTTATACGTTTTGTTTTATTTTATTTCTTTCTTCTTCACTTTAATTCAATTTTTACTGCGGTTGTCTTACTCCAATTTTAAAACTACTGCACTTGACAGGTATAAAGTCTTTGATCGCACCAACGTATTGGAAATATCACAAATAATTGAAAGTCATAACATTAAATTCTGTAAAATCTGTCGAAGTGTGAGCTTAAAATTCGCTGATAGTAGTGTCAAAAGAAAATTTATTAATATATATTTTTTCTTAAAAAATTAATGTTATTTATATTAACAGATTATATTATTTATAAAAAATATTAATCATATTTGAAGAACAAAAACTGGTTGAGCCTGATGTCTTGAACCAAAATTTCTGGAGAAAATAAAATCAAAATTATAAATTGATTTTAGATTGTAAATTAAAATTAAAACCTTTTACATTAGAATTTTGAAATTTTTTGAATATTTGTGGTTTTTCATGCAAATTAAGATTTTAGTTTAAATTAGTTTTTTTTGAACAGCTTGTTTGTCTTGAAAAAATATCAATATTTTTACAATGTTAAGATATTTTGGAAAATAATTAAGAAATTATTATAATTATTCAGCAAGAATCAAAGATGAAAATATGCACGAAACTCAAAATTGTAATTGATTTTATAATTTAAATTTCTTTTACGTATACATTTTAGAATTGGCTTTTTTTATTTTTTGTAGATTTTTCTTGCAAATTAAGATTTTTGTTTAGATTTGATTATTTTAACAGCTTGTTTGTCTTAAAAAAATATCTATTTGTTGCAACGTTAATTGTTTAAGACTCTTGGAAAATAATTAAAAAATTATTATAATTATTTAGCAATAATTATGGAAATACATACGATATTATATTAAATTCATCTCACGTAGTAATATAAGATGAAAATTCAAATAAAAATATAGCAAGCTTTTATGTTAGAAATAGATATTTTTAGAATTAGATTTTTTCTGAACAGCTTGTTTGTCTTGAAAAATTATCTATTTGTTACAACGTTAATTTTTAAAGACACTTGGAAAATAATCAAGGAATTATTATAATTATTCAGCAATAATCAAAGATGGAAATACACACGAAACTGAAAATTACACACAAAAACTCATGTTTTTTGTTAACATTTGAAATATTTTTAATGAATAGAAACATCATGTTGATTAGTATAAAATACTTTATTAAGTAGAAAAGTAAGATTGAATTTGTCAATTCCCTAATTATAGAGTCTTGTTCCAAAGTGAATCTTATGCAACATTTTAAAACTCTTACTTCTAGTTACAGAACCACTTTAGTAAATTTTTGCTCAGGGTTGAAATACGTATGAAAGTCTATTATTTTGATATCCATATATCAAATACGGATGATTTATTTTTAGAAGTCTCGACAAACATTGCAATTAATTCATGCTGTTACTCGATTATTTAACATGTATTTTAGTTTATTTCACAAAATAACATCAAATCATCAAAAGTGTTTGCTTTATCTTGAAGTTATTGAATTAAAAACCAAGCGAAATTCTGTTATGATGTATTTATACATGAAAATGATTTTCAATATTTTCAGACGGTTATTTAAGACATTTTCCAACGAGACTACTAAGTAAACAATAATATTTATATTCATGCCTCTTTTATGTGTAATATGAATACTTCTCGAGCATTATTTTCATTGAATAAAAAAAGTGTATTTATAAGCTACCTCGATAAATATTTGTTATACACGTACAAAACGGTATTACGCTTCTCCACATCGTACATTTTCCGATAATTGAATAAAAAATATATGAAAGATTCCGTTATATCTTTTATATGCATAATTCATCAACCGTGAAATATGATTCTCTGGAAATATTGATTTCGAAAATAGATTACGTCTTACAATTCATTTTTACTATTTAATTTTTTTTCTAATATCATCTGCAAGACTGCGATGTCAGCCGTTTTTCTCTAGAAAAGTTTCTTCATAAATTAAAAACTTGTACAACTAATACTCATTTCAAAATGGAGAAAAAATCGTTTTTAAAACTTTCGAGCAGTGTGCTGTCTTGAGCAGGATTTATTTAACTCTTTTGGTTCGTGCGATTTGCCAGGATTCTGCAAGGCGAGTGCAGAAATGTGCAGACAGAAGGGGACCGTGAACAAAAAGGCGAAGATAAACGAGCGAGTTATTGCAACAAACAAAATTCACTCTTGGAAATAACAAATAATGTGTCTTCGTGATGACTTTGTCGGATTTTATGTATATATATACATATATATACACACATATATATATATATATATATATATATATATATATGAATTGTGGAATCGATTCTCTCTTAATCTTACCCTCCTTCCACAAATCTCTATTTCATAATAGCCATTTTAGTGTCAGTGAGTATTTTTTACTGTATTTTTTCATATTTTTCTGACCTTAAGATATATCATGAATTTTAAAAATTGTACAAATTATTAATTGAATTATAAATTGTACAAATATTTCTCTTAATATTTTTTCAAATAATTTGCATAAAGAGCAATTTTTGCAAAAAAATAGAGAGATTGAATGTTGAAATCTGGAGATACCACAGTTTTTGATAGTGAACAATAGGGCACGAATCTATTATAAAGCTGTAAAATTTTCCTTTCTCTTTCATTATTTTTCAATCCTAATCAAATCGCTGGACATGCCACAATATAATTTAAAAATGAATGATCGGATGTTGCTTCGTAATTAAAAAATTAATGCATTCATGAACAATACGGTAATAATATATCAAATTCTCGATTTTTTAAATATACCGTTTTCAAACGTTTTTTCCGATATACATACATATATATGTATATGTAATTATGATTTACTAATATTATTGATAGGATATTATAATTAAAATTTTCAGAAATTGGTTTATCAAATAGTTTTGAACCAACTATCTAGCATCTAACATCTTTTGTTGCATGTATATTTTCCCCAAGATGCACATTTGTGGTTTTAAATTACTATTCTGTAGAGTTTATATTTTTACGGCTGGTTAACATAACGCAATAGTAAAAGCTGTCGGGCTTAATCGTGAAATATTTTCAATGTGAATTACTGGTCTAATATTTCAAAGTTAACATTGCGCGTGCGATGTGCATGTTTGCATTTCGCTGCGGTACATTAGGTTGATATAAGTTCGCTTCAAGAATAACATTTACTCTTATAATCTAATATCATATTTCATTTCGCTATGCATTATTATTAACAAATGTAAAGTTATACTTGTATTTTTTATTTTTTTTACGGCTTAGAATAAAATTGTAATTTTTGGTATTTTGTTTGTCAATAGGCAGATTTTCAAGCTTTTTATGTTGTAAGACCCCTAGCAATATTTGCAATATTTGATGACTAGTCATAAAAAGAATATAATCTCTTTCATCATTAGTCTTATTTTTAAAATCAATCAGAATCAATTTATACACTCACACACATAAATTTACTATGATAAACAAACTATTGGAATTATTATTATATAAATTGTCACTCCAATGAGTGATGCACCTATTCTGTTTATTTCTGCAAAGATGTAGTTAGATGTAGTTGCTAATGCTCTTGAATATTATTTTTTGGAATTTTTTTTCAATCTTTCTGAAACTGTTGTCTCAAGAAGTTATGAGACTAGAAAATGATCTTCTATTGGTGACGAACCAAAGAAAAAAGTTAGAACCATTACCCTTGTTAATGTCCTAAGGAGAGATTTGTATTTCTGCCAAAAAACCGATTTGCTAATTTTATGCGTTCTAGACGTTTTAAGCTATTCCGAATCGAATGATACCAAATTGAGAAAAATTATGTGTGTGAACGTAAACAGGTTTTCGACCTTTCGTCGAATTTCAAAAATTTAAAAGCCATTCTATGCAACTCGATAAGGACTAGCGTTTGTTAGTTTTGCGCGACGATCAGCCAAGCCATTTGTTTGCAAATACCAATTTTTTTCTGGAGATAGATATCATGGTCTTCTAGAACACCATAAAATATTATGGTTTTACGACAAGTCGTTTAATTTTAAAAATTTATCAACATTTGTAAAAATATTATAGTCAAAGTTTGTGTTAAAAGTTGTATGTGATGTGAAGAGTCAAACATTGTCCCTTATTAAATTTGGAATAATAAGCTACGATTTTAGGATATACAAGCTCGTATTTGTGCAATATTATTAATATAATTACAGATAATTTTAATTTTGGATTTTTATCATAATTTAACAAAAAATATAAAAACTCTGCAACATTTTTTTTTTAAATTTAAATCTACAAAATATTGAATTTTTCGAAAGATTTTGCATTTTAATAACATTTTGAAAATAAATCCTCATTTTTTCATTATCCGATATTTTTTATCTATAAACGTTATTTAATAATTATGTGTTAATAAATAATGGTTTAAACTCAAAATTATTGTTTAATTTACAAAACTCTACAAGTATAGATTTCGTAAAACATATTATTTTTAGTTAAAATTGCTTTCTTAAAGTACCACTAAAATTATTTCTTTGACTGTTAATACAAAACATCTTACAAAATGCACAGCATATTGAGAGATCAAAGTTGACTTTTCGATTGTTCCCGAGTAAGAAATTCACTCATGTGATATATATGAATATGCTATTTTATAGCGATTTAAAGTTTGAATGTAAAAAATATCTACTGTGTCTTCAAATAAGAGATATACGAAGTATTAAATCATTACATTTTTAGATTCATACTAGACGCTCAAATATAACTTATAAATTATTAATTGAACAAACACAAAACATGATGATGAATGAAAGGATCGTCTAAGACCACATTTAGAATTGAACAGCGCTGTGTATCTAACTTAATTGGAATCTTTCACCGAATCCAGACTATTTAATGAGTAATAATATTTATTTCATGGCTAATTTAGTCATAGTCAGCAGTCTAGAAAAGGGTTTTGAGAATTGCGTTCTCATTATTTTATAATGGATTTTCTTGTACACACGCGGCCGAGCCACCAATATAATGCAACGCAAGACTTATTTCAGTCTTTGAATATTGAAACATTAACAGACTAGATATAAAAACTTACATTACTCTGAAAATAATGTAATATATATTTAATATAATGAATACACGAAGTTTTTAATTTTTAATCAAACATATCGTGAATCCCTATTTTCATTTCAAGGACCTCGCAACATTTTTGCTGCCTTTGAAATTCCAGTTGTCGTACAAATTACTTTTAGTCCTTCACAGTAATTGCTACAATGATATTCAATAGTTTTACTAATAATTAAATATAGTATAGTGGTATCCAAAATATAATACTCACTTTTTTCATTTTCTAATATTAATACCATTTTCTCGTAAGTTAAAGCTTCTATCTATCAAATTGTAAGTTTGGCATGCAGCCGACCTTTCCGCTGCCAAAAGAATTGAAAAGAAGATTTTACAGTCATGAAAAATGTTGTAATGCATTTTGTTTAAATTAGTTTCTTGTTGTCAAACTGCAATATAAAATTTTTGATTTTTTTAGATTTAACATCAACAGATGCAACATCAAATACTGAAATTATACCCTTATTCTGTTCAAATATGTTTTCATTCATTTACAGGTAATAAATAAATTTTATAGAATGTAATAGAAAAACTCTTTAAATTAATTAAATTGAACACTTACTTGAATTGAACAGAATACGAAAAATATACCTAAGGATAATATATAAATGAGAAAAAAGAGTGCGCGTAAGGTTCACACGCGATTGAAGTAAAACTTAGTTGCTACTGTACAAAGTAGCAAATTTAAGTTAAGTAAAACTAAATACATCATATAACAATTTTGAATAATGTTTATTAGTAATATGGTAACACTCGTGATGCACACATTTATTAGTGTCAACCATTATACACATTTATATAATGATAAATTATAAATTATATATTTATAATAGCATATGTATAATATTTAAAAACAATAATATAATTAAAGTCTTACTTCAATTATGACATGATCGGTTTGTCATTGTAATTAGCATTTAGAAATGAACCTTCATTTGATACATGAAGTAATTGCTGATTAATAACTTCTATAATATTCGTTCACACAGTGGATTATGTTAAACAACGTCTAAACAAATATAGTTTTCGCAACTTCACTCATCATGTAATTGTGTTTGAACAACTTCATGTAATTAAAATTAACATACATTTATTGACTGCTTGTATTTTGATTTTACTTTTTCGCTGGCGATACAATCTTATTCTTTGAACAGCTGTAATATCTGTCTTGCCTAAAAAATATTTTCCATTTTAATAACTACAAAGATTTATCTAAGAAACTACGAATAATATAGAAATAATTTCTAATTAATGAACTTACGGTTAGTACACGGAACAGTGAAAATTTACCGGGGACAGCGTAAAATATTCTTCTGATTCAGGTATTTTTTTATTAAATCAAGATTTGTACTACGATGTATATTTAAAATGTTTATCTATGCCGATTTCGTTGTTGATATCGGTACACATACAATGTTGATTCCGTTACGCATACAACGACAGATCACTATTCACATACACGACGACTAATCACAATCGATCCGTATTGAAATGATTTCATCGAGAGCGAATGAGGTACAGTTCGGGCGTAACGCAATTTTCGTTGCATTTGTACGGATTTACAGCCTAGTCACGCCTAAAGAAGTTTTGCTTCAAAAATGTTAACTATTTTTTAAAGTTTCCTTGCGATACTTCACAAAAAATAAAATATTATTAATTTGCTCACTGTTATCTTATTAATAATTTCTAGTTGAAAATTGATCCATTATTAGTTTAAAGCTATTTGTAAATAATATCTATTTTAAATATTAATTTCCATTAAATCCTCGTCTAACACACAATTCACTCAATTGCAATAAATTTAAGTAATTGCCTTTGTTTACTTAGTAGTAAGGTATGTTACCTCTCAAATTAGATTTCCATGTTTTTCAAATTCAAATTCAAATTCAAAGCTAGAAACCATGAATAAATAAATACAGCAAATATACGAATAAATAAATACAGCAAATATATCGTATATGTGTCATAATAAGCATTCAAAATTTCATTGCTAGTGGAAATGTGCATTTGGATTCGTCACATAATGCATTAAATTAGTTAAACAAATAAATCGTATTATGACTGCAAAGTTTCGAGTTTTGAGCAATTGTACTCTCTGTAAATTAGATTGTGACTGAATATTTAACCTTATCATGATGTTAGTGACGATATTCCTCCTTAGCCAATTTTATGAAATTTTATATTTACACGTAATTCAATCAGTATGACTGAGATTAGGGCATCTATTGGGCAGTATGACTAAGATTACGCCTTAAGTAGTAAGTTAGCCTCCTTCAATTTTTTTTTCTTATTTTTTTGGACCAATCCATTTATAATTTGTAACTATAGAACACATGCAGCCATAAACTTTCATCCTTCTACCACAAACCTATATTTCTCAAGTCATTTTATAAATCAAATAATTGTTTATCCCACGTGCAGTCACTGAATGTTTTTGACTTAATTTTAGTTCTGATTTTTTTAAAGTTCAGCAATAAAAAGCTTGAATTTTATTTTAAAAACGATTTATTTTTAGTAAATCCAAAAATTCAAAATTCAAAAATTATTGAATTAATGAAATGCGCTGTAATTATATATGAAAACATTGAATATCCAAAATTGCCAATTCAATTTAAATAAAATTAGTTTCAAATTAGAAAATTAGTAGGCAGGCATTTGCAATGACTGTTCATATATCCCAGTAATATTTATATGAAGCACGCGTTGCAGTGGGTAAACCATCCATTTAATTTGTGTTAGCTGCTTTTTTCATCTAAATACTACACACTTTTCTATTCATAATTAGTTATTCTTTATACTAAAAATTTTCTAGAAATATTTTTCATCGCTAAACAACGTTTTCTAGGCTAGCTAGTATAATATAAAATGTAAAAATGAATTAAACGAGGAATAAGTGCATTTTTTTAATTGATATAATTAATGAGAATTGAGATTTAGCTATTTAGCAAAATTTCATTCACCAGGTTATTACAAAAATAAATTTCCGATTTTAACTAAAAACCAATCTATACAATTACCGTGCAGTCGTTTTTGGTAACGTAATTAATAATGAAGACTAAATTTTTTTGTTAATGATTCTCTTGAGATATCTCAAAGCATCGTCGATTTTTATACTAAGCATTTTTTTCATATTATTAACAAAAATTATTATTTTTTGTCATACAAATTTTTTGTAATTAATAATTACATACAGATACTTGCAATATTTGAACGTGCTCTGGATCTTTGAAAATTTATTTCAAGATATCAAATTTTTGAGTAAAAGTTAACGAGTTGTAATTTAAGTTTAGATTACCAATATTTTAACTTGTTGTTTAAAGTTTTTTTTAACAAATTACATCTTTCTTTTTAAATTTTTATACTAATGTTAGGAGAGAGAGACCATACGTTCTGGTTTGGCCGGGACAGTTCCGCATTTCCACCGCGTGTCCCGGGTGTTTCTAATAGCAATATTATTTGTTCCGGATTTAGATCTTTTGTCCTGGGTTTTCGAAAAATGTGGCATTGAATTGTACCTTTGCAATCACTTAATAATAAAATCACAACAAATCATCAAATATTTGAAAATAATATATACAACGAGTATGCTTATATGAAACAATACTAATGAAAATTGACAAATGCGTAACATTAGGACTTCGAACTTTTATTTTCAATTTTACGAAAATTAGTAAAAATTATTAAAACGAACTGGCAGAAGTGCTAAATTTTACTAATTGTAAATCAATTATTTACAAAACTTTATACAAGGCTGGAAAGCGGTAAAAACAAACTTTTTACTAAAAGTCATTCTGGTTCAAAAAATGATTCATTTAAAAAAAAAAGATTTTTGTTATATCTTTAAATGATATTTGTTATTTTAACTCATATTTGTTATTTAGAATAAAACACTCTCCCATCCCGGATTAGCATAACTACAAATTGCCATTTGGGATTTGATAGAAAAAAAGGTTCCCTTATTTAATAGCTATCTTTAAATTTTTTAAAATAGGTTATTCATTTATACATATAAATAGCTTATATAGAGTCTATTTAATACTCTGCATTTGCGTAAACTAAGGTAAAAAAATAAATTAGAAGCGATAAAACATTCGACATATTTTATAGAAATAAAGATATCAAATATGTAGTATATCTATCTAGAATTGTATGATATTCAGTGATGTTGTCTTACCTGTGTTTGTGTCGTCAAAAGTCACCCCTCTCATAATCCTTCGTGTTTGAAATGACTGAAATATTTCAGTTCTCACTCCACATATGGTTGACACTTTCCAACATTCTATAGTTAGATCACTATATATAGAGTGCGATTATAAATCAGAGTAAACAGCTATTTAATTTAAACTAACATTATTTTAACCTATTTATTAGCTATTAATATTTATTTATTTATTAACACACCACACACAGAGAAGACTGTATATTAATTCATTAATTAGATAATTTTAATATTAGCATAATTTTGGACGTTTAAGTGAATAACATATTTTTTAATTTATGAATGAGTTAAATTTATGAATATATTGTACTTATTTATATGTAAAATCACAGAAATACAAAACTTTAGCACATTTTATCTAGAATAATTTTCGTACAAGTGTAATATCAGTTTAAAAGTTTTCCACTTATTTAAAGTATCACAAACACATGTATAGTTTCAATGATTCGTTGTAATTAGGAGACGCCGGTCTTCGCACAATCTTTCTGAAACAGCAATGAAATTATAATAATTAATACAACTTGTTTTAAAGTGGTAATTAAGTAGAATTTAATGGATGTCGTTAATTATTATGATACAAATGACGATATTATGCATTTCCATGTTCAGTTATTAATGCTAACATTGTCATTAATATTACAAGTAATACTAAATATATATTAAATTATACCAAAGTTCAATAAATTTTGTTTATTTTAATGAATTATCATTTGTGTACATTACATCAATACATTAAAAATTGATTTTTTTTAATTTACATTAAAAAACTGTAGTTCAAAACCCATTGCGAACAACCTGATTTAAGCAGTAATAATATTCAATTGCACTTAAAAAGCAGAATTATAATTATGTTTGGGATTGCTGTAAAAAGTTAAAATATTCTTCAGATTTTGATAAGTACAACCATTAGGTACAAAATCTACATATCAAAACAGAACCCATATTCGGTTGCTATTAATTTTTGATTGCCGTTTTAATCAGTAAAATGATAACAATTAAAAACATTATGTGGTTTTGTATTATATCTAATTTTTACATTAAATTATGTATTATTAACTTACCGTAAGATGGGTTACAGTAATCGGAAAAAAATTAAAAATTAAATCTTTTGCATATCTTCACGTTTCAAGACCTCCCAATCATTTTGACAGATCTTAAAAAAAAATTGATGTATACAATAAATAAAAAAAAACTTCTATTGACGGAATGAACAATTGATTAAATTTTTGAAAAGGCACATTTAGCGGTTTCGGAGATTCAATAAAAAAAGTAAAAAAATACCATTCAGTCAACAATAATTATTAGACATATATACATTAAATTAACATATATTTTGATAAGTTCAAATTTTCTTCACATTTCTGAGGTTCCGAACCAAGATTGATAATGTTTAACCTTTGGACAGCAAAGTTTAAATAATTTGTCTGTGAAACTGAATTTAAATTTAAACAATTCATTTTTTTTTTAATTGTGAAAAAATCCCAAAATTCACAGAAGTATCTAATTTTTTCAAACTTTTTAAAAACTTCCAAAGCTAATAAAAATTTTAAATTTATGTACAAGAAATTTCATCAATTTGCCTTAAGGCAAGATGCCATGCACCACTATTTACAATTATATTTTTAAAATTTTGTGGAGGTCCCCTAAGTAATAAAGTAAATAAATAACAGTAGTGCAGAAAATTAATTTGATCAATTTACTGTTTTACAGTCACTGCGATAATTTAACTTAGTTGTGCAGATTTTGATCGATAACCGATGATGTTTTAAGTAACTCTCGATTCTTAAGATTTTGATGAATTTTCATAAGCTAAACCTTTTTTAGATAAATAGAAATTATCTAATTATATCTAGACATACACTAAAAATATTTTTTATAAAATCTTCATTGACAATTATATTAATCAGTATAATATCAAATATTAACATCTTTGTCAGTTTGAATATATTTGACCAACAATCACACTATAAGATGAAGATTATTTTGTTTTAATTGTGTGTCCTATATATTGCGATTACCACTTCGTTACTATAATGAAAAGAACTTTTTGGTAATATTAACGCCATGCGGAAATGGGCTACTGCGCTCTACGGACACATTTATTTTCATTTGCACTCCGACCTATTACACTCGTTGGAAAATAACATGTTTGCCAATACGAGCTTTGTATTATTAAAAATACCTTATTTTCTTATAATAAATTCTCACTCATCATTTATCTCGATAACTATAAATTATTTGAGCCATGTATATTATATATAATATATAGTTGCTATTGATATTTGTTTTCCAATGCACTTTTTATTTTATTTAATGAAATGTTCCTGAATTTTGTATCATAAGACTATTAGTACTATTTTCGATTGACAAATATAAATGCATTATTATAATATGTTTAAATTTTTTATACAATTTATATTTCGATTATTTAAGCTTGAAAATTATATTTACCAAATATTTCATTAGAAATTGAATCAAGGTATTGAAAGTCATAATTGAAATCTAAAACAAATATTAAAACATTGTCCTTGCGTTTACTTGAGAGTAATACATAGCAGTGTTCAACAAATTATTATTTCTAAAAAAGTTGCAATATATGTTAAAAGTATTTGTTAAAGCCAAATGCAATAAGCCCAAATAACTGACAAATTGAGCAAAAATATAAAGTTTGTAACTCCAGTTATTTAAAACAATATACCAGTTTAGTCAAGTTAATCTTTGTCTTTTGGCTAGTTCGGCTATAATTTTTTAAATACTAATATATTTACGGGTATAAGCGTAAATATATTTTTGTGTTTAAAATGACCGACTTGAGCTATAATTCAAGTTGTAGAAGTTAAAAAGAACACTGTGGCCTGAAATTTATATGAACGATACAAAAACATTGCTTGTTCTTTAATTCTGGATATTGTACCATTTCATGAACTAACTTAAAGTAATTTTCAATATACGATTACAAAAACAACGTTATAGTATTTAAATTTAGTAATTTAAATACCAAATAATTTTCTCGCGAATTGTGTACCGTCGGCTACTGAATTCCTTTCAAAAAGTAAACTAAGGTAAGGCGTGGAAAATAGGTTTAATTTGACTTTTAGCAATTATACTTTAAAAACCAAATCAACTACATAAAAAATAACACATATCAAAGCAATAACTATCTATGTTTAGTAAATTTCCTTGATAATTCGTTATTGTGGATCTATGTTTTGTTCTTTTATGAAAAAGTTTTATGAATAATAGTTACATTACTTAATGAATTTGATATAGTTTAATTATTACGTTAAACAAAAATACTATGAATAATTTTTTAAACCAAGTAAACAAAAAATTATCAACCTATACTATTATAAAATTGCGTTGCTGAATATTTCTATTTAATTTATCATAATCAGACTCAATGTATGTTGAAATACAATTATTGCAACTAAAGTGAATACATATTCTATTTGAAATACATCCTTTATGGGTACATATTTTTGTAAAGATTGCACTGAATTCAATCTTCATATGGAACTTTTTCGGGAGAATTCTGCAAAGTTGGAATAACTATTAATTTAATTAACTTTTGTAAAATTGCTTTTTTCTACCTATTTTACATTTTTATTTAAAAGTTTTTTTATTGTGATATTACTGAGATATTGCTGGTGGTCCTCTTTACCCGCGACCTTCAAGCCCCGCTCTGCCCTTATTAAAAATTGTGAAAATACTCCATATATTTAACAATTGTATACTTATTTACCATTTATCATTTTTATACCTACTATATTTAACTTCCCGTAGGGCAAGTTATTGTAATCGCAAAAAAATCTAAAATGGAAATTTTTATATATCTTCACGTTTGAAAGGTTTCTGAGTATTTTGGCATACCTTAGAAAAAATGTATATATGTGTGTGTGTGTGTATGTGTGTGTGTGCGGATACAAATTTTCGTCGACGATTTCGGGAACACCGATCAACCGATTTGAATAAGTTCTCAAAAATCTAATTTTTTCGAAGTAAATTTTTTTTAAAAATGTTAAGCGTTTTTTAAAAAAATAATAATTTTGGTACGGGAAGTTCTAGCAATTTGCCTTAAGGCACGATGCCATGCGCCCTACTAGTTCATTGAGTATAATTATAATATTCAGGTCTAAATATTATATCAGATGTTAATGTATTAATATATATTGGCTTTATTTTATTTTTTGTTAAAACATATAATTATATTATAATTAAATTACTTACAATTTTATTAAATTTGATTAAATTACTACAGCTTAAATAACATATTATAAAATTTTCCTGTATTTAACGGAAGCTTTTATGACAATTAGAAGTAGGATAGTGAATGCTATAATAGTAAATCAGTTTTATGCATAATGTTGTTGCGAAAACTTTATGTACACGAATCTAAATGCTAATCCCCATTTCAGTAATTCTCGCACATTTGTAACATTTGATTAAATCGGCGTCCGGCGAATTAATAAGCTGATTTGTTGAACAACGCTCCGTTAATTCCTGATATTTGGCCTAATATGAATAAATATATTTGCAGAGTGCTAACAATATTTACTACCCCTATGTTAGTATAGTGAATAGAAATAGTCTGCGCAGAGATTTAATTAGAAATCAGCAATAATCTGCTTCCGCAAATCGCATCTAATTAGACGTATGCGTGTCAGGCTTAACATTCTCTGGATAAATATGGGTACGGTTAATTAATTAATCTATTAATTTCATTGCGGTATTTAGATTTGGTAATTCAATACAGAAACTCTATGATAAACAATTTGTAATTATATACTAATAATCTGTTTGTTGTTTGATGTGTTTATTTCATGTGTGCCATATATGATAAAATATCAGATATATAGGGCTTATGATCGGATATACATTATTAATGTACATACAACATACTATAACATAGGCGTCGGCGTTTTTTGTTGTGTAGTTTAAATAATATATTTTTTCATCAAGTACAAACCAATTCGAAGTTACAATTATTTTAATATAAAAAATAACTGTTTTTTTTCTTATAAATAAACTAAAAAAAGATTTATACAAATTTTTAGTTGTATATAAGTTATCATTATAATCTTATTATTTTTATATAAACTATATTCTATATTTAGAAATATAAAATACAAAATATATAAAAATTACGTAATTAGATTGCAAAAAAAAACTCGATCAATGTTGCTATTTTTAGAGACCAAGTAAAAATGTAAAAGGGCATTCTAGAATTTTCCTGTTTACGTCCGTTTCCTGTCTATCACAAAGTTAATTATTATAGAAGAATTAATTTATAGAAAATCAAAATCACCATTATAGAGAAAATGCAATATTTAATTACAACGCTTTGTATCTGACTTAATTGGAATATTTTACCAAATCCAGACCATTTAATGAGTAATATTTATTTCATGGCTAATTTAGTCATAGTCAGCAGTCTAGAAAAGAGTTTTGTGAGCGACTGTGAGAAAAGGGTGCGTTGTTTAATTACAACTTTTAATTTTAAATATTCAAAGTTTCTACACGACCAATTAAGATGACATTATTTATACATTACTTAAATATTTTTTAATATTAGGATTTTACAGATTTTATTCTATTTAAAATGTACACTTCTGTCATTTTTTTTACAATACCTGTCTTTTTCCATTTTCAAGTCTAAAATAACTACCACTGACAATGAGTAAAATATTAAAATCTTATTAATATATTTGTCACTAAATTTACTGAATGCATCGCCAGATTGTAATTATGTGAAAATAAAAAACCTGTCTTCCTATCTTTAGTTCAAGATAACAGAAACAATTATTTGAACCTCAACGAAATTATCACTGGAAATTTAGTTAATATTAATTATGTGGCAAAAATATTACAAAATCCACATCCAAGTTTTTTTTATTTTGTATCTATGATAGTGAATTTATATCATCAAAAATATATTATTAAATAATTCTAACGTCGATTATAAATACAAACTTAATTTGTATAGAAGCATATCTGCTTCAATAAGGATATATTTTTGGATTTATATTATCTTGAACTTAAATGAAGCATTATTTATTCTTTTGGAAGCGATACTGATTATTTCAAAATAATTCAAAATTAAACTGAATTTACAAAAAAGTCTTAAGTTTTGAATTATATATTAAAAATATAAACTGTCTCAAAAGAATTGAAACAATTGTGAAAAAAAGCACGATGAGTAATTATTTATTCCAAATGATTTGGAATAATTATACAAATCGTATTCTGTATCAGGCTAATACACTTTTAGTTTTTTTATTAAAAAAAAAAATCAATTGTTAGTGAAATTTATTGAAAAAAAAACCTTCACGATAAGTTGAATCAGTTATTTTTTTCAATTATTATTGAATTATTTATGCAATTATAAAAGTATCATTTTATTACTGAAATTTTTCGCAAAAACTAGACGGTGACATTTCTGCATATTTTGTATGTAATAGAAATAGTGCAATAGTGTAATAGTAATAGAACTGAGTTATTTTTAAATCATGGAAGATCTGAACAAATCATAATACTGATATATGGTAATAAAATGATTATTACTCGTTTGAACAATAGCGCAAGGAGTTAAGATATAGTTAAATTGATTTTACAAATTTTAATGTAATATTAATAACATCATCACTAACCTCGTTAATATTTAAATTCACTTTTTATTTTTGTATAAAATTCACAAAAAAATATATTTGTATAAATAAAATTGTTAATTACAGTAAAAGTTGATTCTACGATTTTTTATATTTATTAATATGTAAAATTGGAATAAATTGCATTGGTAAAATAAATCGAAGAATACAATCGTAGCCAAAACGCGTTGGTATTTTTCAAGTGCACTTATTAATAAATTTTAAATTTTAATATATATTGATTTTAATTTATTAAACTTTGCAATAGATATATTTAATTAATAGTTAGATATTACTAATAAGATCAAACTTCTCTATACACTTTGATCAATCGGAATAGTTCCGACGGCTTTGCGAAGTCGGTTGAGATATTTCTTACTAAACTTTGCAATATACTAAATATTCTAGATCACTTTATTTAAATATCTTAATATTGCTCTATTCCATTTTATCAATCAATTATGATTTATATTTAATAATTATAACCAATAAATTTCTATCTGAATATGCATTTTCTATCTCAATAATTACTTTTATGATTGGAAATCTTAATCACTAGAAATTTCTGTTTAATTCAAAGTGTATTTTTCAATATCGTTATCGTTATTATTTATTGAAGTAAATTAAAAGTAAATACGCTTTCAATTTTATAAATACATATTAAATCAAATAAATTAGGTCAGCAAAATTAATATGTCCTAATTAATTATTATCTCTATTTTTTCAGGTAGGCAACTTTATGATCAAAAGAACTACTGCTTGCGTGACGAAAAAAGGTTTGAGATTACATAAATAATAATTTATATTATATACGCATGGCTTTCTTCTACTAGCATTTTCTTATTTTGAATATAACATACATATTTAATTAAGAAATTCCGATTTGCTTAATTGCCTAAGAAAACTAACGAAGATAATAAATGATATAATAGATATATTTTCAATTTGTATAAAAGAGTTTCTATAAGATATATATTGTAACTCTAAAATACAATTGTAAAATATTATTTTTATAAAAGTTAGTAAAAAAAAACATTTGCACACACACACACACACATATATATATATATATATATATATATATTTATTTATTTATAATTTAAAACCTCACTGGTAACTTGAAATGCAGTTTGCAAATCAGATCTCTTCACATATAACACACTGTTATATCCATTTCCTAATTGCTATAAATTTTAGATATTTTAACACAAATCAACCACTTAATTTTGTATATGTTTTTAGCAGCTAGTTAACTGAGTAATTAAATTAATTACGAATAGGGGTCAAATAGATTTTAAGGTTCAAAAAAAAATAAAGAAACAATTATTAGAACTTCAACAAAATTATCAGTGTAAAATTAGTTAATATTAATCATGTGGCAAAAATACTACAAAATCCACATCTATATTTGGACGTTGCAACATGAACACAAATGTTAATGTAATTTATTAAAAATTAAATTAAAAAATTTATTATATTTATTATATTTTTTATATTAAACTATTCTGACGTAGATTATAAATACAAACATAATTCGTATAAAGGAAATGCAATCTGCTTCAATAATGATATATTTTTGGATATATATTATCGTGTACTTTAATGAAGCATTATTTATTCTTTCGGAAGGAATACTAATTATTTCAATATAATTCAAAATAAAACTGAATTTATAAATTAAGACTTCTTAGAAAAAATAAATTCAGAATGATTTTGAAATTATTTTTGAGTTATATAGTTCAAATAGATTTTAAGGTCCGAAAAAAATTAATAAAAAATAATAATAAAAAAAGTAATTTTGTGAATTATATCAAATATAATAAAAATAAAAAAATAATTAATAATAAAATGAAAAGTGATGAAATAAATTAATTTTCTTAAAGTTTTATAAAATGACAAAAACGTTACTCACAACGAATTTTTGAAAAAAAAATTTAGAAAATCACTAAAAAGCATGTAAACTTATCCAACTAGAGAATATTTTTTTATAATAATTTACCAACCAAATTATGTCAATTTATCCACAATCACATCATTGTTTATTGTTCACTTAACCCAATCAAACAAAATAACATTATTTCATAAACAGTTAATTATTCGTCGAGCACTTTTTTAAAAAAATCACTCCGAATCGCACGAATTCATTTCCGCGTTGGGCCGTTTGAAAAATCTCCCATTCGAAATTTGAAAATTCCGTACGTTACATAATTGGTGGCTTCCTCGCGTGCATGTCGTCTATTGCATGAACGCGGGTGTACTGGGGTGTTAGCCATCCGTCAGCGGTTAGAGTGTTTTGTGCGCTTGCGCCCCCGAACCGATGCGTTGCGTCGACCGCCTTCCATTCGGTCCCGGACAATGCTCCAAAGCGGAAAACCGGTGCCTGATGCTGGCAGACGTCGCATTTAGATAGCTAGCAAACGGCATTTGGTAATATTTGACTGCTTTCGGAAAATTGGTTCAGATTTTTCTTACAGTTCTGTATGGAAATATAACTAGGATGCTCGAGGAAGTTTCTTGTTCAGCGCAACGCTTTGCCTTATCCGAGACCTGAACAGTTGACGGTTGAATCGAGATGGTTTGCTCTATCAGATGTAAATGTTAGAAATCTTATAGAAAGGAAAAATATTGTTAAACATCGAATTCTTTTGGTTTGATTTCTATTGAACACTGTTTAAGTTATTGAACATTGAATTAATTTCTGGTTAAGCACGTGGTCATGTATTATTTGATGGATAGTTAAAAGTTAAATACATAGAATCAATTTATTTATGAATGCGAAAATAACAAGAAATTTTAAATTTGCTTACTTTATTATTACTACAATTTACACACCAAATTGGTATCTACATCAAGGCACTAATCTTCCTACTGTGATTGAAGAAATCAAGAGACACGCTCAAAACTATAAAGCAAGATTTGAAGAACATTCTAATCCTCTAGCTGCCGATCTATATAATTCTACACGTCGTTTCAGGCTCAAACATACAACATTAATAGAGTTAACTCACGATTAGATTTTTTTTTTTTTTAATTTTTTTTTTAATTTTTATTGGCTTCCTCTTATTATACAATTAGCCATATAACATACATTTTAACTTAAATATTTTCTATATAATTTTAAATATACATATTTATATTTTAATTTTTGATCTAACTAAAAATTCATATATTACTCTATAGCTATTCTTATTACAAATTAATAGATCTAAGTTAAACGGTTTGATAATATCTAAATTTCTATATATATAATTTAACATTCTTTTTCTGTTTTCCTCATATTTTTTACATTCCAGAATTATATGCTCCAGAGTACCTTCTTCCTCTCCACATTCACATTTATCTGAATTTATCACTTTTATTCTATGCAAGTGTTTCGCATAGCTTCCGTGTTTGGTTCTTATCCTACTGATGGTGACAATAAAACTTCTTTCTTCGTTTTTAAACTCTTCAAACCATGGTTTGAACGATATACAGTCATTATATAATTTGTAATGCCTTCCTTTTCTTTGCGATGTTTCTCTCCATACTTGTTTCCATCTCTCCTCTGCTTTAATTTTAATTTTCTTAATTATGTCACCATATAAACATTTATTATATTCTTCTCCGCTTACACTCGCTGCTTTTGCCAGTTCATCGGCCTTTTCGTTTCCTTCCACACCTATATGACCTTGTACCCATCCAATATTTATGTTATTTCCAATCCCTGTAATTATCTCTATATCATTCAATATTTCAAAATATATTTTTTCTTCAAATTCTATTGTATTCATGAACTTCTCTAATTTATTTACACTACTTAAACTATCTGTTAAAATCATAGTTTTTTTATACTTATTCATTTTAGCTATTCTAACAGCTTCACGAATAGCTATTAATTCTGCCGAATAAATAGAAATAAACTCCGGGAGTTTATAACATATGGGTATTTTTTCCTTTTCAATCCATATTGCACATCCAACTCTGCGTGAAACATTATTTCTCGACCCATCCGTATACAAAATTATACTATTAGGTCCATCTTGTTCTATCCACTTTTTATACTCTTTTTTGACTACAATCGTACTTTTATTATAATACAATTTTTCATAATATGGATGAACTCCATGGGCTACGTTAAATTTCCTATAATCCTTTAAAAATTGAAAACTGCTTAGAATGTCTGGTACTTTTTTGTTTATCCAATATGTGCTCCTGTCTATACATCTCCATATTTCCATCAGTTTGTAATTCAACACAGATTCATTATTTATTATGTTTTTCAAAATATATTTATCACATAAGAGCTTTCGTCTTATTTCTAATGGCATTTCTCCACTTTCCAATAATAACACATTTGTTGGCGTTGACTTCATTGCTCCTATACATATTCTAAGACATCGATATTGAATCTTGTCTAAATCTTGAATTTTTCTACTGTTACTAAATATCCAAGAGCCATAATCTAATTTTGGTCGAATTAATACTCTATATAGGTTTAATGCTGAACTTGGATGTAAACCATTCCAAGTTTTATTTAACATTCTTAATATATTTATACTTTTTTCTGTCTTTTTTTTAATACTTTCTATATGTGTCTTGAATGCCAACTTTTGATCTAGATAAATTCCTAAAAATTTATTTATTTCTTGAACTTTTATATTATAATTTTTTGTTTGAATGCTTGTTGGGAAATTTCTTTTATTATGTCTAGTGAATATACCAATCGTACTTTTTTCTTCTGATAATGTTAAACCATTTTTGCTCAACCATAAATTGTATAAATCAATATTGTTTGTCATAATTTCCAAAGCATCTTTTAATGTTTTTCTTTCTACATAAATCACAACATCATCAGCATATTGTAAGACCTTTGTTCCAGGTACCCAAATTTTTTCTAAGTCATAAGCATATAAAGCATATAATAAAGGACT
Source organism: Ctenocephalides felis (assembly GCF_003426905.1). NCBI lineage: Eukaryota > Metazoa > Arthropoda > Insecta > Siphonaptera > Pulicidae > Ctenocephalides > Ctenocephalides felis. Next base: position 53,037,198 of record NW_020538040.1, on the reverse strand, counting down.
TAGTATACCCCCTTGCGGAAGTCCTTTGTATAAGTATCTTTCATATTTTCTATCATTCATCTCTAAAACTATTTTTCTTTGGAAAACATTATAAATTATACTTCGTACAAAAATTAATGGCAAACCTAACTTTAATAATTTATCCATTAAAATATTAGGTATTACATTGTCATAAGCTCCCTTTATATCACTAAATAGTGCTACAACATATGTATTTTTAGAAAATGCCAAATATATGTCACTAATAAATATACTTAAATTATCCATTGTACTATGTTTTCTTCTGAAACCAAATTGAGTTCTTGGGAATATTTTATTATGTTCCAACCACCATTCTAGCCTCCTCTTTATCAATCTATCTTTTATCTTGGCTATGCACGAGCTTAAAGTTATTGGTCTATAAGCATCTATTTCATTTTTATTTATATTTGGTTTTCTTAATAAAATCACTTTATTAATATGCCAGTCATCAATTAATTCAGGCCTCTTCCAATATTTATTAATTATCTTTAGTAATATTTGTTTACCTTTCTCTGGAAGGTTTCTTAACATTGAATATTGAATATTATTTAATCCAGGCGCTGTATCCGTTCTTTTATTCCAGGTTTTTTCTAGTTCCCATTTTGTAAACGGTTTACTTAATAAATCATTTTCCATTTCCGCATACCCATTTAAATCTTCATCAATATTGTAACTAACTCCTGGTGGTGCTATTTTGTCTACTAGAACATCTAATACATCATCACTACATTTTGATACATTTCCCGATTCACCCATATTTAGCATAGATCTCACCATTTTGAAAACTTTCCTAGCGGGCGTTTTAGGTTTTATATTATTTATATAATTATTCCAGCTTTCTCTTTTTTTCAATTTGAAAATTCTTCTTACTTTTGCCTTGAATCTATTACATTCCATAAAGTTTTCCCAGTTCGCATTATTTCTGTATTTTGCTTCTATTTCCCTTCGTTTTTTAATTAAATCCAAACACTCATTATCAAACCACATTGGTCTTCTGGTTTTATTCGTCACCTTATTAATCTGTATACTGCTGTTAGCTGCACTATCAATCCAATCTAATAATTCACTATAACTAACTTCTGTTGTAGAATTATCTATCTTTTCGCATTTTTCTTCTATAACGGATTTATATTTATCCCAGTCTGCTCGTTTACAATTCCATTTTCTTACTAATGTATTTATATATTTGTCATTTTTCACATTAAGTTCAACATGGATTGGAAAATGATCAGATCCCAGTGACTCCTTTTGCACTTCCCACTTTATCTTATTTATTATTTCTGATGAACATAAAGTTATATCAACCACCGTTTTTGTATTTTTGAATACCAGAGTCGGACTTCCATTGTTCACTAAATATAAATTGTTTTCTTCAATTGATTCCAATAGTTCATTACCATATCTATCACTATATGAGCAACCCCACGCATAATGGTGAACATTAAAATCTCCCATTATGATACAAGGTTTTGGGATTTTACAGAATAATCTATTCCATTGCTCTTTTGAAATATTCGTTTTGGGAACAACATACAATGATATCAAATAAATTTTTTTCTTATTAACGTTAACTTCTGCTGCACACATTTGACAATTATTATCTTCGACTGATTCAAAATTTATTTTATATTCCCTACTATCTATATTTTTATTTATAAATAATGCCGACCCTCCTTTATTATCGTTCCTATCTTTTCTTATACATTTAAAATTTTTTAGATTATACTGCCTGTTCTTATTGAACCAGGTTTCTGATAATGCTATTATATCTAATTGTTTATTATATAACCACTCTTCTAAACTTTCTTTATTTGCATAAAACGATCTAATATTCCATTGCATTATTCTCATAATTTAATCCTTATATATATAAAAATTAATAACAATAATTAATTAATTTAACATTAATTAAAAAAATAAACAAATAAATACAATAGAAACTTAACTATCTTCTTATTTTTTTTTTCAATATATATTTATATATATATACACATATACATATATATATATACACATACATACACACACATATGCTTAAACTCATTTTTAAATTTATACCTACGTACTTACACATTAATCTTTGCTAAATAAATAATTAATCAATTCCTTCAGAATAAACCATTTCTAATGATTTTTTTTCACTTCCTTTACCTAAACTTTCTAAAACTAATTCTAATTTTGTTTTTATCAAATTCATATTTTCTTCTTTATTTACATCTATCCCATATCTCTGATCCTCTAGTTTTTTAATTATATTCATAATATCACTTCTCAATTGTATCCTCCGTGCAGTTGATATTTCTCTTATCTCATTTCTTTTATTCCTTCTGTTTGAGTTAGTACTATCATCTCTTTCTACTAAATCTACCCCTGACCGATGTTCAAAATTTTTGTTGTACAATTTTCTCATATTGTTCCTATTATATGGCTTATTTATTCTCATTAACACTTCCTTGTCATAATATTCTTCTTTTTCCTTCCAATTTGATAGTATTTGATACCTATTACTACTTGATGTACTTGAATTCCGTGCAGTAGTATTAATGATTTCTGGGTAACTACTTTCATATGTTTTAAACTGATTGGTGTTACCAACTGCTTCAGCGTATCCATTGTTTTGCACTATCTTTCTTGTTTCGGAATATGTTATATTCTGCATTGCCATAATCTCTTTAATTTTTTTATTTTTTAAGTAAACCTCACAGCCTTTATCATCCGCTAGATGATTTCGATAACATAGACCGCATATCACTAATTCACTTTTACATACCTCAATTTTATGTTCTTCTGCACACTTTTTACAACGTATTTTACTTTTACATTGGGCCTGAACGTGGCCGTACCTCCAGCAATTGTGGCACTGTATTACTTTCTGAATAAATGGTTCAACCCTACAACTCACTGAATGTATATAAATTCTTTCCGGTAATTTATTACCTCTAAATACAATTTTGACTCGTTGTGATCTAACCTTTTTTGTTTCATTATTTTTACCCTTTAAACATTTAATTGCCAAAACTTCACAATCACTTCGAATACTGCCTAGTATTTCTTTTTCATCTATTTCTGGGTCTATATCAAAGATAATTCCCGATCTCATTAATTTGTGTCTAGGTATATATGCATTAATGTTAAATATTTCTAATAAATTTTCTCTTATTATTCTATTTGCACTCTTATAATTTTTCAATACTATGTTTATTTTATTTTTACCGATTGATCTGATTTCTTCTATATCTTTACTCAAATTTATTAAATGTTTATGAAAGATTCTTCCTACTGCCATTGGGTGAAATCTTCCAATATTTTTGTCTTTACTCTCAGCATGCACTATGAATGGGCCTTCATCCGTTTCTTGATAAAATTTCATTTCTTTAATAGTTTCCATGTCCTTTACACACATATTATACCAATTATTATTTTTTTCATTGTTTTCATTTACTACTGAATTATTATCACTAGTTTGATTTACATTTGCCTCTTCAATTACATCTGCTTTTAACTTTTTATTTGTACTTTCCGATCTGTCATTTATTGAATTATTACCAGTCATTACATTATTTTCATTATAAATTCTGGTTGTTTCACCATCTTTCCTATTAATTATTCCCGATCTATCTCTAATATTAGTAGTATCATTAACCCAATGAATTTTATCACCTTCTGTGACATAATATGTATTATTATCCCACTCCAATTCACTTTCACTACTTGTATTTATATCAACATCTGATAACGATTGTGACTCACCGCCACCCGGGTCAGGTGGCTCGGTATCCATAATAACCCGTTATAATTTCTTCTATTCACTACAATCAAAATTATACTATTAAATAAATATTTTGAACGATGTGCTCACTGCGGTTGCCGAAACTCGACTGACACGATTAGATATTTAACAATATTTTACTTATAACATTACACTTTAGCTATACTTTCATTTTTTTTAAATTATTGTTTACTATTATTATTACATCTTTTATTATTAATATTATTATCATTATTATTTATACTTTATGCTATTATTAATTATCTTTTTTTTTTCATTATCATCGAATTTAGTACATATTTTCATAAATTAGAAACGTACCAATGGGTGATTCTCTAAAAACATTGTACCTTTAGTCTCAGATTAATTACTGAATGTCTTTTAATTATAAAACAGATTGCAATTTAAATATGAATAAAAAAATTACTACAAATGTTCTCTACACTTACATATTTTTTGTAATAGTACAAACTATTTATAAATTTCTGATAAAATAAATACATTTACTTCAAACAATTATTAATTTTATATTGTATCTTTTATTAATCCTTCTTTCTTTCAAATCTTGATTGCATATGAATTGCTTTTGATATGAATAGTGCTTTTAAAATGCTCTCAAGGGTATGATTTCCGATTTCCAAAAAATCTGCCAGTTTGAAATGAATTTTTAAAAGCCAGAAATGGCGTAATAACGGTATTGATTTTTATTTAAAAAATCATCAACAAAAAGCAAGTTTTTAGCTCTTAGTGGATCTGCAAATATTAGAAATAGAAGAAAACGCGGCGATGAGTATTATGTAAATATACGTTTGTTTTATGTAGTTTTGATAAAAAATTAATTAATAAATGGACTTTTGGTCCATACTGTATACGAACCTCACAAGCTGGTATCCAAGAAATGCCTATTGAATAATTTATTTATATTTAAATTGTCATTTATAGGTTAGGATGGAGTACAAAGGTCCAATTTGACTTTGAGCAATTATATTGTGAAAACCAAACCAATTATATCATATTGAATAACATATATCAGATAAACAACTATCTATGTTCAGTAAAACCCAACTAATGCATCAGTGAAGAAATGTGGTTTTATTGCTCTTTTTCAAAAATTTCTCACTTGGTCATTTTTATTCCGTAGGCGGTAAAAACTGCTGGGGGACACCAGATCCAATGTCTTATTTTTAATTTCAAAGAGATTTTCCGAAATAATAGTTACATTATTCAACCAATGCAAATTACAAATTTCATTGGCACATTTTTTTATAAAGAACACTGTCTAAAACCTTGATCTATCATTTCGTCAGAAATATTCATCATCAGAAGTGAAATAACTATTTATTTGATTTATATCTTATAAAATAGCTTATTTAACCTAATTTACTTGTATATTTGTTTTTTTTTTATTTTCACACCTTCGCTAAGGTCGAGGTTTAGTTGTTTTTTTTTACGCCACTCTTGTGCAAACTTTTATAAAGGTTATATAAAGAAAAGCTGTTGAATCTAATTTCAAATTAACAACACATTTTATAAAATAATTATACAAGATATACTTAAAAATATATAAAGGTCTTGTAAACTGAACAACATTGCTCATAAACAAACAAACTAACAACGAAAGAAATTATTTTTGTACGTTGCCGTTTATTTCCCTACAGCAACAACATAAAATTCAAGGTGATTATACATCGTTTTGCTCCAAATATTGTTGCTAGAAAATTCCTAACACAACTTGTTTTGAGATATCTGTAGTGTACCTTTTTACCCGCGAACCTTTAAGCCCCTCTCTACCCTATGTCAATTTTATTGTGTACGAACACGAAATCAAAATAAAATTAATTTTATAAATATGTAACTTACATTTGACTGCTATATTTAGCCTTCTCATTGCATTCGTAGTATCGTACAGTAAAATGAGCAATTACGCTTCGTAAATAGAAAATATTTTAAATTTGATTGCGGAATATTTGAATATTCAATAAAATTATTAATATGCTATCAGCACATCAATTCTAAAGTTAATCCATTTTGGTTTTGCCAACGCGGTTGAATTAATTACAAAACCGCATAAATTAATATAAAGCTTTTCATCGTGAAGCACCAAATATGTTAGTCAATTTATTGAAAAATAAAGTAATTATGATTGAACGTACGAGTATAAAGCGTTTGTTGGTTGAATGTCATGTTTAATGTTTTCGAATCATTAGGGGGCAATTAGAAAATCATTAATCTTATAGGAGGTAGTTTGTGTTTAATTCGTATCAGTACATCTAAAGTTCAACATAAAGAAACGAGAGCGTGGAGAACTGAAAGTTGTTTATTATGCAAAACGCCATTACCGTTTTAGTCAAAGTTAAAAGCCCTCCGCCGCTCCGTTCATTACATACAGTTTGAATCATTAATGCTCACGCACCGACGTACGAATGGCCATAGTGAAAATAATTAAACAACTAACAATTGTAAATGCGTTTAGCTTACCGATCGATTTAGGCCGGACTTACTGACTCACTCACTCACTATTATATCACTATATTAAAATTTGTGGTATACATGCGGTTAAATTATGCATCGTCATTAAAAGCGAAATATTAAATAATCGAGTTTTTGGTTACAACAGCAATAATGGTAGGTAATACAGATGAGCTTATCATATCCGAAGCTGGACCGGTTAGGTTTGACTCCGCTTTCTGAGAGGAGTTATATCCACTTAACAGCTCCACAACTCCGACAACTTTGAAACATAAAACTTGACACAAATGTGGTCTCTAGTATGTCGTTAACATATCTAAGGATTTATTAAGACTTTGGAAATAGTTTAAAAATAGTTCAAATTTTTTTCATTTTATTATAATAATTACTATTATATGCATTTCAATATGCATACAAATCTCAAATTGACAAAAAACTTGGGAATCAAAATCAATTTTGTAATTAGTAAAGAGAAAATATAGAATTCCTTGAATATGTTTATTTTTATATGAAAATAATGCAGTGAATGAAATTTATATATGAAATGAGAACAAATCTTTGTGTATAATATTTTTTACAAAATAATAATACCTCACATTCTTTTATTTCCCTTTCGAGAATTATTCATACATTTGGTAGTTTGATTAGCATACTATTACTTTTACACAGTTATAAAATCATAATTGTGTAAAAGTTATAATATAATACTAAATATTTTTTAGCTGGTTGTATACCATTGAAAAAGCTCATTTACGGACAAACATTATTGTATACAGAATATAAAATACAAAATAGCATTATTTTGAGACATTATTTACCTGGAAAGTCCTAAAACTGTCTTTGAGACGAGAAAAAAACACTTCTTTCGACCCAAATATTTGTATTAGTAAAAAATCTCGAGCAAATATTCTGCACATGTTAACAGATTTAGTATCAGTTTAGGGAAGTCGGATATGACAAATTTTGTGAGACAACTCCACTCGGATTCACTCCGAGGGAGGAGTTATATCGGAGTGAGTTATCCATCTCTAGTAGGTAATATACAGGGTGACCAAAAACAACTGAAAAGGGGGTGATAGCATGGAAAATTATCTCACGTTGTTTGGAAAATATGAGCTTCTAGGTGCAATATTACTGTCGTTAATTTTTATAAATTTTGTTTATTCAAACTTTGGAACCGTAACCGTGAATTTCTAGAACGATAGTCAAAAATAACAACACAATTGTTTTCAAGTTTTCCGGAATTAAGACTTTTTGTTGAACTATCTTATTAATTTAAAATTATCAAAATCGCCGGAATTTGAAATTAAAAATTACAAATTATTATAATTAAGTATATGCTTATAGACTAAATTTAGTTCAGATTTGGTATATATTATTGAGCTTGGTATATATTCCATTATCATATTATTTTTGCATTAATTTATTTATAATTTATTCAAAAATTATTTATAAATGTAATGCGAGTGATTCATATTTACTTTAACAATATTCTGGGATGTACAAATAATTATTTTTACTATCAAATAATAATTACTTTAACTTTTCTATCACTACATTACTTGACGTTATTTCACCTAAATGCCTTTCACACTTCATCATTCCGAATGTTTTTGTTTTTTTCCCATAACATCAAGTAAAAAGTAAGGTATGAAAAATATTTTAGTTTTTTTTATGAACGGTAAATCATTAATATTTACATACATTCATCTTAAAAATGGTCAAGGTAAAAGTTTACAATTTTGTTTCAAAAACATAAAAAAATATTAAAATGTTTTATTTTTATTGAATCATGCTACTTATCATATTGCCAACTAAAAACTATTAAATGTTTTATTTTGAAAGAATTGTGATTTTAATGAATCATAATAACAACTATCAGTGATTAAGGTTGATTCTATTTATTTATTTTTGTTCTAAGTGTGAGTGGTTACCTCAATTTACTTTTATTTGCTATTATACCATTAAAAGCTTACTATTTTCAAAATGATATAATTTTAATAACAAATTTGTAATTTCAAAATACAATAATTTCCATCGTAACTCCAACACATAATTACGTCTAGTTATGTGGATTACAGCGAGAGAGAGCATTTTGAGTGGCACTAGGGAACGTAATAGGCCCAGATATACCTGAAACTTTGCTCGTTTAATTTCCCTCTATGCATAGCTACATTATATTTAACCTTATGGAATAATCTGTTCCAGAGAAAAAATAAGTTTCTAGGACTTTGGAAAATCATTACGCTCCATTACTATAAGAAATTCATAATTGCGAGCTTGATTAGGACTTTGTACTTAGTCACATTTTGTCGAAATGAATTTATGATTTAATTATGTTAAATTATTCGAATCTAATAGTTGATTTTTGTCCTACTTTGAGCTAACTCAACATTAATTAAATACGACGTACATATATAATGTAGTTCATATTGTTTTGATGTAAATAATAAAATTTAAATAATTAATTATTATATTTTTTTGAATAAATAATTAATTTATGAAAGGGCAAGTAGTAACGACAAAAAACGATAATAATGCCTTTGATAATTTACTATTTACACATTTTTAATAAAATTGGCTTGTTTCAAGTAATTCTTGTTATACGTCAACGCAAACGATAATTAATACAAATAAAATATATAATGTCTTCTGTAATATAAATTTTTATTATAAATCAACGTAAACTACAATTATTATCACAATACAAATAAAAGATTCAGTGTCTCCTGTAACACAATTTACACGTGCTCACATCTTACAAACTATACATTCCAACCAATCATCTTCACTTAAAATAAAAATATATGTATATAACTCTGTGTGTTACAACTAGCCCCAAGGTTTTCTTTCAACGCAATGTATTATTTAGAAAAATCCCACAGAAATACGCGTGTTACAACTTACCCCCGTTGCAAATAGCCCCTAGCTTCTTTATGTACATGTATATGCAATATGAATTATTAACAATACAAATATTACAAATTTTTTTTTATGGAAACGTCTTATTAATCTAATTTCTATTTTATTTTTATGAATGTAAGCCTATTTTATATCTATTCGTATTGGATGATTCGATAACAAATGCTCATAAATAAAATATTACCATTAATCCGAAAAACGATCTTATAGATAAACGAGTGACCTATTCCAGAAAGTTTTTAAAATTCATATACACAATAAATATACAATTAATAAATATATATGGAAGTATATATAGAAAAAAAAAAACAGAAAAATCCATTAATAGAGATCGCAAGTGATAGTAGATTATCATCAGACCTGATAGTAGCAAAATGAACATGTAATTAAATTATCAAATTACATGCAAAATTTAATTTATTAGCAAAAACATTTTGTTAATTCTGCTGTAATATCCTACACTCCCAACATATAGTCCTTCAATAAAATTTAATTAAACAAAATAATAATTCTCTCGGCAATGCTAATGGTGAAGATTTTCAAATTTTGAAAATATAAAATATGAAACAGCGTCTGCGTATAATTAAAACGCGAGTGTTTTTATACATGAAAATATTTCAAATATATGAACGCAAATAAAAAACTTTTTTGTTCCACGAGAAAAATATATTTCGCGATTGTTTTTGTTACATGCGTAATAGAGATGATATAAATGTGATATTATTTTTCAAATACTTTTCAGATATATACATACATATATATCTGCATGCATGAAACCATACACAGTATTCAAACGATGATGCTATTGTTACGGATAAATCAATTTTCATACATTTTTTTAGGATTTAGTGTCATTAAAATAATTATTTTGTATGTTATATTTAATTCTCACGAAGAATCATCGTATTGCCTCTGTATAAGACTTTATTTATATAAAGCCAAGCGCTTTATTACAGCCTGATGAATATTTTATAGTAGATGTAGTCTCTAGCTATAAAGGAAATAAAATACCTCGAAAAAATATACTCAAAGAAAAAAATAATCGGGCGAGGCAAATTTTAACATGTCTGTAGGGTACCATTGTAATTAGTATTGAATTTAATTATAGTTATTATAATTAGGCAGTGTCACTATTCTTAAAGTGTTTTATTATTTCAACGCCTAACCGATTTCAATGTAATTTAATCAAGCCAATTTGAAACTCTATAAGGACTGGTATTGAATAGTGGGATAAACTGAGTCGTTTTTCTTTAAAAATCGTGAGTCTGTTTTGAAAATTTAAAAACAGTTCGAACAATATTAGTTGTAATTGTGTTGAAAAGTTTGGCATAATCAATTATTAAAAAAAAGATTTTAATGAAAGTTTGCATGGGCAAACATAATAAAAGATTAACAAGTTTAAAATAGAACTATGTCAGTAAAAACATTCTTCAAAATCAGAGGTAATGCAAAAGCAGAGCCGGTACTGATAATCGTTGATGTCTACACTTAGGTGAAAGTTCACCTAAGGCTATTTATAAATAAATCAAAAAATATTTTACGAAATGTTCATTAAATTATGACTTATGTTAGATAACAAAGTTAAAAATCAAACTAAATTAACAAAAACGCAACCTTTGCTAGAAAATAATTAATACTATCAATCGACTTTGGTAACAAAAAATATGATTTTACAAAATGACACCTAGTACCGGACATTTCAAAATAACCAGCATTGAACCCATATGTAGCCATTTCCACACTCTGGAATATCTGCACATGTGTGTTTGACAAATATTCTTGGATATTGCAAAAAAATTCACTATTTTTTCACCCTTTTCGCTGGGCTACACCGATGCTCTCAGCTGGAGCATTCATCATAAGATTTTCATTCTTTGACTAGGAAATACGAAAATGGGGGTATGTAGTGACCGTTAGTACACATACAGAACAAAATTAAATAAATAGAATAAATCACGTAATTTAAGTAATTAAAATAAATTTACGTAAATTAAATAATTAAAATAAATTACGTCAATTCTCACAAGAAATATCAATATGTTTACTGTCCGGCGCTAAGGGACAACTTAATGTCCGGTGCTAAGGGACAGGCATGTTCGTTCATTTGGTGGTACCTACTAAAATTGTTTAAAATATCTAATAATATTCTACCATTTTACAAAAAACAATCAAGTACTACTTTTATCTTTGAATGCCACTCAAATGTAAATGCATAAATATACTAGAATTACTTTCATTGATATTTAGGTGACGCCGTGATTTTGCGTCTAAACCAGCAAACCGTTGCTCCCGCCGTGGCCGTGTTCGTCACAGGTGAGTCCTGGCGCGTGGTCCTGCACCTCTGTGCAGGACTCTTTTACTTGTATTTTGAAATAAAAAAATTATAGTTACTTAAATATTACGTATTAAATAGTGTCCGGCGGCGGGTGCCGTCCGGCGTTACGGGACTTTCCCCTAACTAAAATAATTTTTAGAACACTTGGGAATAGAAACAAATGTATTAAATAAATGAAATTTTAATTGAAAGCAATTACAGATATTATAAGTTTGTTTGCAAACTATCAGTTAGAAAGCGTATTGATTGATTTGTAACCAAAAAATAAATCAATATTTTGCTGAAAATTTTGTCGTGGAAAATTTTGTCATCATTTTTATGAGCTTCTAAACTCTATTCTATATTTTTAAATGATAAATTGGTTTCAATGAATATAGTCAGATAGGTGTTTGTTTGATGTGTGTTACTTGTTCTGATGTAATTGGTTTGATATTCATAATATAATTGCTCAAATTCCAATTGGACTTTTGTGCCTCGCTCTGCCCTGTGTCTAGGTAAGTTTTAAATATTATGTAATGAATGTTTTAGAAATTGATGATACTGGGCTTTTAAAAATCGCTAAACAAATATTTATTTTTTAAAACACGAATTCCATTTTCTTACTTTATTTTTTTTCATATTCTTCTTTTCTAGTCACAAAGATTGTCGTAATACTTTTACCAATAAATATGCAAAAAGAGTGAGAATCTTAGTTACAAAATTCTTTCTGAATAGAATTCAAATTTTATCTTAATACGATTTTTGAGGATTTTAATCCAAAGATATTTCATTCTCCAATCGCGATTCACCTCAATACTTTCATTAATAGATTAGAATTCCGTTTCCAGTTTTCCGTGAAATATGATTCGATTAATTATTTGTGACACCTTCTTTTCCGTCCAGTTGATAACTGGCAGGTCTTCAAGGACTAATTGCACGAGGAGGCGATGGGTCTAATTGCATTGACTTGGTAAAGTGAATTAAGGAAGTAGCCCTTTTGATTATTGATTCTTATTCATGAGTTAGGAAATGTTCTGTTCCCTAGCTCGGCCGAGTAATGAATATGCTAATGACAGTAGGCCAAAAAGAATTTCATCACGCATACTATATGCCCTTCATTTTTCTCCGACGATATTTAATCTGAATACTCGCATATATCAGTCAGTTAATTAGGGCGTTTCACAAATGGCTTATTAACACTTAAGCTTATTAATATTTATATTTAGATATTATTCGCTTATTTAATTTGACTAAGCTCTTTATATACGCTGGGCCGAATTTAATGTTTTTCTTTCCTAGATAGATATAATACCATTTATTTAAGAATTTTTTTAGATCTGTGGAATTGTACCAAAAGTTTTTTACTAAATAAACTAGTGGTGCCTTACGGCAAATTGCTAAAACTTTCCGTAAAGAAAATTAAAATTTTTGCAAATGCTTTATCATTTTTTGAATACTTTGTAAACAAAAATTTTTGAGAGACATATAATAAAAAATTTTCATTTTCGATTTTTTCGCGATTTCTATAACTTACCCTACGGGAAGCTACTAATGCCATTTGGCGGCCAAAAATGAACATTTGACATTTCCTAATCTTTCCCCACAAATAGTTGCCTTCACCATTGACATGCTCTTGTTCTGTGTAGGAAAGGTTCGGAAAAAATGAAAAGGATTGAAGGCAATTTTATAATTCGGGAATGTTTTTTAGAAGTACATTATAGCTTCTGTTTAATTTTGGTGTTAGATTTCCTCTCATGCACTTGAAGGCGGAAGTGATGGACTTCTCCCTTCTTTGCCTTGGCCCAGGAGTAGATTTGCATGATGTGGTATTCACCGTTCTTTTCTTAAAAGCTGGTGTCGCACATTTTTCCTGCACTCGACACATCGGAACTAGAACCTTCATCTTTTGGCATCTTCCTATCCAGGCGATCTACCACCTCCTCGGATGAAGAATCCTCTGAGGATTTTTGCGAAATGATTCTTTCTATATCAGATTCAGACAATTAAAAAATATAAGTTTACGTTCATAGAAGAATATTAAACAAAATATTAAATAAAATGTAGACAAGTATTTGACATTTGCCAGAATAATAATTTCAAATTGTAAAAAATCGAAATTATATTATTAATTAATAAAACATAAACATCAACTCACCTTTAAGAAATATCAGAGTGAAATTTTATAAATATAGTAGTTGAGACTTTTTCGAAAAAATATATTGTATCGTGAAATTTTAAATTTTGAACAAACATAAGTCTAAATTTGTTTTTACGCTTACTAAGATAATAATATATTGCATAACTAGATTGAGTAAATTATCGTTTTTTTGTTCTTAAAGTAATATTAAGCACATCTAGTTTTCCAAAAAAAAAAAAAAAATTAAAAAAAATTATCTTAATAAGCGTAATATTAAGTATATTAAGTACATCTAGTTTTCCAAAATAAAAAATAAAAAAAAATTATCTTAGTAAGCGTAAAAACAAATTTAGATTTATGTTTGTTCAAAATTTAAAATTTCACTTTATGTTCAAAATAATTTTTTTCGAAAAAGTTTCTACTATATTTATAAAATTTCACTCTGATATTTCTTAAAGGTGAGTTGATGTTTATGTTTAATTGATTAATATTATAATTTCCATTTTTTATATTTGAAATTATTATTTTGGCAAATGTCAAATACTTGTCTACATTTTATTTAATATTTTGTTTCATTGGCATAACATTTTCATAACTCATCGCCAGTCAGGCAGGGGTGCAAGGTATAAGATATTATGATTTTTTTTATATATACATATATTTATTTCATTTTAATGAATGATAATTTGTTTATATCTGTAGATATTTGGTGGGTGTTAAATCTGGAAGATTATATGATATTTTTAAGGCTTTATTAATTATTTTTTGTACATAAACATGAATATTTTTCAGTTTTTTTTAATAACAAAATTTTATTATCATATTTTTTTAATATAGGACTACACAAAATTATTTTGTAACATCTATTTTTAGTGTAATTTTAAATGTAATTTTAAAATTTTTATTCTTATATGAACGCACAGTTATATTTTTTAATTGTCTGAACCCGATCTAGAAAGAAATATTTCGCAAGAATCCTCAGAGGGTTCTTCATCCGAGGAGGTGGTAGATCGCCTGGATAGGAAGATGCCAAAAGATGAAGGTTCTAGTTCCGATGTGTCATGTGCAGAAGAAATCTGCAACACCAGCTTTTAAGAAAAGAACGGCGATTACCACATCATGCAAATTTGCTGCAGGGCCAAGACGAAGAAGGGAGAGGAAATTTAAAACCAACAATTAAATAGAAGATATAATGTACTTCTAAAAAACGTTCCAAAAATGCACGAATTATAAAATTATCTTCAATTCTTTTCATATTTTCCGAACCTTTCCTACACAGAACAAGGGCATGTCAATGGTGAAGGCAAATATTTGTGGGGGAAGATAAAGAACAAAATGTCACGTTGCGCAACAATTTTGATTAGTCCTGTACTAAAAACTAAATATCATAATAAAATTTTATAATTAAAAAAGAAGCTAAAAAAATGAATATACTTTATGTTACTTGAGAAAACATTGATAATTTTGTTAATTAAGTTGTGCATTATTTTATTAATTTATTACGCGTAAAAATAAATATAGGTTTATATATTTGTTCAAAATTGTATATATCAGGTTAGATACAATTATAACATGATATTTATAATATGTTTTCAAAATTTAGAAAATATACAGTTGTCTTAAATGTGAATTGATAATAGGGGTAACTAGAGACAAGCGTTTTTCAGAAGAATATTGAACGATATTAAACTATTTTTTTGTCAATTGGACATTCATATGCATAATGTTGTCATAGCTACCTTCCCGCAGATATACAGAACTGTGCAGGCAGTTGTTAGTTTTATTGGTTGTGAGCACTGTTGTTTAGTTTATGAAATCTTAATAGAATTTTCGAATATACATTATTTAATTATTTTATAAGATGTATAAGTAATTTTAAGTTAGATTCAACAGTTTTCTATATAACCTTTATAGAAGCTTACACGTGGTTTAAAAAAAAACAACTGAGCCATTACCCTGACAAAAGAGTAAAAGATAAAAAAAAGTAAGCTAGTGTTGTTATATCGTGCCTTAAGGCAAGTTGCTGGAACTTTCCGTACCGTAACGAAATGTTCGAGGAATAATAAATGTTTTCAAATAGATTATTATAAATACTGTAACATTGTCTAATATTTATAAGAATGATAAAAACTGAATTGCAAAGTTAAAAATAATTATTTGAAGCATATAACAAGTCGTTTTTAGCCAAAATCAAAATCTGAATTATTTTCGATATTCAAAAATTTTTTTTTCAATTGTTTCGTCAATATAAGTGCATTTTTTTTTGAATCGTTCAAATTGGACGCTCAATTCTCTCAAAAACTACCATTTTTTTGCACATTTATCTCCGTATCTCCGAAATGACTGTACTTGTCTTTGCCAAACTAATCTCCACTTCACGCAATCATTACTATTTGAATGTTTTTTGGATGCTGGATACAGTGGGTAAAATATTTGAAAGAATAATTCACAAAGGAATGTTTGCAGTAGTTGACCTACTCTTAGCTTACAATCATTATGGTTTTCGCGATCAACTATCGATTCTATAAGCTTGGTAGTTAATATGGCCGAGATATACGCAGATGATGTAGCCAGTAGCCATAGTAGTTGTTTCCAAACACATTGACGAGATCGTAATTCTATTTTACATAACCTTGAAAAAAATTAATCGATGGATGGATAGATGTCTTAGATGTGAAATACTGAAGCGCGTAAGCGCCGTGTTACATGGAAATGTCATTTGTATTTATTAATAATATATCTGATATGCACATGTCTAACGATCACGTTTGACCGCCAAATGCCATTTTTTCCATTTTTTCCTCGATCTCCGAAACCGTTCCTAAAAATTTAATTAATACTTTACTTTGTCAATACAAGTAAAATATTTTTTGAGTTATTGAAATCGATATTATTGAATTTCACAACCTGAATTACCATTTTTAGCACTTTTTGCCCTATATCTTTAAAACTACTGCACCTGCTTTGACTAGCACTAATGAGCATGTCTTCTTATCAATAGGAATCGAATGTTTATTATTTTTTTGAATTATTTAAATCATATTTTTTTTTGACAAATATTTCTTTCAGCTTGCAACTTTTCCAATTTTATTGATGAACGAAAAGCGAAAAATTCATTTTTTATGAAGTCTAGAGTTGAATACGTTTATAAATTTAAATTTAATTTGATGAACATTTTCTATAAAAAAATAGATATATGTAGTTACCACATGCTATTGATTTACAATATTTACTTATATTTAGACTGTTCCTATGTTGGTTATATAAATCAATATATTTCTATTCTTTGGAGACATTTCTGATTTCAGTGATTTATTAATGAAGTTAAAACTGATTATAGAAAAAAATGTGCCTGGCACAAGGTATTACTGATAGC
Source organism: Ctenocephalides felis (assembly GCF_003426905.1). Classification (NCBI taxonomy): domain Eukaryota; kingdom Metazoa; phylum Arthropoda; class Insecta; order Siphonaptera; family Pulicidae; genus Ctenocephalides; species Ctenocephalides felis. The sequence goes on along the minus strand of NW_020538040.1, from coordinate 53,020,190 downwards.
TTACGTCTCTTAAATCAATCTTTTACATCATAAATTAATATAAATAGGTAGCGGCGCATGGAAGACATAAAAAATATCTCCATATATAATTTGAGTTGTCTTTTTTAATAAACTTTTAAATAAAAAGATAATAGGAATTAATTTATGATAGATAGTTTAGATAATAACTAATCAGCACGTTTCCTTATTAATAGAAATCAAATGTTTTATGAATCATTTAAATCGCTTGAACCGTATTCCCGAAATCGTCGACTTCTTTTATGTTTTATGTGTAAAGCGGCTGATTATTTTTGAATCTCTCTTTGATCTCCGAAATCGTTAGACCCACATTTCTATAAATTCAATCAGCTTTTCATTTTGTCTATACAAGTAATTTTACTTTTTGAATTATGGAAATCGAACGCTCCGCTCTCTTAAAACTTAAATTACCATTTTTGGCACTTTTTGCCCCGTATCTTCAAAACTGCTACATCTGCATTGTCCAAAAACTAATCGGCACGTCTTTTCATCAATAGAAATCAAATGTTTATTGAATCATTTAAATCGGTTGAACCGTATTCTCGAAATCGTCGACCGAAAAAACGTACAAACATGACATAGCAATTTTATCATAAGTGCAAGTTTTTGATGCCTTGTTTTATGTTTTATGTGAAAAGCGGCTGATCGCACAGCATGGTCTTTTATTTATCAACTTTCCGTAGAGTAAGTTATTGTAATGAGCCAAAAATCGAATTTGAAAATTTTTGCATTTCTTCACGTTTTGAAGGTTTCTGAACATTTTGGCATGCCTTAAAAAAAGTAAATGTGTGTGTATGAATGTATAAATACAACTTTTGGTCCACGTTTTTGGGCGCACGGATCAACTGATTTGAATGGTTCAAAAAACACGTAGGTCTAGCCGTTTTGGAGATACTGAGCTAAATTTGCAAGAAATGGCAGTTTTTGAGAGAAATAAGCATCCGATTTTTAATGATTCAAAAAACTTTCTGCTTATACCGACGAAACGATTATTTTTGATAAAAAAAAATAAAAAAAATGATTTAATTTCTTTTAGTTTCCAAAAGAAAATTCGAAAATGATTTGGATTTTCTAAATTTTAATTTGGCACGGGGAAGTTTCAGCAGTTTGCCTCAAGGCACTATTTCATATACCACTAGTTTATTATCAATTCGTTTAATTTATATTTTATCCGAAAATTGGCTCTATAATGTAGCATTTACTTTACATTAAACAGTAAAACTTAAACAAACGTTATAAAGTACCTAAAATTCCTACATTAAACATATAATATTTACATTTAATCTACTATTTCCGCTTTACCATATTAACATCTACATTTAATTTAACGTTAATCACTAAGTCTTGACATGATATATATTTTCTCTATATCATTCAGTTTATGAATACGATATGAGAAAAATAAACCACGTCGCCGATATATCTACGGCCTCATAATATTCTATATCGTTCGTTTTCGGTCAAAATCTGTCTAGCCTGGACTCCCGGCGATATCCGGATATCCGCATAAGCTGGAACTCTCTAAAAGCGTTTAGTATGCAAGTTGGCGAAGAGAGAAAGCTCGCTTAATAATGGTCTAGTTTCATTCGCTAAAAAGAGCATTAGATGCACACCGTCTCAACGGATGCAACGGCGTGTTTGTTTTTCTCCACACACTCACTTCTAGAGTTCCCAACTTGAATTCTGAGAGCAAAATATACATTTTTATTCGCGCGGAATTTGATACCGAGGGCAACGGTTAACGGGTCAGGTGATATTCGAGACGGCATCAGTTAGAAAAAAAGTATAAAGGAGCTTTTTAAATTCACTTTCAAACAACTGAAGTTCATGTGTTTAGTTGTATGTAATAAGTTTTATATGAATGTGGATTTCTTCAAAATAATGTAAAATATAATTATTCTGAATAATTATATTACAACCGATTTCTCAAAAACAAGTGAAGTACAGAATATTTTGACAACAGTATTTGAAACTAGAGGGAAAAAAGTATAACCAGCCATTACTTTGATTCTTACGACATTTCTAATAACAGATAAAGGGCAATACTTGAAAATACATAACAAAAGTATTGTTCTCCATTGTTCGTTTTCTTGATTGTGAGCACTGTTATTTAGCTTACTCAACCCTTAATATAGCTTTCAAGTATATATTATTTTATTATTTAATAAGATGCATTATTAATTTTTAATTAGATTCAACAGCTTTTCATATAACCTCTAAAAATGCTCCCGCTTAGGTAGGGTAAAAAGGATCACCTAAACGTTTACCGGAAAAAGTGTGAACAATAAAATATTATAATTAAAATTAAATTCAAAAAGGTATTTTTAAAAATATAAGTTAAATAAATAGTTATTTCAATCATGTTGATGATTATTTCTAACAAAATACCAGACCAAGGTAATATACAATGTTATTTATATAAAAAATATACCCAGAAAATTTTCATTTTACATTGGCTGAATAAAGTAGCTATTACTTTGAAAAACTCCTTTACAATTATAAATAAGACATAGAACCTATTTGCTTTCTGGCTATCCTATTTTACCCCGCTTATGTGGTAAAAAGGACCAGTTGACCAATTTAAAACAAAACAACGAAAAAAAAACTCATTCCTACAATAATAGCAGTGAAATTAGGTAATACTGTGCTTAATTAGACAGTTGTTTATTTGATATGTGTTATTTGTAGTAATATAATTGGTCATTACTAAATAATTGCTCAAAGTCAAATCGGACCTATGTGCCCCGTCCTACCCTAATATGTATATATATATATATATATATATATATATACATATTTCAATACTTCAGATAGCAGGTGTGTAAAAAATAAGATGGATGTTTCATTGCTCAGACGACTATAATTTTTTATGTAGTATTTTTCATATTGTTTTTTCATGTATTTTTTATTTACACATTTCTCGATTATATGCTTATTTTTTCAAGTTTATGGCATACTAAGTTTATTTCTAACAAATTCAGAATTTATCGCTTTGTTTGGTATTGAATAGTTTTGCATATTTTGGGCCCGAGACGTATGAATTTGTTTCCAAAATTTCTGAATTTCGATTCGATTCGAGAGAATAATTGCAGTTTATCGAGTATCTTTCAGTTATTACTTTAATATATATAATAATTTCAGCTCTCGACACACGAGCAATTAACATTATTCAAGTGAGTTTGCGAAGGAATCAATAATATAAACCGCAAAACTTCAAACGGTTACAGCAATCCATTTCAATAAATTTCTGTGAAGTTCGTCAAAAAATTCTAAAAGTATTTATTTCCTTATATCAGCATAGTCATAAATAACGATATAGTTCTTTCAACAATCAATCAAAAATAAGTTCACGCAACGTAAGATTGAAAGTTTTATAGTGTTGTTCATTTAAATATTTGGTGTTTTGGTATTAGTTTAGAAGAAAGGAAAGACTTCTTGTTTTATTGTACGCTCTGCTATAGTACACGTTTTAAATGTGCTATGCTTTGTTGTTAAGATCATTGCGTTTTATTACGGTAATTAACAAACGCAAGAAAGAGCGCCGAGCACAGAACGAACGACATTTGTAAACACCGAGACCACGTTGATAAATAAATATTTTTAAATAGTTAGCAAGAGTCATTTGTACGTTAAAATATGCTGTTTAAGTATTTGCGTCAATTACGCACATATAAAAATAAATCGGTATACATGTACTGAAACAAGTATTCCTTAGTTTCAAATAAACATTAGCAAGGTTTTTCGGTTAGTTCATAAAATTTTGTGAAACAAATATGGACAACTTTGGTTTTGCCACAATAGACTAAGTATTTGTTTTTTTATTAATTTGCTGTTATTTTACATGAATTTTGACAGATTATATACATGAAATTTCAGAAAATAAAAGCAAATAAAGAAAAACTAAGGTAATAATGAATTTGCTTATGTTAATTATTAAAAATTATATATATATATATATATATATATATATATACAAATAGTCGAAAGATGGAAAACATTGTGTACAGAATTACTATTACGATCATATTACTTGTCTGATTTATAATTAGAGCAATTGACAAGATCGCTCCACCGTAAATACAACTTGAGCGCGAACAGTTGACGCGTCGTAAAAAAATCAAGAGATCAATATAAAATTTACTATTAGTTCAAATTGAAATTTTTATAATGAAAATCAATTTAATTTTTTAAAGAGAAATAATCTCATTTCACAGCGGTTCATCAAAATATATTTGATTTAAATTCATTAAAATATGCTGAATACAGAGACCTCCAGTGTTGAGTTGTAAAAATATCTGATTACCGTTACTTATGCGTTATTAGTTATAAATGTAATACCAAAAATAAAATATAATTTTAGATAATACAATTACTATTTCTTTTTATTCATAAGTTATTATATAGTTTATCAATATATATATATATATATATATATATATATATATATATATATATAGCGTCACCTTTTCAATTTTAATTTTCCCAATCTGTGACTTCGTCATCACAAAAAAATAACTATCAAATTGTTGTTTAAATTAGATTACGGTTTCCGAGCAAAATACTTATTATTTTAAAAATGTATAAAAACATACGATAAAATTGATGAAAATGATCAACGCTTTCCGATTTTACCTCGAGACTTCGCTCGCATACGCTTCATAAATCGCTACTCATAACGTTGATTCGATAATTCACAATATATTTGACATCCACTTATAGCAATAACGCTTCATCGTGTTTGCAGCTCAAGAATCTAATACGTGTAAATTGTGTTTGCGTTTCAGTCTTCACCAACCAGAATCGAAAACTAGCATCGAAGTGCGATATCTCTCCTACGTTATATGTGTTTAAACAAATAGACTTAGATCTGGTAAATGCCGCGACTCGATAATTTAGAACGAGCTAATTCATGTTATTTCTTCCGATAGAAAACAAAGTGTAAATTGAGCTCGTTTATGAACTCACGATTTATCTACTGTAGAGCTTACACATACGAACGCATATATATATATATATATATATATATATATATATATATACAAATGCATGTAATCTCATTAGATCTAATATTGTTATTATTTGTTTGATTTTTTATGTTTTGTTAACTTCCCGTAGGGTAAGTTATAGTAATCGCAAAAAAATCGAAAATGATAATTTTTATATATCTTTACGTTTCAGAGGTTTCTGAACATTTTGGCATACCTTAGAAAAAATGGATGTATGTGTGTGTGTGTGTGTGTGTGTGTATGTATGTATGTATGTGTGTGTATGTATGTGCGGATACAAATTTTCGTCGACGATTTCGGGAACACGGATCAACCGATTTGAATAATTCAAAAAACATTCGATTCGTACTGATAAGGAGACGTGCTGATTAGTTTTTGGCGAAGTTAGGTCTAGCCGTTCCGAAGATACGGGGCAAAAAGTGCCGAAAACGGTAACTCAGTTTTTAAGAGAACGGAGCGTCCGATTTGAATAATTCAAATAACATTTTACTTGTATTGGCAAGATGAAGAGTTGATCAAATTTTCATGAAGGCAGGTCTAGCGGTTTCGGAGATCTAATGAAAAAAGTAAAAAAAAATGCCATTCGGCGGTTAAAAATGATAATTAGACATATGCACATCAAATTATCAGATATTGTATAGAAATTTTAACAATAAGTATAATTTTTTTTTACATTTCTATGGGTTCCGTACCAATGTTTATGCGTTAGACGGCGGCGCGGCACTTGCGCTGTGACAATTCGTCTCTATGCAGTTCAAGCAGTACGATTGCTTTGAAAAAAAGTTCAGAATTTCCAAAATATGTCAAAATGAAGAAAACATTTTTCTTTTCAAAAAAATAGTTTGTTTTCAAAAAAAAATTTTTTTCTTCAAAAAAAAATTTTTTTTTTCATATAAAAATTTTTTTTTCAAGAAAAAGTAATTTTTTGTCATATTCCTAGTTTCTCAAAAATCTAATTATTTCGAAGTAAATTTTTTTCAAAAATGTTAATCGTTTTTAAAAAAATAATAATTTTTGGTACGGGAAGTTCCAGCAATTTGCCTTAAGGCACGATGCCCTAATTGCCTTAAGACAGAATTCCACTTACAGCTAGTTTGGATTTAAATAGCCAAGCGCGTGCCACGAATCAGCAATTTGTTAATGAAATAGGCAATAGTAAACAATACACAGCAATCAGTAAAATCAAATTCTACAATAAAATTTAATAATTTTTATACCCACACAAATACACACACATTTCTATATTTGCATATTATATATAGTATTATATACATATTATATATACTCTATCTACTACTAATTTAAACTAGAAATAAAATTGTTATTTTAAGTTCTTATCATTTGGAAAACTAGCTGTAAGTGGAATTCTGTCTTAAGGCAATTAAGGCATCGTGCCTTAAGGCAAATTGCTGGAACTTCCCGTACCAAAAATTATTATTTTTTTTAAAAACTATTGACATTTTTTAAAAAAAATTACTTTGAAAAAAGAAGATTTTTGAGAAACTATAAATTGGACAAAAAATTACTTTTTTTTGAAAAAAAAAATATTTTTCAAAAAAAAATTAATTTTTTTTTTTTTTTTTTTAAATTTTTTTTGGAAAAAATAATGTTTTCTTTATTTTGGCATATTTTGGAAGATCTGAACTTTTTTTTCAAAACAATCGTACTGCTTTAACTGCATAGAGACAAAATGTCAAAGTGCGTAAGCGCCGCGTCGCCGTCTAACGAATAAACATTGGTACGGAACCCATAGGAATGCAAACAAAATTTATACTTATTGTTAAAATCTCTATAAAATATCTGATAATTTGATGTGCATATGTCTAATGATCATTTTTGACCGCCAAATGGCATTTTTTTTTCGTTAGGTCTCCGAAACCGCTAGACCTGCCCTCATAAAAATTTGATAAATTCTTCATCTTGTCAATACAAGTAAAATGTTTTTTGAATTATTAAAATCGAACGCTCCGTTCTCTTAAAAACTGAGTTACCGTTTTCGGCACTTTTTGCCCCGTATCTTCGGAACGGCTAGACCTGACTTTGCCAAAAACTAATCAGCACGTCTCCTTATCAATACGAATCGAATGTTTTTTAAATTATTCAAATCGGTTGATCGGTGTTCCAGAAGTCGTCGACGAAAATTTGTATCCGCACATACATACACACACGCACATACACACACACACACACGCACATACACACACACACACACACACACACTTATACACACATACACACACATACATCCATTTTTTCTAAGGTATGCCAAAATATTCAGAAACCTTTGAAACGTCGAGAAATGCAAAAATTTTCATTTTCGATTTTTTTGCGATTACTATAACTTGCCCTACGGGAAGTTAATTAGACATATGCATATCAAATTATCAGATATCTCATAGAGATTTTAATATTAAGTACAAATTTTATAATGATTTATAATAATTAACCGTGATACTACGACGCGGCGCTTACGCGCTTTCGTCTCTAAAACCTCCACGCAACGCAATTGCTTTGAAAAAAAAAATTCCAAATCCCACGTACAAAGTAAACTCGTATGATTGTGTGTATTCGTCTATCTAGTTTCCAATTATCAATGTCATATGACCTGAGAAAATCAGTAACCGGCTAGCTATTTCTCCTCAATCGCTCTTTTGTTATATTCTAGTGCATGTAATGAAATTTATAACAATCGACGACAAGTCGTAAGGAAACGCGACGCGCGAAACATGAAACATTGTTTTACCGGAAACTTAATTAATCCAAATGATTTGAAAGTTCTGCAAAGTCGGGACGACGGAAAGGACGTCGTGCTGACTAAAAGCCAAGATTCCAGTACTAAGGCGACAATCGCGTACCATCCTTGCGGAACGAATTTTGTTCGATTGAATTCTGCTGTCAGGCGATGGGGATAGAGATGTCTTGTTGATTTTTTTTTTATTTCTTTTCTCTTATTCAGGAACAAAGTCACGACAGAAAGCTTAAAATGAACTAGAAGCAGCATAGGGAACATGAACAGTTTTATTTTTCACTCTAAATAAAAGTACAAACTTAGGGATTAGTGTTATATTATATATGCAACACTATATTAATAAAATAGAAATCTAATACTGGATTAATGACTTGCAAAATTAGCAATGTAGTGAATAATTGCATTAATAAATTGATACGTTAAAAATGACTATATGAGTGAAGATAATCAAGATTATTAATATTGCTAATATTATTATGCAGTATTTTTTCAACTCTTTCATCAAGAAAACACTTACATTTTGATACTATCTCATTAATTTCAATTATATATCATAATATAATTATAATAATTTATTATAGTTTTGTTTATCTTCTAATTAAAATTATCCTCTTAAGAAGTTGTCTGAAGATGGAACATAGTTTCGAAACGGCAACATTAAATATCTTTTTGCTACAAAACTTTAGAAAATTATTTTATTTTTTAGATTTTTCATTGAAAGCGCAACTTTTTGTTGAACGTGAGTATTTTCCATGACGTGATTATGGTTATTGATAATAAAAAAAGTTCATAGAAAAAATTTGACTATATTGGGCGTGCGGCATATATTATCCAATGTTGTTTTCACCATCGATAATTTCCGATCTAGTAATTCTTCTGTATGACAATTAAAATCTTATAATTTCTGTTGTTTCCTGGCCCTTTTTACCTTCAATGACTTCAATGAGTTTCAATTAAATGATCGATTTATTGAGTTTTTTTGTACAATTCAGCCGTAATATGCAAACATATTTACTCCCCATTGCCCCTAGATAATCTGCAAACATGTTTTCAATTGAATATCTGAAAATCTGTTAGCAAATTCCTGCAGTATGCAGAAGAATGACTAGATCGGAGATTTTGTCGTTTTTTAATTTTTCTTCAATTTATTGCTATTTGTCCTTCAATTTTGTCTTCAGATTCATGTTAAACGGTAAAAACTACATTGGAAAAATGGTAGTACATTAGTCCTTTTAACAAAATCTATAATATAAAATACTCTATAATTAGCTTTGAAACAAAACATAAAATGAAAGATTTATTATTGCACAACATAAGATCTTTTTTTTATAAAATAATCATTCTTATTAATGATTTTAAATACATTTGTTGGATGATATACTATAAATGATGTCCATCTATTACAATCGTATTAGGTACTTTAAGAGGAGGATCATTAATTCAGATTCTTGAAATATCTCAAAATTTTGAGCTTTCTTGGATAAAATTCATTTTTCATTCAACACTGCATCATAAATAATATTACTTCAACATTAAATAGATGGAATCAATAAAAATATAAAGATTACGGAGGTGAATCGTTGTACTTTTATAAAGCGATGTTGTTAAGGTTTGTCACAACAGCTTATAGAATTGTTCTGATTGCGGTTCAAAAGCAAAAACAAAGTTGTATTACCGCACTTTGAACTATATATAACAACAATGTTTATAACAAACAAGGGCTGTAAAATACTTCAAATATATATATATATATATATATATATATATATATATATATATATATATATATATATATAGATCAATTTATTTATAACCAACATTATTTTAAAATATCAATTGTGACAATAATATTCACTCAAATGTCGCAGAAAAATTCGAACTGTATCATACAAAGCCCGGCTCTTTTGTGACACTTTCACCCTAACACCGGATAAAAGCAAACAACTTCCAAGATGCACTTTATCACTTCGTTCAGTTTTATTTGTAGTTTTATAATATTCCAAGAGAACATGTGCTCTAACAACCATTTAACTTTTCTGATAAATGTGATATATCGTTTTACATTTAAGTATATATTTAGTATACCTACCTCTATCTAACATAAATTCCGCCACTCAATTTATGCTGCGTGTAGTACGGTTTTTATTGGAGTAGTAAACTTTTAGTGCTCTTTTGTGCACCTGTTGTTAAAACTCAAAATTTATGCAGAAAATTTCAGTAACTTATATTTTGTTATTTGCCATAGTAAATGAATTTGATGAATAATTATTTTTTAAATTTAAAAGTTTAATCAACATGTAATGTACAAAATAAGATAATTGCTATTTATAAATTACTTCTAATTTACACAAAATATATAATCACTGCTAATGAATTGCAAAGAAATCGTTGTTTCAATTTTTTTATGTATTTTTTATTCATTTCATTTTTTCATTGCATTCAAAAAAGAGTTAGTAAAATAAACTGGCTAACATCTTGGATGATAATGAACTGGAGAAAGCGAAATAAAAACACAGTATAATTTCAATTTTTTACTGAATATTTCATAAAAAAATATATAAAATATAATGCTGCTTTCGTAATGTGAAATGTCACTTTAAAAAGTACACTTTTTATGTATCTTGCTTATATATGGATTTTGTACATATATTCTTAATGTTGTTCAAGACTTTCCACCTCTTACAAATATTATTTATTTTTAAAATATTTTCCCAATACTTGTTGCTATTGTAGTGAGTTATGTGATTTTAGTATATATAATTATACTAGATATCTATTATTTGCATTATTTAGAGCTGACAAAGTTTTTCAATATTGGAACATATTACAATTTGTATATTTACATATATAATTTTTTTTTTCGATAATTATTATTTTTATATTCCATTGTTTAAAATTGAGCTAAAAATAAATAGTTTTACAATAAACATTGTTACCACTGAAATTTCTATTTACATAACACACGGAATCCATATCTATTGTTATTAGTAATAATAATGGAAAACAGTAAAACGATATTGAATTAATTGTAATTTTTCAATATAATTCATTGTGGTTTTTGATTCAATAAATAGAATTTTGGACTAATGATAAATTTTTTTTATTCAAATATAAAGAAATCCTTTCTAATCTTTGGTTATTGAATATTGAATACAGGATTTGAGATTGGTTAATCGTCCTTGTGTTACTATATATCAGATTGACGTTCTTTTTAATCGTTATTTCTGTTTTCTCACTCATTTTACCATGGATTTACCGAAAAAATTTGAGAAAAAAATGTGGCCAATAATGACAATTCGATTTAATCACAACCTATTATTAGAAAAACTATAACTAGTGCATACTTTCCATAAGAAAAATATTTAGTTACACACAACTTGCATGTGAGCACAGGACAAGATAACTCGTAGTTGGCGTCCTAAAAAAGTTTGCAATTTACGAGTTATCTCGTAGTTGGCAGTCAACGTGTTGATCTTCCAATAGATTTTATTAATCAGACAATAAAGATAAAAATCATTTCAACAAATTGAAGTTTATATGATTAAGCTTTAATAGTAAAGACTCAACGACTTAAGGAGAAAGCTTGCTTTAGAGGCTTAAAATCAAATATGTCTTTCAAAACTATCCAAGAATATATCGCTTAAATTTCAGAAACATATTCATATTATTTTGGGAGTTACAGAAGAAGTAGTGAGCAAGCGTCAAGCAGGTATACGAGCGGAACGAAAACTTCTACACGCGATTTCTCGGTTTTTCATTTTTTTATTTCTCCTAATTAGCAGGAAAGATAGAAAGAAAACTGAACGTCCTATCGAAACAAGACAAAATTCATTGTATTCAGGATTAAATTCTCTTCTAGTTGAACCTAAAAAATTTAAATTTTAATCTAAAATCTTAAATTAATAATATTTTTTTAAACAATCTAAAGTAATTTTTTTTTATCAAAAGTTGCAAAAAGTCGCTGAATTTTTCCTTTTTTTGGTTTTGCTTAACTAGAATCTATACTATTAAAAATATAAATTAGTTTTAGCTTTTTTGATGGAAATTGTGACATGTATCTTTCCCGCCAAACGACACATGCACGCTCATGGCGCCTCGGTAAAATGCTTGTACGCGACATATTATGACATATATTTTAATAAAACTTTGAGAAAAATGTTGAAATAATTATCAATAAAACCTGAAAGCTTCATTTCAATTAAATATTTATTTCTCTAAAAGTTCTTAAAAAAGCGATTTTTTGAAGCCTCTAAAGTAGGCTTCTCCCTTAACTATTTGCATATCAATTAAGTTTCAACCCTTATCTGGTCTCGGTAAATATGCAAAATCTCTTGATCAAAAATATGTAATAGTTACTTCTTTACATATATTAATTATACCTATTTTATTAACTACATTCGATTTTTTTTGGTATCATCCCCATCGATATATATATATATATATATATATATATATATATATATATATATACATATATATATATATATATATATATATATATATTAATTTTAATTGGATTAATCGTTGTCACCTCCCAGATGACGTGCGACCGCAGCGTCAAAGTATTGTTGTTACATCCCAGGTGACTTCTGACCGGTAATTGTTAATATTAGTTTTGAATCAGAATTTTTGTTTTGTTACTGCAAACTTAATTTAAATCTCGAATTCAAACTTTAAAACATTAATTACACACTTTCCAACCATTACCAAATCAGTACTGCCTTCGCTGTTACACATACAGCGTAGCATGCACCGGAGCTCGTACTAATACCTGTATACCATAAATTTTGTCACACAATTTATTCGCGCGCACACGGACCATTTTTATTATAGGACTAAAACTTTAGAGCTCTTTTGCGCAACCTTTGTTTAAAATTCGAAAATACCTCACACGCTTTAAGCAATTCTGCATACATTACACCTCAGGCACAAAGGCGAAGCCGTGAACTTTCGGTCAGAGACGACTTTCCTGGCCTCGCCTCGCGCCTCACCCGGCCGAGCAAAGTCTTTAAGAGCAAAGTACACTTGTGTTCCTTTCATACAGTCTTCTATTATCCATTGTTCTATGTCTATCTGCGAACGCCGTATGAATACCTAATGCAGGCCGTCTGAATTAAATGTACTGAACCAAGCTCAAAAAACGGGACGGCTTTTTATTTAACAGATTAAATTGCCATCATGTTAATGCCATGTGTTGGCTACTGACAGCGAACCGGATAATATTGCGAAGCAGGGCTTTACCACGATTTTGTTTCATTCGACATTTCAGTTTTATTTATAGTTTTGCTATATATATGTATGTATATCTACTTTTTGACGTCAAGCCGAAACGGGGTGCTTTTGATAAAACTTACCAATACACTCTAGTATATTTCTTTCAAAGGAGGGCCTCTAAAAGTTGACCGATTTTAAAAACTTTAAATTTATAGTTCAACAAAAAGTCTTATTTCTTAAAAACTTGGGTAAATTGTGTTATTATATTTTACTGTGGTCCTAGAAATTTTATTCACGGTTATGGCTCCTAAGTTTAAATGAACAAAATTAATACAAATCAACTATAATTACCGCAAAATGATCATAATTTAACCAAGGCTCATATAATTTACAAACAACGGGATATATATTTTTTGCTAATTTTTTACAAGATAGTGAAGGTCAATACTATCATCCCGTTTCGGGGCCATTATAGTTATTGTCACAGAATTGATTTATTCATTTATTTAATAATAATAAATATTATTTCAGGTTCTTGTCAAGCTTACTCAATATTAATATTTAAAGGAAAGCAATGCAATAAGAATTAAAATGAATAGATTTTTTGTGTATTTTATCCAGAATATTTTTTTATATTTTTTTAGGTTATATAGTAGGTTATATTTAGGTTATATTAGTTAGGTTATATTTAGGTTATATAGTTAGGTTATATTTAGGTTATATTATAGGTTATTATAGGTCAATACTATCATCCCATGTCGGGGCCATTATAGTTATTGTCACAGAATTTATTTATTCATTTATTTAATAATAATAAATATTATTTCAGGCTCTTGTCAAGCTTATTCAATATTAATATTTAAAGGAAAGCAATGCAATAAGAATTAAAATAAAAAGATTTTTTGTGTATTCTATGCAGAACAAAAATCATGGTCGACAATATGACCGAACAATTATACAAATCTACTATAAATAGAATCTCTAATGTAATTTGTGGAGTGCTAAGCGATTTGAGAAGCCCCAGAATAAGGAGAAACTTAAATTTGAAGCTATAGCTATATGGTAGAAACCTTCTAGTGCAAATGATTTGATTTTTCTTTATTATTTTTTGCTTGTTGGGGTCTAGCCCGCAATTTGGATTTCAGTTTTGTGATCAACGGTGTAAAATACTTCTTTTGTAGACCCCGTGTTAAGAGCTTGAATATTATTATGAAAGATGTAAGTAATCGATAATATTTGTGGCTAGCAAGCAATACTGTGAGAAATTGGTAACACGATGAAAACAGTGAACATTTTGAAGTAATATAATTTTTTTCGCATCAAGTGGGCTTTTCGTGACCACTGGTAGGAGCTTTAGTCATGAGATCACAAGGTTTCAAGTATGATAACCATCTCGAACAGTGAGTACTTGAGAATATATAGTTTCAAATATATATATAAAACTAGCTGTAAGTGGAATTCTGTCTTAAGGCAATTAAGGCATCGTGCCTTAAGGCAAATTGCTGGAACTTCCCGTACCAAAAATTATTTTTTTAAAAACGATTAACATTTTTGAAAAAATTTTACTTGGAAAAAATTAGAGAGAAACTATAAATTTGACAAAAAATTACTTTTTTTGAAAAAAAAATTTTTTTTGAAAACAAAATTTTTTTGAATTTTTTTTTTTTTTTTCATTTTGACATACTTTGGAAATTCTGAACTGTTTTTCAAAGCAATCGTACTGCTTTATCTGCATAGAGACAAAATGCCAAAGCGCGCAACTGCCGCGCCGCCGTCTAACGGATAAGCATTGGTACGGAACCCATAAAAATGTAAAAAAAAAATATACTTATTGTTAAAATCTTTATAAAATATCTGATAATTTGATGTGCATATGTCTAATGATCATTTTTGACCGCCAAATGGCATTTTTTTTTTACTTTTATCATTAGATCTCCGAAACCGCTAGACCTGCCTTCATGAAAATTTGATCAATTCTTCATCTTGTCAATACAAGTAAAATGTTATATGAATTATTAAAATCGGACGCTCCGTTCTCTTAAAAACTGAGTTACCGTTTTCGGCACTTTTTGCCCCGTATCTTTGGAACGGCTGGACCTGCCTTCGCCAAAAACTAATCAGCACGTCTCCTTATCAATACGAATCGAATGCTTTTTGAATTATTCAAATCGGTTGATCCGTGTTCCCGAAATCGTCGACGAAAATTTGTATCCGCACATACATACACACACGCACATACATCCATTTTTTCTAAGGTATGCCAAAATGTTCAGAAACCTCTGAATTGTAAAGATATATAAAAATTTTCATTTTCGATTTTTTTTGCGACTACTATAACTTGCCCTACGGCAAGTTAAAAATAGATCCGTTACCCGTTTCTTGGCATCATACAAAATTGTCAACATTGTAGAAATGCAATGAATATAACTACCAAATATATCGTTAGATATACCTTTTATAAAGCGGCGTTGTTGAGGTTTGTGACTACAGTTATAGAACTATTCTAATTGCGGTTCAAAAACAAAAAGACATTATTGTTTAACCGCACTTTACCAAACCGAAAGCGCCAAATGCCTGTATATATATATATATATATATATATATATATATATATATATATATATATATTTGATTTTAACAAAATTTACACTTACATAATCTTATTAAATTTTTTTAAAATTATTTTGACTGTGTTTCATAAACTGCCCATTTTTTCCTTACTGTTTCTGACTGACAGTCAGAAATTTACTTTGAATAATAGTAAGATATTGGATTACGGTTAGAACGTTTCTTCTTGTGAAAGTTTTAGCGCGACAAGGTAACGGCGTAAATAAATTCTTAATTAAAGCTCGAATCGATGTGATTGAATTTACTTATTGTATTGATCCTGACAATTTAACATTGCTATAGGAAATTAGACTTGGCTGATTTCGGAGCTTTATGGGTAACTCACGTTTTACGATTCCGAACGAGATAGATGTATTAGAATTTTGTTTGTTTACGTTGAAATTTTGTTGCTAAAGTTTATATAAAGCGAACAAAAATGCACATAAAAGCAAAAAAAGTTATTGTAATAATATATTACATTTAATAGAAAAAAAAATGTTTTGAATTTGTATCATAATTATGTATGATCTATGACCATGCAGTTTTCAATATTATATAATATAGTAATACAGATATATGTATAATAATAAAATAATTAATTTATATACACATACACACACACTCATATATATATATATATATATATATATATATATATATATATATATATATATTAGGGTGGTCCTTAATATGGACATTTTCGAATTTCCTTGCTCCCAAGGACTCAAATGGTTCCAAATTGATAAAAAACAATTTTCTGAAAGTTTTAGCTCTTAATATTAACTTTTAGATAGTGCCCAATACTGCTCAGGCAGTATTTTTGTCAAAGGATTCCACTGTATTGCAAGTAAGACATAATCTCCGAAATATTTATGTATTTTGAATGCTAACATCAAATTAATTCTAATGCTAACTTTAATTAATAATTTTCAGCTAGAATGTATTTCAATATGAAGATACTTGAATATACTTGTCACATTTTTAGAGTACAGATTAACAATAGAAATTCAATAATTATGTAGAAGATCTATCTCATATTTGATGTTGCAAATTTACAAATTGTGAAAATTTAGTTAAAACTGATAGAATCATTAATAGGCGCAAACTTGCAAATGACAATTATTATGTGGTTTTATTTGTGAAAAATTAAATTTATAAAATTTCACTGTTTATAATCACTTTATCCAACGTATATCATTTATTTCTCTACGGATGTCGTCTCTGTACGACATGTTGTGTGACGATATGTTGTTTGCCTTTGGTTCAAGATTCATTACTATGAGTTAAAGTATTAATTATTCTAGTCTTTTACTGTAATTTCCAGTTTATTGAAAGTCCAATTTTTAATTTTTGAACACATTTTTAAGGTTGATATCCCTTGTTCAGGTGAACATAAATAGTTTTTTTTTTATCATGTCATGTGTATATGAATTAATTACCAATCATAGTAAAACATATGCATATGCAATAAGAAAGTGCAAATTAAAAAAACAAATAGTACGTTCTTACTCTAACTACTACTCCACCCTAAAATTATAGCTTGTTGCTTGGGAATGAAATCCAGACACCACGTTAATCATGCAAATGTCTTGCCTTCATAGAGAATACTATTTCTTGTTACAACATTTATATATATATATATATATATATATTATAAAGTTTCATGTGTGTTTAAATCGTATGTTCCTTTATATATGTTCTATATTTACACGTGTAATGCTATAGAATATTCACTATGGTAGGCACGATAGCATGTGCAAGCGTATAAGCTGTTATCTAAATCTATTTCTGGTTCAAATATCTCTCGTTGGTGCAAATATACCGGACAATTAATTGTAACAGTCGATGTTGATTCAGATAGAACATGATCTGTTTCAGCAAATATCTTCCACGGTTCCCCACATTTGAATATAAACGGTTTTATGTACATGTACAAGATTGAATGCACGTATATATGTATATATGTGTAAAATATATATATATATATATATATATATATATATATATAAACGTGGTATGAGATTTTCACTCAATTTAAATTTCTGCAGTTCAATTTAAAGTTTTGCATTAGATTATGATTTTTAGTCACAAAAAGAGATTTTTTATACAAAATAATTTTTGTATAATAATAGCATGAAATTTTGTAAATATATGACACGTATCACACCTTTTCTCTTAAGCTTCGAATTATTTAAAAGCCCATACAAAATAAAACTCTGTTACAATAGAAGCATATACAATTGAAGTATGTAATCGCTTTCGTATAGCACATTGTGTCGGTATATATATATTTTCAACAATGAGTTCGGATACGAGAATACAGTAGTATATATCAGGCAATGCAAAATGCAATAAGCATTAAGTTGCCTTAGGAGAAACGTTATTTGGCTGCTGCAACGAAATGCAATCAATGCCATGCTAAGTACATTTCCTATTTATACACACAACAGATATTATACTTTTATGTAAGTCGTTTTTTATTATATCTTCAATTTTATGGAAATTTTATAGAAAATGCCAAAATGAAAAAAAATGTAATGCAATAAATTGAGCTTTATGTAGTGAAAATCATTCTAAAACCTATGCAAGAGAAAATAAAAAGTAACATACATATAAAGTTCTAAAAAATATTTTTATATAGTTGTTTTACACACATTTAATATATATATATATATATATATATATATATATATATATTATATATATATATGCAGACAAATATTTAATATTTTTTAAATTTATTATTATTTCATATTATATAATATAAGTTAATATTAATATCCCATTTGTTTTTGAACAGGCATTAAAATATAGGTTTTCTATATACTTTTTTTTATTAAAATAAATATTACACTAAAAATTTATTTAATATTTTTCCCTCCTAATGATGTTTAAGAACAATGCAAATTTACGCCGATTTATTAAAACATAAGTAGGAGTACATTGTTCCCTCAGTTTCTGTTAATAATTCATTATTAATTATTTTATGATCATTATTTAGTTTAAGTGAGCACTGGATGCACGTGCAAATCATATCCAATTTTCCTAATTTTGTAGTTGTATTAGTTTTTTATTATATTTTTAAGTTCATACATTCAGTATTCAGTAAGTTGCGAGACTAAACACATAGTAAGAAATTTAGCTCGCACAAGTTACTCAACCATTTAATAAAATTTTTCAATTTTGATGTCATTCCTCATTCTTCTAGTAACAATGTGCACAATTATTTAAAAGTAAATTATTTGAAGTAATTAATTTTTTTGAAGAGTGATAACGGCAAAGGCAGCAGTAACGTGTAATTCAACGCCTTAACAGTTTCTCTTTATAATCCAAAAATGTTTAAGTAATATTCTCTCAATAAGATTTTTATGATCGGTTTAGTTACTTTGTTACTATTTTCAGAATATACCAACGTTTGAATTTTTGATTCATATAAATTTAGATTTAATTTAAATTTAACATAGTTTGATTTGTTTTAATATAATAAATTAAAAACAAGTTATAAAGTGTAGTATTGCGTTATGCAAATAAAACAATTAAATTAATATAGATAAACTTAAAATATACTCCTATTTATAATAACGATAAGCAAAAAATTAAGAAAACTTTTTATTAAACTGATCATTAACATTTTCTTTTGGTGTTTGTAAAATTGCGTTGCACTTTTACATAAATGTATCTAAATAAACCTAATATCTTTAATCTTTTTAAAATAAATTTAAGGATAATCTAAAGAACCTTATTAAATTACAAATCCAAATAAAACATGTTCAAAAAATATGCGAAATTGATATGCTCACTTTAATTCACTGCATCAGAGTTTTAATATATACAAATCTATTCTGCTTAAGTACATAATTAATTAATATTAATAAAGTATTTTTGCGTAATTAATTATGCATGTGTGTGTATAACCAAATATTTGTGTTTAATTAAATACTATTATCCAGCTGTGACGTTTTTTTCAATATTTATAAGATTTGTGATGTAGTAACACAATATTAAACCATGTAAAGCTGCTTATCGCCTGCTATTTAAACCCAAAATGTATGAAAGTGATAAGCGAAGGATATAATTCTCGGTCGAATTGGGTATAATTCTTGGTTATGATTGACTGAATCTTGCACAATAATTAGTATAAGAGCAAACCTTTTGCCTCGAGGATTTGGTCGAGATCGAGACCGAGATCGAGATCGAAGAGGGCCTCGGTAGAGCGAGTCTTGTGTTAATGTAGAGTAGTCCCGCAGACAATAACAGCCAGCGGGCGGCGGCAAGTTTCGCACACACATCTGTTACTCGGCTCCAATATCGTTGCAAAGCAACAAAACAGAGCGAAAACTACATAGACTGAACAGAAACTATGCGAATAGAACTGCAAACAAAGACACGCAGAGATATGTGAGTATACAGTGCAAAGTGAAGTTAATGCCACTATATTTGGATACTTCATCAACTAAATGCGATTATAATGTACAAGACGTGTGCTTTCGCATTTCGTACCGTCGACGGCCCTTTCGCCTTCTGGGTGTGTATGTGTGTTACATATTTACAGAGTTTATTGCCAACAGTATATATTTGGCTTAATTAATTTCATTTTTAAGTAATCCATACATCCGAGTAGCAAAGATTACAATAGAAAATATTTTTATTTGAAAATATCAAAATAATTTGTAAAGCTCAAGAAAAACTATGTGATTAGGATACATCAACCTCGACTTCAAACCGAAACGCGGTGAAAGTATAGACAGTCCTAAAAAAAATTAAAAAAATATATTTCACGTTGTTTGGAAACTATGAGCTTTTGAGTGCAACCTAGAACTTTGGTGAAATTATGACAATTTTTTGGTTACACTGATATTCTATTAATACTTTTGTTCATTTAAATATTGGAACTGTAATCGTGAATAACATTTCTAGAACCGCAGTGAAAAAAACATTTCCCCAAGTTTACAAGAATTGAGACTTTTTGTTGAACTATGATTTTTTTTACTAAAGTGTGCATCCAAGTTTCATCAAAAATTTGATTTAAGGTGCATTTAATCAAGATTGTAAAATCGTAAAATACTTGAAAATGTTATTATTGAAAAATTTTGAGTAAAAAACTAATTGTGAGTAAAATGTACTAGCAAAAATTATGTTATTTTAAAGTTTTTATTTTTTTACTTCGATAGAATGGAATTTTACATGAAAGTAGAAACATATTTATTTAATGGGTATATATTTAAATAACAAAAAGTACTAACTATAAATATTTAACAAAAAATGTAAATCTGAATATTGAATTTCAACCTTCCAAATTTATTACTATTTTACAGTTGTTACTTTGAGGTAAAAAAACAGTAAAAATGTACCTTTTAATAAATTAGGATATAATATCTTATCTAATTTAATTGAACAAAAAACTTTTTTTTAGTTAATTTCGTGCTGAGATCAGTTTTTCTTCAAAAATCCTGAAATACGCTGAATTAATCCAACAGCTACCTGCCAAAAAACAAGTTTTGCCAAAATCGATTCGTTAATGTTGTACATGTACCCCAGATATGATCATAATCATGTACATGTACCCCAGATATAATCATAATCAATAATAATGTATTAAAATGGCTATTTCATAATTACAGACTTCATATTTATTTAAATTTTCATATTAGTATATAAAATATATATTATATAAATATACTATATAGCGTTTTTTGTTACTATTTTTATTCTGTTTCAGTTTTTCATTGTTAATGTAAATGATTGCGTATCATCATTTTGTGCTATTTAATTGCTTACATAGTATTTTGTACTAATTATTATGTGGTTTATGATCAAGTCAAGTATTGAATAAATTAACGCAATAAGCATATTTTTGGGAATTCTTTATTTTTTTGCCTTATTGAATACATTGGTTACATTGTAATAACATTTAATTATATATATATATATATATATATATATATATATAATAGATTTTTTTGTTCGACGTTGAGACATATCTTGAATAATGATTTTCAGCCAATCGTCAAAATAAAAGAAACAAAATGCTAAAGTGACACGTGACTTTTCGTTGCGTTCTATCTGCTCATAACTACATTACACAAATTTTCAGTTTTAAAATTAAAAACAAAACATGTTCAGTTGATATTGTTTATTTTTCTATATTTATTTTATTAATTAATTTATCATGTATTATTCAAAAAATGGTTTTTCCTGGTGTGGTATGTATATCTTTTAATTATTTTAAATATAAAATTAAATTTATTTTTTTAAACTTTGTAAATATTTTTTAAAAACTGTTAACAAAGAATTGCTGAATGATTACACACAATCCGTGTCGAAACGTATATTATGAATAAATATTTGTATTTATTTGTTTTCTTTTATTTCGACGATTGGTTGAAAATCATTATTCATATATAATATGACTCTTATAAGTTCGTGATTTTCTATATTATTGAATACTAAATATGACATTTTTCTAATTTTATTCGAAGATATTAATCAATGATCCAATTAATGCCCGAAGAAGTTTAAAATGTCAAATCCCTTTTCTGCATTTTGCGAATATCTCATCTCAGTGAAACGTAAAATTAATGATGATAATAAGATGTGACATCGGATAACTCTTACCACACTGAATTTTTAAAACGAATCAAGCCGATTATCTCAGGAACGTCGAAGCCTATCAATTTATATCGACGTGGAAACTTTACGAATTGAGTTCATTATGCGTCGTAATATAAGTCCATGTAGGCTTTTAATTTTCCCTCGTTTATTTTTAGAATGTGTTAAGTGATCGAATTTGGCTCCGGCGTCGATTTGATTTATGCGGGACTCATTTAATTTGTATTCGGGCCGCTGATAAAGAAATTGGTTTTGGCAAAAACCATGAGGTAGATCGAGGTGCTCTATCGAGTGGCCGCCGTCCGGGGATGCCATTCTGTTGAGGTTTACTATTCGTATAAATCTATTTGCTGTAAAACAATTTGATGGGGAATATAAAAGCACCGCAGTGCCAACTCGGCCGTAACGGATTACGAAAAGCTGTAGATGTGAAATACGATACATACATAGAAATACATATATATCTCACTACTCGACGAACCGCGTTCTAACAATCGTTAGTTACTCCAATTAAAATTTAATGGATTTATTTTATAAATATATTAATGATTCATACGGTATTATATGATTCACTGATTCAATGTATGTACAAACTAAACAAAACTTTGAGCGCAGAGTAAAAAAACATTTTGCAAAAGTTTTTGTTATTATATGGTATGTTAATTGTTAAAGCCCTAAATACGTCTAATGTTCATGTTGTTTTACTCCTTTAAGACAATTACTACAGTTAAAACAAATACGGTAGTGATCTGTAACTACAGGTTAAATGATAAACGCAATCGAATTGCATAAATTAAAATTAATAACTTCCAGTAAGGTAGGTTATAGTAATCGCAAAAAATCGAAAATGAAAATTTGTGCATGTCACTATGGTTTAAATGTTTCTAAACATTTTGGCATACCTTAGAAAATATGGATGTATGTTTGTAGTGTGTATGTGTGTGTGTGTTTGTATGTTTGGATACAATTATTTGTTTAGGATTTTGGGCGCATGGATTAACCGATTTGAATGATTCGTAAAACATTTTACTTGTATTGTCAAAACAAAGAGTGGATTTAATTTTTGGGAAGGGCAGTTCTAGCAGTTTCGGAGATACAGCGGCAAATATAAAAAAAAGTATTTGGCAGTCTAAAATGATCATTAGATATATGCACATCAACTTATCAGATATTTTATATAAATTTTAAACATGAGTACTAATTTTGTTAATTTTTTTTTGGGTTTCGTACCAACATTTTTAATTCTCAAGGTTCATTTATTCGGTTCAAATATATTACATAATTTTTAGATTTTTTTTTGATTAGAAATATAAATTCACAATTTAGTTTAAAAAAGTCTATATTTCATATGAGTTATTGTAGTCGTAAGAAATATATCCTCAGATGGATTCATTTGGCATCTCTTCTTAATGTAAATAATTTTAAGCGTTTTGAGCGATAACATCGTCAATGTATATTATATTAACGAATAAATATACATTAATTATAATTATCTCTTTGAATATATTTAAAACAATTATTATTAATCATCGATCTGTATTTATTGATTATTAATTTTTTTCTCAAATATTTAATTGTGGTACGGGAAGTATTGCACCACTAGTTAAATGATTTGAGTAAATTGTACATGATAATATAACCTTATATTTATATATTATATTTTATTTATTTATTTATTTGAATCAGAAAATACAATAATTTTTTGTAAGTCATTCTGATGAATTGAAAATATTACATATAAATTGACAATATAACAACTCTATCTTAAAGGGGCAACCCACACAAATATAACTACTACATTTACATACACAGAATTTAGGACTTGTCTATAAGCCGTATTGATTCTGATGTTAGTACTAACTGCACATATCTTTGTAAGGATTAATAGATTTGTAATACAGTTAAATATGTTCAGTAATCAGTTTTCTTTCGCATTGAAAAGGTAAATTTATAATAAGAAAAATATTGAAAGAAACAAATGTACCGTGGCTCTATTGTAAAACTTTCTAATATGCACACGAGTCCAGTGACTACTTAAATGTAAATAATTCATAATATATTCCAAAGGTAGTTTTAACAACCATTATTCTTTTAAAGGAGTTAGTAATAATTTTTGGCTTGAAGATGCTGCGAACATATAACAATTATGTTAGTCAAAATGTAACTGGCTGACTATTTAATACATCTTTTATTATATTTTGTATGGACAATTATTATATCTACTTCATTGCAATTGTGTATTTCATTCCAAATATTCGTGATTATAAACATAATCAGTATTAATCTGTTTATAAAATAACAAATAATATAATATTTCTAAGTAATAATATTTCTTAAAAAAGATCTTGTTAATATTATAACATCTGTAAATGTAAGAATATATGCATATATCCAAGATATCCAAATAAAAAAGATGGACGCAAATAGCGAAAGAATCGTAAAACATTTCATGGAAAACTTGTATGGAGCTTATTTTTGGTAATAGTCCCAACATGTGTCGTAAAATTTTAATAACTGGATATTGTATATATTATTTAAAATCATGAAGCACACATACATACATATACATTATTATTTTTGTTTACACATCTATTTGTTAAAATAATTTTTATTGGTATATTCAATATTAATTGGTTAATTAAATTGAATTACATAGTTCATGAAGATATTTCAAGTACTGATTACTCGACTGTTGCGAATTACGACAATACAGAAAACTAATTGTAGATATTTTAGTTTTACAAACTATATTTGTTTATAAACATTTACATTTTCTGATGAATAGATAATAGATGATAAAAACGATTATTTAATTAGGAAAATGTACTCATTTGCACGCAAATCTATCAAATATATCATTCATTACAATACATCTAAGTTTATTAAATTTAATTAAAAACAAAATTTAATACATCTAGGAAATGGTATATGGACAGCGTGCATTAGTTTCTTAATATAATGTTCAGAGCTTAAATATGTTCAATGATGTATAAGAATTCATTAATTCAACTATTCATTCCCATTGTATTGACAACATTGTGCATATACGTTCGTATCTATCCACCTTAACTTGTAAACTTTGTTGATAAGTCGAGTCGATCGTATATAAATTAGTTTCTGTCGAAAAATGGTAGATATTACTTTTTACAACCGTTCTTTTGCTTTCTGTGTGCGAAAAGTTTCATCTATATCGTACTCAAAGTTAACATCGTGCTAAGTTGATGTGTAGGTACGCCGAAGGCTTCACGCTGCCTTGCTAAGTTGCGGATAACGGCCAGAGGGCTGGTAGAAGAGATATTTTCATTTCAAACTAAATATATATATGTATATATATATATATATATATATATATATATATATATTAGGATGGTCCATAATATGGACATTTTCGAATTTCCTTGCTCCCAAAGACTCAAATGGTTCCAAGATGATAAAAATCAATTCTCTCAAAGTTGTGGCTTATAATATTGTTTTTTAGATAGTGCGCAAATTCAATTTTCACTTTTAATTCATTTGTCGCTAAGTTATACCTAAAAAATTTTTATTTAATTTTCAAAATTTTTTCCATGCCTTCTGGCAAGGAAATTCAAAAATTTTCATATTAAGAACCACCCTAATATATATATATATATATATATATATATATATATATATATTTGAAGTAAAACTTCTTTAGGCGCGACTGGGAGTATCTCAACAAAATTCAGACATAAATGCGTTACGCTACGAATACTGATTCGTCATTGGCCAACGATGTGATTATTTGAAACCAGTTGATATGATTGGTCAAGATACCTTTCATTCAATACTAGCGATCATTTGGCTTACAAAACTTATGAAGTTATGATTAATAATACCTTGTCACTCGTAAATAATCATCAAAGAAAACGAATCAAACATCTGAAAATGTCATGCTGCTTAAGAATCTTAAGTTTGTTTTTTGATATTCATACTTGCTATATATCTTTAAGGTAACTGAAATCGAAAATATTGCTACTGGTATGTATATAGCAATTCCATAAAAAATAAGTTACCGATACAAGAGTGATGATTTAGTTCACGCTTGTCTTGGAAAGTAGATGTATATTGAATGCGACGATAACGATTAATAGTAATAACACCATATTTAATATGAAAAAACTAAAAGAAATAGTTTTGTTTTTTAGTATCTGCTTGAGCACTACAATACACAAACGCAAGGTAATATCTTTGACGAAGTAGTATGTGAATTCAATAAAACTTATCAACAGCTTTTATATTGCACTATTTATAGTTACCAGTATTCATGGATTGTTTATTATTTCTAAAAACGAAAACAAAGAATGGACTAGAAATAATGATTCGAAAAACTTTTAACAACAAATAAGTTTTGACAATATTTTTTCATCATTTCTTTTTATGAGTTTTCTGTTTAAACTTTTGCGTCATTTTGATAACAACTTTTTGTAGAGTAAACCCACGTGTTTTAGCACGTTTAGTTGATGTCTTAGCAGCTATATTTTTTCTGTGATTGCCGAATATACTCGTCATTAACTCGTTTCGGATAGCGCAAATAAAACTCAAAATATTTATAATTTTGCATCATCTTAGTATGTAGGGAATGCAATACCGAATTACCGGTAAACCGCCCGATTTTTCGTCGGTTTTTTTTACCGGTATTTACCCCAATAATACCGGTATTTTCGGCATTTTTACATAAGCGCTATTTGATACATAATACATTAAAGTTTAAATTTTTTGGAACAAATTTATCTTTGAATGCCATAATCGCGTAAACAGCTATATCTTCAAGTGATTCTATAGGATAAACAAATGTCAAATATCGTCTCAACTCGTCATTAAACTAAAAATTTATTGCTTTACTAAGGGCTACATATCGTGTTACAATAAATAGAATTGGACTGATAGATAATGATGATTGTTTCATCTTGTAAAAAATATAACAGTTTTTTAAGTGATATTTGCGCCAAAATATACCATACAGATTACCCCTGCGTAATCTTTATTTTTTCTAACTTTATACATAATAATTATGATAATTACTAAATATTTTTGCTTCTTATTACAATTATAAAATATTAGTTTTCGAAAACGTTTCGAAGTTTGAAAATACTATAGAAGCACCACATTGTTTTAAATAACAATACTCAACAATTATAGTAACTTATTATTTATCTCGACAAAGTATCCCATCTTTTTAGTGTAGAAAAATTATTTTTTTAAAATATTGGAGATTATGATGATTTAACACATCGGATACAGACAATACAGTTTATTATAACAATGTAATATGATCTTTTATGAGTTTTTGGTCGTTCTTACTCATAAGTTTGTTTTTGGTGAAAAGTACTCAACATACTCGATACTGATAACGAATTAATTAAATTGGATATAATTTTGTTAAATTATTATTTCAAAAAATAAATTTATTGTTTTATTTTATTGTTCCATTGTTTAGTTGAATATAGTTGTAGTTATATGTAATTTTTTTTATATTTGCACTAGTAACTTTCAATTTTGTTTACGTTTGTTTAAGATAATAAAAATACCGGTAATTTACCGGTATTCCGGTTTTAAAATGAAAAATTACCGAAATACCGGTATTGAAATTTTCCATGGGTATTGCATTCCCTAATAGTATGTAACTTCCGTAAGAATAATTCATAGCTAAAACTGTTATATCATATATTATTTAAGCTTTCAATATTGCAGTAACGTTTTTTAAAAAAGATATTGCTTTGCTTCTATATTGAAAATATGTTTAGAATTGAAAAACTTGAAATCTAAAGTATCTTTTAAGCATTTTCATAACTTCAACTTTTTTATCGTACGTTTTTTGTCGAAACTTGCCCCAGATTATATGTAAGTTTGAAGTTCCTCACTTAGCTCTTGGTTTATTCAAAAAGACATAAAGCAAAGCTTGCAGGAGATTAGTTGAGCCGCCTTGAGCCAGAAATCGAGGGCATTATATCTCGATAAACGGCACGCATGACAACGATATAAGAGAAAGCGTTTGTTGTGATGCCGTGTGTAAACTTGATGTGATAATTAATACTTGGCTATAAATACATCAGTTAACGCGATTTAATCAATTAGATTATTCAGTTTCAGGTTAATTGCATTTGCATTACAAATTACCCTTTTGTAATGCCTAACAGCGCTAGCTTCCAAAGGCGCGTCGACTCCAAACGAAATTATATCCGTTCTTTGAAATTTATCGATATAACGTTTTGTTTCAGTGAATTAAATACGAGCCTCGGAATAACAAATGTTGAAAGGCTATTTGATTAATAAATAATTAATTACGTAATTGATTTAAACTGTATTTTGAAAGCGACAAATTTATCATATAATTATAGTATTTGCTTTTTCAGCGATCAGAACTTTTTATAGATAGCAGTTGTGACATCTATGCGATACTTTTTATTATTAGATGTTCCATTTTCTCAAAAACTAGAAACCAATTTTGGCACTTTTTGCCCCGTATTTGGAACGACTGGACCTGCCTCGGCCAAAAAGTAATCGGCACATTCAAATTGGTTGATCTGGGTTTTCGAAATCGCCGACAAAAATTTGTATCCGTACATATGCACACGCACTCACAACATCTATTTTTTTGAGGCATGCCATGAATTTTTAGAAACTTTTGAAAAGTAAAGATAAGCATTTAAATTTGTGATTTATTGTTGTTTTCAGTATTTGCTCTTAAGGGATCAAAACTTAAGGGTTCTTAAAGATGTCGTGATGTTTCTATAACTTCATTGGTTTTTATAGATAGCAATCCAAACAGTTGTGACATTTTTGCAATAGTTTTTATTATTGTAATTGATGTGATACTGACTATTTGGTTTTTGATACATGAATGCCAAGCAAGTACTATTTTCATTAGGAAACATATTGCTATCTATTTGCTAATCTTTATTTTCAAGTGACTACTTCTCAACACCAGGCTGCTTGAGGCAAGTGTCAAAAGTGGCACCTCTGATTCAAATTCTAACAACTAGTTTAAATTTTAAACTTTTCATTGACATTTTATTTTTTAACAACCTTCTATTTTTTCCTTCATTTGACATCGGAGCTTATTTTTTGCACTAAGAATTGGTGAAAGAATCCTAAAGAATTCTTTGATATGTAGCTGCATTTTGTATATATTATTACATTTATTTTGCTAAATAAATTAATATTCGTATACTCATAATTTATTGTGCTTATTATGTGCTCTAGAAATTCGTGGAAGTAGTAAGGACTCTAAAAGACTTTTTTGGAAGAATTATTAAACCTTGGAATTGAAAACAAAGTGCATTCAGGGATTGTTTTCTTTTACCGACGCTATGAATTGAAAAAGCAACGACTGTTTACTATTTATTCTAAAAGCAAAATCTATTCTAACTATTAATTAAGTTCCCGTAGGGTAAGTTATTGTAATCGTCCAAAAATTGAAATTAAAAATTTTTCATTTCTTCACTTTTTGAAGGTTTATGAACATTTTATACTTTAGAAAAAATGGATGTGTGTATGTCTATATGTATGGATATAATATTTCGTCCACGTTTTCGGGCGCACGGATCAACCGATTTGAATGGCTCAAAAAACATTCGATTTCTATTGATAGGGAGATGTGCTGATTAGTTTTTTAAGGAGCAAAACGTGTAGAAAATAGAAGTCAAGTTTTTGAGAGAACGGAGCATCCGATTTGAATGATCCAAAAAACATTCAATTTGTAACGACGGGTAAAAGTGGTGATTAGTTTTTGATAAAGGCAGGTCCAGCCGTTTCGGCGATACTGAGCTAAATGCGCAAAAAATGGCAGCTTTTGAAAGAACTAAGCGTCCGATTCGAATGATTTAAAAAACGTTTTGCTTGTGTTGATGAAACGATTGCTTTTGGAATTTTTTTTTTTTAATTTCTAAAAAACAATTATATTTGAATATCAAAAATAAATTGAATTTTAATTTTTTTCTAGCTGAAGTTCTAAAGCTCGCTTATATACAAAAAATATATAGTTTTAACTTTGCAATTCAGTTTATATAATTCTTATAAATAGTAGACATTGTTACAGTATTGGTTTAGGAAATCTAATATATTTAAAAACATTTAATATTCCTCGAACATTTCGTTACGGTACGAGAAGTTCCAGCAATTTGCCTTAAAGCACGATGCCATTCACCACTTAACTAATTTTTGTCACAATGATATGCTATGCTAAGTATTACATTTTTTTTAAATGATGCTGATAAATCATTATTTAACGTTATTGCTCACGTTGTCTAAAAATTCATCAATTTATCAATAACAATGTTTAACAATGAGCTGCACATGTATCAGCCAATATTCTAATCCCCAACATTTCATTCTACTTCGGCATGTTCTTTTTCGGGTTATTTACAACGAGTTATATAAATTAGGTCCCTCTAGAGCTGCGGCTTTTTAGTAGGCTAACAAGAGAGATTTATGACATGTTCGCGAAAGAAGTTCATCTATAAAACTGGCAAGAACGATTTGCCGTAAAGTTTCCGCTCACCGAAAATTGAGTTCACGTATCACCATGGAAAGCTGATTCAGGTTAATTATATTGAGTAAAAATAAAAGTTTAAAAAGCACGATTGCGGAAACTAAATCTAAGAGCACGTAAAAGATTATAACGTAAAGCTAATAAGAATGATTTTAATTATTTATATATTTTATAATTTATTGAACGTATATAACTAAACTTTGAATAATAATTAATAGACTGAAGTTTATTTAAGGAAGACAGAAAAAAATGTTAGGGGAATTTTACACGATGAAGTGGCTTATTAAAGCAATTAATTTTATCAATGTATCATTAAATCGCTTTATTAATCGTTTTTTTTAATAAAAATGTTTATTAAGAACAGTACAGCATACATTATAACATAAGTGAGAGCTATCTGTTACTATGTGTGTATGTGGCTACTATAATACTACAACTACTAAATATTTATCTGATTATGAGGTAATTACAATAAAATTAACTAGTGGTGTGTGGCATCGTGCTTTATAGCATATTGTTCGAACTTCCCGTACCATGATTTAAAATTTTCAAAAGCTTTACAATTTTTTGAAAATTTTGAAAAAAATTGATTTTTGAAAATTTTGAAAATTTTGAAAAAGTTGATTTTTTTGGAAAAATTGATTTTTCTTATATTTCGATATTCTGTGAAATTTTGATTTTATTGTTCAAATTAATACGCTGCGTAGCCGTTTTAGAGACGAAATATGGAAGCGCGGAAAAACATAATAAATGTTTGTACGAAACCCTTGGAAATGCAAACAAAGTTTGTACTTATTATTGATTTATTCGTAAAATATCTGATAATTTGATCATTTGTGTGATCATTTTTGACCGCCAAATGTCATTGTTTTCTGCTTTTGTCATTGTATTTCTAAAACCACCAGACCTGCCTTCCCAAAAATTACGTTTATTTCGTCAATACAAGTAAAACGCTTGGCTAAAAACTAATGATCACTCTCGAAATCGTCGACGAAGATTTGTATTCACACATACGCACACAGACACTCAGCTATTTTTTTAAGGTATGCCATAAATTTTCAGAAACTTTTGAAACGAAAAGACAAGCAAAAATTTAAATTTTTGTTTTATTTGCAATTGTTATAACTTACCCTCGGAAGGTAAGTTATGGACTTCGCCCATTTAAAAGATGAGTATAATGTTTATGAATTATAACATTGATTATAACAAGTTAAGAATTATAACATTTTAGATTCTCCTCCCATGAAGTAATGCCTAACGGCGGTTTCTATGGGGACCAGAGGCAAGGGCAAAGCGGAGGTTTTTGTCGGTATTATACCAGGGCGGTATCGAGTCCGACATACCAAGACAGAAGACCAGTCTGGGATGCATAAAGGCATTTCTTTCGCTATACAAAAAAAAATCTCGGGAGGTTGAAAAGCACAAAAAAACCTAATTTACAACAGTTATTTTATTGAATACGTTAAAGTACTAAATTTTGTAAAAAATATTACTAGAATTGATGTGATATAGTAATTCTACATTTCTCTACATTTAATGGCATCAGAAATATAGGCTACATCATCTGCATATGCTACTAGTTTGACACATGGTGGAATCTCTAGTCTCAAAAAGCCATCATACATAATATTACACAGAAAAGGGTCTAGAACAGAGCCCTGTGGCACACTTCCTCTTATATTATATTCTTCTGTACCATCATGTGAAAACTTTCTGCTTATACTGACGAAATTTCCAATTGTTTTTGGAAAAAAATCAAATTAATTTCTTTTTCGAAAAAAAATTTTTTTGAATATCAGAAATAATACAGATTTTGATTTTGCCTAAAGTTTTAAACACCACTTATATACTTCAAATAATTATTTTTAACCTTGCAATTCAGTTTTTATCATTCTTATGAATATTAGACGATGTTACAGTATTTATAATAATCTATTTGAAAACATTTATTATTCCTCGAACATTTTGTTACGGTACGGGAAGTTCCAGCAACTTGTCTTAAGGCACGATACCACACAACACTAGTTTATTTTTTTTTATCTTTCACTTCTTTGTCAGGGTAATGGTTCAGTTGATCTTTTTTACACCACGTGTAAGCTTTTATGGAGGTTATATAGAGAAAACTGTTGAATCTAACTTAAAATTACTTATACATCTTATGAAATAATTAAATAATTTATATTCGAAAATTATTTTAAGATTTTATTAACTAAACAACAGTGCTCACATCCAATAAAACTAACAACAAAAGAAAATGCTTTTATGGATTTTCATAAATTTACGTCGTAAGAATCAATGTGATGTCTACATCTTTCAAATAAAATTCCTAACTTTGCTTGTTTTTTATATAAAAATTGTTACACATTATCAACGATCAATAAATTTGAAATTAAATAAGATATATGGAAGCTAAAATTAGGAATATTACCGTTGACCGAAATTTTATGATAGATGAATTTTGTATTACCTGTCAAAAATAAGGGATCTGCACAGTTAATATCCTTATAATTATCCTTTTGTGCATTTTTTTGTCCTGATTTTTTCATTGATCGACAAGTAATGAAATTTTAGGAAAAGTCAAAAAATTTCAAGTCGATAGGATTACTAGAAGTATTTTTTTTAAAAATTGAAGTCGAAAAAAGTCTGGCCAGACCACTCCGACCGACGGAGGGTTAATATCGTTCAATATTCTTCTGAAAAACGCTTGTCTCTAGTTACCCCTATTATCAACTCACATTTAAAAGACAACTGTATAATAGTTTCTAAATATTAAAAACTTTATAAAAATTATATTATAAATGTATCAATCCTGATATATAATAAAACTTTGAATAAATATATAAACCTAAATTTATTTTTACGCTTATTAAAATAATAAAATAATGCACAACTTAATTAACAAAATTATCAATGTTTTCTCAAGTAATATACAGCACATTAATTTTTTCAGTTTCTTTTTTAATTATAAAATTTTATTATGTTATTTAGATTTTATTACAGGACTAATCAAAATTGTTGCGCAACGTGACATTTTGTTCCTAATCTTTCCCCACAAATATTTGCCTTCACCATTGACATGCCCTTGTTCTCTGTAGGAAAGGTTCGGAAAAAATGAAAAGGATTGAAGGTAATTTTATAATTCGGGAATGTTTTTTAGAAGTACATTATAGCTTCTGTTTAATTTTGGTGTTAGATTTTCTATCATGCACTTGAAGGTGGAAGTGATGGACTTCTCCCTTCTTCGCCTTGGCCCAGGAGTAGATTTGCATGATGTGGTATTCACCGTTCTTTTCTTAAAAGCTGGTGTCGCACATTTTTCCTGCACTCGACACATCGGAACTAGAACCCTCATCTTTTGGCATCATCCAGGCGAGGAGGTGCCTCGGATGAAGAATCTAGATCGGGTTCACACAATTAAAAAATATAATTGTACGTTCATATAAGAATAAAATTTTCAAAATTACATTTAAACTTTACTAAAAATAGATGTTACAAAATAATTTTGTGTAGTCCTATATTAAAAAATAAATATGATAATAAAATTTTGTTATTAAAAAAAACTGAAAAAGACTGATGTTTATGTACAAAAAATAATTAATAAAGCCTTAAAAATATCATATAATCTTCCAGATTTAACACCCACCAAATATCTACAGATATAAACAAATTATCATTCATTAAAATGAAATAAATATATGTATATATAAAAAAAAATCATAATATCCTATACCTGGCACCCCTGCCTGACTGGCGATGAGTTATGAAAATGTTATGCCAATGAAACAAAATATTAAATGAAATATAGGCAAGTATTTGACATTTGCCAAAATAATAATTTCAAATTTGAAAAAATTCGAAATGATATTATTAATTAATAAAACATAAACACCAACTCACCTTTAAGAAATATCGGAGTGAAATTTTATAAATATAGAAGTTGAGACTTTTTCGATAAAATATATTGTAAACATACCATGAAATTTTAAATTTTGATCAAACATAAATTTAAATTTGGTTTTAGGCTTACTAAGTTTTTTTTATTTTTTTTTTTTGAAAACTATATGTACTTAATATTACTTTAAGAACAAAATTATGATAATTTACTTAATCTAGTTAACTTCCCGTAGGGTAAGTTATAGTAATCGCAAAAAAATCGAAAATGAAAATTTTTATATATCTTTACGTTTCAGAGGTTTCTGAACATTTTGGCATACCTTAGAAAAAATGGATGTGTGTGTGTGTGTGTGTGTGTGTGTGTATGTACGTGTGTGTATGTATGTGCGGATACAAATTTTCGTCGACGATTTCGGGAACACGAATCAACCGATTTGAATAATTTAAAAAACATTCGATTCGTATTGATAAGGAGACGTGCTGATTAGTTTTTGGCGAAGGCAGGTCTAGCCGTTCCGAAGATACGGGGCAAAAAGTGCCGAAAACGGTAACTCAGTTTTTAAGAGAACGGAGCGTCCGATTTGAATAATTCAAAAAACGTTTAACTTGTATTGACAAGATGAAAAATCGATAAAATTTTCATGAAGGTAGGTCTAGCGGTTTCGGAGATATGGAGGAAAAAGTAAAAAAATGAGCCATTTGGCGGTCAAAAATGATCATTAGACATATGCACATCAAATTATCAGATATTTTATAGAGATTTTAACAATAAGTATACATTTTGTTGACATTCCTATAGGTTCCGTACCAATGCTTATGCGTTAGACAGCGACGCGGCGCTTACGCGCTTTATATTTTGTCCCTATGCAGTTAAAGCAGTACGATTGCTTTGAAAAAATAAGTTCAGATCTTCCACAATATGTCAAAATAAAAAAAAAAAAAAATTTTTTCAAAAAAAAAAAAAATTAAAAAAAAAACTTTTTTTTCAAAAAAAAGTAATTTTTTGTCCAATTTATAGTTTCTCAAAAATCTTATTTTTTTCAAAGTAAATTTTTTTCAAAAATGTTAATCGTTTTTTAAAAAAAAAAAAAAATTGGTACGGAAAGTTCCAGCAATTTGCCTTAAGGCACGATGCCTTAATTGCCTTAAGGCACGATTTCTTAATTGCCTTAAGACAGAATTCCACTTGCAGCTAGTTATGCAATGTATTATCATCTTAGTGAGCGTAAAAACAAATTTAGATTTGTGTTTGTTCAAAATTTAGAATTTTATGTTATGTTTATAAAATATTTTTTCGAAAAGTCTCAACTATGATATTTATAAATTTCCACTCTGATATTTCTTAGAGGTGAGTTGATGTTTAATTTTTATCAGTTAATATTATAATTTTGATTTTTTTTAAATTTTAAATTATTTTGGCAAATGTCAAATACTTGTCTAAATTTTATTTAATACTTTGTTTTATTGGCATTATATTTTCATATCTCATCTTCACTCAGGCGGAGGTGCCAGGAATAAAACAATTCGATCGGTGCATTATAAATTTTACTTGCGCTTTATATGATATTTCCTCTCATCTTCTTTTTTCTATCTTGTTTAATATGAAAATTTTAATGTTAAGTATGTATATCTTGAATTATGTCTATTGTTGTACTTGTTATTATTCTGTTATATTTAATTTTGTGTATTAATTTGCATTTTTTTATTTTAATTTTATTATTTAATGAATGACTATTTGTTTCTATATGGCTTTAGTTGTTTGGCTCCATGTGAAATGGTAGAACCTTAAACATGAGGTTTCTTCTCGCAACGTGACATTTTGTACCTAATCTTTCCCCACGAATACTTGCCTTCACCATTGAGATGCCCTTGTTCTGTGTAGGAAAGGTTAGGAAAAAATGAAAAGAATTGAAGGTAATTTTACCGTTCGTGCATTTTTGGCCGTTTTTTTTAGTTCAGTTTAATTTTTTGTTTTAGATTTCTTCTCATGGGCTTGCAGACGGCAGTGATGGACTTCGCCCTTGTTCGTCTTGGCCCTGGAGAAGATTTTTATGACATGGTCAATACCGCGCTTTTCTTAAACGCTGGTGTCGCAGATTTTTCTCGCACTCGTCGCATCGGAACTACAAATCTCAACTTCTGGTATATTCTTATTCAGGCTATCAACCAGCACCTCGGATGAAGAATCCTCTGAGGATTTATCCAAAATATTACTTTCCAGATCTGATTCAGAAATTAAAAAAAAGTTTGTTGATAGAAGAATTAATTTGTTTAGCATTTTTAAATTTTAAACATTTTCATAACTCATCGCCAGTCAGGCAGGGGTGCCAGGTATAGGATATTATGATTTTTTTTTATATATACATATATTTATTTCATTTTAATGAATGATAATTTGTTTATATCTGTAGATATTTAGTGGGTGTTAAATCTGGAAGATTATATGATATTTTTAAGGCTTTATTAATTATTTTTTGTACATAAACATCAGTCTTTTTCAGTTTTTTTTAATAACAAAATTTTATTATCATATTTATTTTTTAATATAGGACTACACAAAATTATTTTGTAACATCTATTTTTAGTGTAAGTTTAAATGTAATTTTGAAAATTTTATTCTTATATGAACGTACAGTTATATTTTTTAATTGTGTGAACCCGATCTAGATTCTTCATCCGAGGCACATCCTCGCCTGGATGATGCCAAAAGATGAGGGTTCTAGTTCCGATGTGTCGAGTGCAGGAAAAATGTGCGACACCAGCTTTTAAGAAAAGAACGGTGAATACCACATCATGCAAATCTACTCCTGGGTCAAGGCGAAGAAGGGAGAAGTCCATCACTTCCACCTTCAAGTGCATGATAGGAAATCTAACACCAAAATTAAACAGAAGCTATAATGTACTTCTAAAAAACATTCCCGAATTATAAAATTACCTTCAATCCTTTTCATTTTTTCCGAACCTTTCCTACAGAGAACAAGGGCATGTCAATGGTGAAGGCAAATATTTGTGGGGAAAGATTAGGAACAAAATGTCACGTTGCGCAACAATTTTGATTAGTCCTGTAATAAAATCTAAATAACATAATAAAATTTTATAATTAAAAAAGAAACTGAAAAAATTAATGTGCTGTATATTACTTGAGAAAACATTGATAATTTTGTTAATTAAGTTGTGCATTATTTTATTAATTTAATAAGCGTAAAAATAAATTTAGATTTAAATATTTATTCAAAGTTTTATTATATATCAGGATTGATACATTTATAATATAATTTTTATAAAATGTTTTTAATATTTAGAAAATATTATACAGTTGTCTTTTAAATGTGAGTTGGTAATAGGGGTAACTAGAGACAAGCGTTTTTCAGAAGAATATTGAACGATATTAAACTATTTTTTGTGTCAATTGGGCATGTGAATCGTCCTGCATAATATTGTCATAGCTACCTTCCCGCAGATATACAGAACTGTACAGATCCCTTATTTTTGACAGGTAATATAAAATACGTACATCTATTATAAAGTTTTGGTCAACGGTAATATTATCGACCAATTTTATTATTTAAATATCTTATTTAATTTAAAATTTATGGATCGATTCTTGCGACGTCAATTTAAGAAAATCCCTAAAGGCATTTTCTTTTTGTTGTTAGTTTTATTAGTTGCGAGCACTGTTGTTTAGTTCATGAAATCTTAATGTAATTTTCGAATATACATTATTTAATTATTTCATAAGTGCGGGTACAATTTTTTGTCGACGATTTTTAGAACACGGATCAACTGATTTAAATAATTCTACAAAAAAAAACATTAGATTCCTATCGATAAGAAGACGTGCTCATTAGTATTAGTCAAAGCAGGTCCAGTCGTTTTAAAGATACGGGGCAAAAAGTGTCAAAAATGGTAATTCAGGTTTTCAATAATTCAAAAAATATTTTACTTGCATTGACAAAGTAATGTATTGATTAAATTTTTAGTACGGCAGGTCTAGCGGTTCCGGAGATCGAGTAAAAAATGGAAAAAATGGCATTTGGTGGTCAAACCTGATCATTTGACATATGCACATCGAATTATCAGATATATTATTAATAAGTACAAATGATATTTCCATGTGACACGGCGCTTACGCGCTTCAGTATTTCGCATCTAAGACATCCATCCATTTATCGACTAATTTTTCTCAAGGTTATGTAAAATAGGCTTACGATCTCATCAATTTGTTTGGAAACAACTACTATGGCTAATACACACATATGCCCATTTTTCTAAGGTATTCCAAAATGTTCAGAAGGCCTCAACACGCAAAGATACGCCAAAAAAATTTTTTTTCTATTATTATAACTTAAGCCCGAATCACACGAGGCTTGTTTTGTTGCTTTATGGCTCTGTTTGCCAGGTAGCTGGCGGTCGAGGGTCCAAAATGACGTCATAGCGATCTCGGTTTCTTGCCAGCATGCTGGATTTTGACATTAGAACGTGTGCTATTTTTCGAGATGGATTTGCCCGTCCGCACAAATCGGGAAGCAGTATTTTGTCACATGGTTCATCATGTGACTGCACTGCTGTCAAACTTGAAAAAAGAGTACGACATATTTTGGAAATAGTTATGAAATCAATGTCAATTGATCGGCCTCGGACAAAAACATAGTTTTTTAAAATTTTATTTAATTTAGATTATTTAAAATAATATAAACGTACATGATATCCAAAAACATTTTCCATTTTATTTTAGTATAAAAACATTTTTTTATATATAGAATCATTTTGATTTTAATTTATTTTAATTATTTCATTTATTGGAGAAATATTATTGAATATTATATTTCTAAAATTCACAAAAAAATATTTAAAATTAATTAATATTTAAAATTAAAATATATATTTATAAATTTTACTAAAACAATAATTAAATTTTTACAATATTATTTATTATTTGGATTCATTATAATAAAAATGATTTTCTTTATTTTTACTAATATTGTTTCAATAAATAATTTTAATTCAGACTTATGAAAATTTAAATAAATTATATAACTTTACAATTTTTTTTTAAATTATTATATTAATTATCTCTTTTCTATATTAATTTTATTGAATTGTTTTTATTAAAATTAATGTTATTTTCTATGGCCCGTGTTAAATAGAAAAAGTAAACTAAAAGTATTGTTAATCATTTGTGTTGAATTTCGAGGTTATGTCGCACGGCACTTATTAACCACCGCTTAAAATCTAGCTCAAAAACAAGCCTCGTGTGATGCGTACGGCTAGAAAAATATCATGATTTACAGCGCCGTCATCGGCAAAAAAATCAAGCGGGAAATCCAGCGTCAGAAAACAAGCCTCGTGTGATTCGGGCTTTACTTTACGGAAAGTTAAAGACGTAATTTTTAACAAATAATAGTTAAACATTGGTACACAACTTATTATATTTTCTAACGAATAGTGAGTAACAG
Source organism: Ctenocephalides felis (assembly GCF_003426905.1). NCBI lineage: Eukaryota > Metazoa > Arthropoda > Insecta > Siphonaptera > Pulicidae > Ctenocephalides > Ctenocephalides felis. The sequence continues at coordinate 52,980,125 of NW_020538040.1, read as the reverse complement.
TAAGTTGCTTATAGGAATCTGCTCTGCAGCACATATTATACATAACTAAATATTCGTCGTAATTTTAAAATATAATTTAAATGATATAACAATTTATGATTAAGTATTATAATTTGTATTATTGAATAATTTTCGAAATATTCTGTTTCTATTCGGAACTCTATATTTGGCTTCGTTCCTGTATTAAACACAGATAAAACTCTTACGTCGATATAATTTTCTATAACAATAATCTTTCAATATTCCGTAGGGGTATTATCTGCTCACATGGGTCGTAGTTGTGAATTTTAATTCGGTACTTTGTTGAAAATCTCGTAACTCCGGTCGGGCGTATCAGAGTCGGTGCCACGCTATATGCGATTTCTTTCTAACCCTTCAGTAGCAACTTGTAATTTATTATGTCTGAATTCTCAACTGGGAGTTGAATCGTAGATCATTCAATGAATATATTGTCTGTGCATAGTTTAACCTATTGATGTCAGGGAGCTGCCGAGGCAATTCTTTAAGATTAATTGCACTTGATAAAAAAAAGAATTCGCTCCGAGGTAGGATGAACGTGTTGAATTGGAAATTTTTCAATTTTTTCACTTTTATAAAAGTGGGCAGTAATTTAGAATGAATATTTCATTTTTGACAAGAAAATTTTACATATAGAGTTAGAGGTTTATAGACTGTTTCTCGTGGTGGCAATAGTTGATATTTTTTGCTTTAATTCTCTCTTCTCTATAGACAGTATACTAGCGATATTACCAAAACAAGCAAAGTTAAGAATTTGTGTATAATAATATTTGAAAGTAGAGGGAACAAGATGTATAACTTGATTCTTACGATGTTGCTACCGGGTAATGTTCAAAAATCTATAACAAAAAAAATATTTAGTTGACAGTTTTTGGCAGTAAGCACTGTTGTTTAGTTTACGATACTTTACTATAATTTTTAATGATACGTTAATTAATTATTTTATGAAATGCATAATTATTTTTAAGTTAGATTCAACATATTTTTTTATATAACCTCTATAAAAGTTTACGTGAAAAGGACCAACTAACTTGCAAAGATGTAAACAACAAAAAATTGTAAATAAACAAGTAAATCAAGTTAAAAAAGTGATTTACTTAATAGTTATTCCAACTATGCTCATGATTATGTCTGAAGAAATATCAAATCAAGGCTATATATAGTGATATTTCTGTAAAAAATGTACCAATGAAATTCATATTTTGCATGGTCGAGTAATGTGACTACTGTTTCATAAAATTTCTTCAAAATTAAAAATAATAGAGTGGACCTGTTTGCCCCCGCACCGTTTCATGGTACTCCGCATATGGGATAAAAAGGGCCAGGAGACAAGGTTTTGAAAAAAAAAAACACAAATGGAGCACATATCTTTAATAGCTGGTAGTTTTACTGAACATAATCAGATAGTTGCTTATTTGATATGTGTTATTTGTTGTGATAAATTTTGTTTGGTTTTCGTTTTGGTTTTTGGATATAATTATACTATAGAAAAAAAGATAGGACAAACTTTAGATTTTTATCTAAAAAATCAACTAAGTAGCCATAGAAAAACGTTTATAGAACTAATAGTTCTGATTGTTGGTGACATGGTTTTAAAAAAATACACTAGTGGTGAATGGCACCGTGCTTCAAGACAAATTACATGAACTTCCCGTAACGAAAACTAAATTTTTTAATAAAAATTTAAATTTTTTCCAAAACTTTGAAAAAAATTATTTTTGAGAATTTTGAAATTTGTGGAAAATTTGACTTTTTCGAAAAATTTCATTTTTTTATATTTTGAATTTTTTTGAAAAGTTTGAACTTTTTTTTAAAGCAATAGCGCTCTATAGGGTTGAAATTTCCAAGCGCGTTATCGCCGCGTCGTAGTCTAACGTGTAAACATTAGTACGGAACCCATAGAAATGTATACAAAATTTGTACTTATTATTATAATCTCTATGAAATATCTGATAATATGATGTGCACATGTCTAACGATTATTTTTGACCATTTTTTTTGGTCATTTTTTATTGGATCTCTTTCCAAAAAATTCACTATTTGTTCATTTTGTTATTAATTTTTGTATTATTGAAATGGGGCGCTATGCTGTCTCAAAAACTGAATTACAATTTTTGGCACTTTTTGCTCCTTATCTTCGAAACAATTGGACCTACCTATGCCAAAAACTAACCAGCACGTCTTCTGATTAGTAGGAATGGAAAGTTTTTTGAAATTTTGAAATCGGTTAGTTAGTGTTCTCGAAATCGTCGACGAAAAATTGTATCCGCGCATACATACACACACACACACACATACATTCATCTATTCTACGGCATGCCAAAATGTTCAGAAACCTCTAAAACGTGAAGATATATAAAAAATTTCGTTTACGATTTTTTTGCGATTACTATAACTTACCCTACGGGAAGTTAAAAAAACAATTATTATGAAATATTGAATCTATATTATTACATAATATATGATTTCTTTGTATATATCTAGTGCTAACAGGAAAGTATGAGTAAGATAAAAGAATCAATTATAGTAGCATATAAAATCGTGAAGGTTGTTTCAGGTCTTGAATATTCTCGTTCGAACCAATTCGTCCCGCTGCGCACTTATATCATGAGTTACAAAGAGACAAAGTATATAACACGGAGCTTCGCTACTTTTATTGGATTTGCCACGGCATCGGCGGCTAAATGAGATTGATTCGAAATTCTAGCCTCGAATTCACCTAGAGTTTTGTAAATGGATACACACGCTACGATTCACTATTCTCTTCTGTTATGTTGCGGAATTCTATGAGGAATTTCGACGCTGCATTATTGATTTTTATCATTTCGATTTTGAAATTGATTTTTTTATTACATAGAAATATTAACATTTAAAATAGACATGAACTCAATTTAAATAATGCATCAAGTATTGAATACTGCTGTTTGAACTTTATGTTGTACAAAATACTATACGTATTTCTTAATATTATGTTTACGGAACCCGCTAATTAGATACAAAACATTGCGCAAACAATGATTTCAACTCTGTTTTATATAAAATATTAAAAACTTGGCTGGTACAAACTTGTCCCGGGTTTGATACTAACCTCTGCAATCTTGATATCAAGCAGTATGATATCAAATTTTCACTTTAAGTTATAGATACCAAATGAAAATAGTTGTTTGTGGCACCATATATTCTCCAACACTATTAAATATACTTATATACAGCCTACTCATAAAATGGTTAGAGAAAAATACTAGAATGTACAAACACAGATCATAGGACATGATATTCTGATACTAAATATAATAGTAAACCAACAATTTGTTGATTTACTTGATTTGTTTGATTGTATGATATTATTAACTTCTCGTAGGGTAAGTTATAGTAATCGCAAAAAATCGAAAATGAAAATTTTTGCATTTCTCGGCGTTTCAAAGGTTTTTGAATATTTTGGCATACCTTAGAAAAAATGCGCGCTTTGACATTTCGTCTCTATGCAGTTCAAGCAGTACGATTGCTTTGAAAAAAAGTTCAGAATTTCCAAAATATGTCAAAATGAAGAAAACATTTATCATTTCAAAAAAAAAATTGTTTTCAAAAAAAAACTTTGTAGTTTGTAAACTAAGTAATTTTTTGTTAAATTTATAGTTTCTCAAAAATCTAATTTTTTCGAAGTAATTTTTTTTCAAAAATGTTAATTGTTTTTAAAAAAATAATAATTTTTGGTACGGGAAGTTTCAGCAATTTGCCTTAAGGCACGATGCCTTAATTGCCTTAAGACAGAATTCCACTTACAGCTAGTTTTTTATACAATCAAATACCTTATAAATAACATGATGAATGGTAGTCTGCCCGAAGGCAGGTTCATGGTGTGAAGGCCGCCACAAAATATATGATCATATGATCATATTCGATTGCCATTCGATCATAAAAATTATTAATATAGTATTGTAAGTTTAGAACTTTAATTTTGAAATACTTATATTTAGTTTATTGTAGGCATATGATACTATTACTAATATGATCTAAAAATAAATTTTATAATATAAATTTTTTTGGATTATTTTCTAATTAAAATTGGTTGCATTGAGTTAATTATACAGTATACACCAAAACCATTATATACATATTCCTCTAAAAATCATATTTTTTTCTCTCATATTTTTATTTATTACTAGTTGATTCTGTTTTTTAGTCTTTTTCAATATTTTTTTTAACATATATATATTCATACAGTTTCTTACATGATGATTTTTTCTAGTTCAAATTTTGATAAATCCAAACTTTGACTAATTATCATGACTTAATTTATGTGGTAAACTGCAATGATAGATATTGGAAAAATTTCAAAAAATTTAAACGAGAATTTATTTGACTCGCAATTATTTAAGATTTTCTGAATAAACATAAATATATATTCTACTGATATTTTATAAGTATAATTGGGTATATGAAGGCAGGTCCGTGAGTTGTTTCAAACTTCAGTTATACTCAGGAAATTGTACAGATTTCCAATTGGTTATTTCACACGTTCAAGAGCATATACGAATGTTATATATATATATATATATATATATATATATATATATATATATATATGTATGTGTGTATATGAGTTTATTTCATTACATTCAACTACAGAACAAGTAGGTATTTGTATTCATATAACTTTGAGCTTACTCAAATTGTTCAAGAATCTGTTGTAAGCTCGAAACTTCACAAACTTCTTGTTTTCCATATAATTTCTATCAAGGAAAATTAAATGAAAATATAACTAATTTTACACAAAAATACCTCGAGTAAGAAAGCAGAATAGATAAGAAGTTTTTCTTTTGATACCAAGAATTTATTTAAAACAAAATGAAGTATTATGTTGAACTTCAGAATATAATTAAATCATTACTGAATGATTTCGAACAACAAAGTGTCAACATGTTAGATACGTAAAATACTAAATATATAAATAACATCAGAAAAATGTAATTGTTAAAAACCGATCTTTATATGACACATATAGATATGTTAAATTTAAATTATAAAATTAATGGCCTAAAGCAAATCGAAAAAACTAGTTAAGAAACTGTTTATGAATAGAATTATAGTTTATATAGACAATTTCAACCATTGAAATGATACCAGAAATTGAGAAAAACCAAGAATATAATTTTCATGTTTATACTCGAAATTAGTTTATTCTTATTCATAATAGATGCAAGATTTTTTAGTAATTATTATAGCAGTTGCCAATTATGTCTTATTTTTTTACTTCTCAAATATGCTACTATTATAGAAATCAATGCAAAATGATATCAATATCACATCTGATATCACTACTACTTGATGTCAAACTAGAAAATATGGGTATCAAATGCTGAAATATAATATTTGCCAAGTACATTCTTTGACCAGTTCGCAGCCAAACAAATTGAGAGTTTGATTCGTAATTACGATGACTTTAATTAACACGCAGGTCTCTAATTTTAAATTCTATTTTTGAAAATTAATTACTTTAATTAAACTTCGGATTTATATAAAACTTTCATATAAATTACTTTAAAGATTTGTCTGAGATTAAATTGGCAAATTAAATAACGTCTACATTACATTTAGATATTGCAAACCTTGCGTTTTAGCAAATCCTTTTAATATTCGAATATAACTGGCGTTGCAAATTGCAAGTGGATTTTTTATAATTCAATTTAAAGCTAATCGCTTGAGTGAATTGTTCGAGAATATTTTATTAATCTGACCTTTTGTCTGAGTATTAAAATAGAACGTATATATATATATATATATATATATATATATATATATATATATATATCATGCTATCTCGAAAGATAACACATATAAGTCTAGTTATTTGTAGAAATTATATCATTTTTATAATTCATTTTATAAGTATTGTGAAAGCATCACGCTAAACTATATCCTGATTAACCCATTAGCTAATTCGAACTTTATTTATTTTGCTAAATATTGTTATGTGATTGTTTTTTTAAGAATTGTCAAACTTGTTCATTTTTTCACATGCCCGACATAATACATTGTATATAAATTCAAAAAGCTCTAAGTTACACCCTTAAGGTGTAAACTATATTATATAATAAAATCAACAATTTCATTCATCTGCTTTAGAAACTATTTATTTCTTAAAATATAATTAATTACATTCATTTTTTGTTTCAGATAACGTTTAGTCGAAGTGTTCGGTTCGATTTATTTGGAATCACAAAAATGGTGCGATTTATTTGGATTCACAAAAATGCTAGTAAGAAGCAGTCGGAGTGTTAATTTTCATCGTAGAACTCCAGCAATTGCGACAAGAAAAGCTTCTAGATGCAATTCCGAAGGTAAGAGAAAAAATAATTTTCAAAGAAAAATTCGCTGCAACTAAAAAAGATATGTGACACATTTTGTAAAGTCACTTGTGCAGATTTGTCGCAAGCAATTTTAAATATTATACACACACACACACTACATACAAACTTTTCAATATTACAAATATTAAGATACGTACACGCTATGCGAAAACAACTGTATCCTGTATCAAAATATGATCGGTATTTTTTTTTTTTACAAAGAATTTTTGGGAATACAATTTTTCACAAATCGCAGTAGTTACACTAGGCAGCGGATATGCAGACAGATTTGCGGTCAATATTTTGAAACCTATCTCTTGCAAGTTTCAACAAAATAAAGTTCTTTCAAACATATCATTCTGTATTTGGCACCAACCATATAGTTTTTATTGGAAGTATTGTATTTATATATACATACATATGTACATACTCATATTATTTGGCACGGAGTATTAGTTTTTATTGAATGACGATGTTTGTTGAATTTTCCATATATTCTATATATTTTCTACTGTATACTGCGTATATCTGTCGTGCGTACGCAATGAAATAACCCCAAGTTTTAATATTAATAGTAATAAATAATATTACCGCTCCAAATACAAATAATACAATGGATTGATATGGCAAGCACGCCATGCCAAATTATATCCTGATCGACCCATAGCTGTAATTGGAACTTTATTAATTTTGCTTAATATTTTTAAGAGATTTTTTTAGGATTATATCACTGTATATAAAATTAATCGTAACAGTATATGTAATTTATGAAAGAGTATAATACCTGAAAGTAAATACTCTATGTACAACTCTTAAAGTGCAAATTACAGGACCGATTCTTTCGCATAGGTCTGTCTAACAGAAAAATGTTATGGCAAGGGTATGTTATGAACAACTTTCCATACTATTTCTCGTATGGTATCGCGTATTTCTCAGTTTGTCAGATAAAAAAACCTAACTTAGATACCGCACAAATATAAAAAAACGGTCTTAGATAACAGGTTGTTTCTGACACAGCTTCATAACATACGAGTGATTGCAGGTGAGATTTTGCAATAACAATTTTTTGCTGTTTTTTATTTGGTGCATTAAATTGTGAGTTACAGGGTGTTAAAAATGAAAATGGACAAAGAGAAAATTCGGTACATTTTACAGTTTTTCTTTGATAAACCCGATAATATAAGTCACACGACTAAAATTGTGAATGGTGTTAATGGTTCCGATACTGTAACAGCCAATTATGTGTAATTTCGGTTTTGTAGATTCCGTTCAGGAATTTTTGATGTTAAAGACGCACTTTGCACTGGTATGTCAGTCATCGAAAATGTCGATATCTTCGGAGACATGATCGAAGTTGACCGGCATGTTAGCAGTCGTAAAATCGATCATAAAACAGTTTTAAACCAATAAACCTAAGTTTTAAACCAAAAGTAATGGATTTCTTTTTCCCCAATCTAATATTAAAGTGTTTTTGAGTCCTACTTTCGGTTCAATTTGAACAGAAGAACCCTAAGAGCTGCATTTCGGTGGTTTTGTGACCTATATATTGGCATGACTATACATATAAGATCTGTTCATTCACTCCCAGTCTAATAATTCGATGCATAGGTTTTTGCCGAGCGTTCTCCCGATGTTATCGCATATTGCACTTCTTCATTATACCAAATGCGAATTCGAACCGCATCCTCGCAGACACAGCATACGCGGCCCTAACAAATTGCAAACACGAACCATAACAAAGCGCCAAGCGAACAAACGAGAAAACAAGATTGTTCTAACTGCTGAACACAGACAATAAATAGATGCACACACATTTACCAACATTGCCGAAATACACATGGGCCGAAAGCCCACACGTTCAACTTAGAACATGCAATGGGACTGGTTTAAACAAACTAGACTCTAGACTTTGCTGCTTCCACATATGCGACTATCCGACTATGCGAGTCTGCGGACATTTGAATACGACCAAGTTCGTTGTGTTCAGATTTTATAATGCATTAAGTTATTACTTAAAATCTAGCACGAGGTCGACCGGAAACTGAGAATTATTTCGCTTTTTATTCTGGAAGCCAGCAATTACAATAATGTTAAAAGCTACGACACTCGGCAACTCTAGTAGAGATGCTACTGTGTTATTACATTATTTGATGCAATTGCATGTAATGTGAAGGGGCTTTAAAAGAAAAATTGATTAACTTTTGGATTATAGTGCTGTTGTGCGTTATGGTATTTATTATATACTCAATATATATTTTATTAGGGCGGGACCTAAAGGTATGCGGGTAAAAAGGTACACCACCGATATCTCAAAAACAAGTAAAGTTAGGAATTTTTTAACAACATTTGAAAGTAGAGGAAAAAAGATTTATAACCAGCCATCATTTTCTTACGACGTCGCTATCGTGAGATAATTGGCAATGTTGAAAATCCATATCAAAACTATTTTCTTTGATCGTTAGTTTTTTTGGTTGTGAGAACTGTTGTTTAATTCATGAGACCTTAATATAATTTTTAAGTATACTATATTCATTTGTTTTATAAGATGAATCGTTAATTTGTATAATACTCTATAAAGGCTTACAAGTGGGTGGGTTAAAAAGGACCAACTAAACCTATTATATACCCTGACAAAGGTGTAAGCAATAAAAATATTAAATGAAAAAGTAAATTAAGTTAAAAGAAAAACATTTTTATCAAGGATAAATCATATAAATAGTTATTCTAACCCCGCTAATAAAATTATCTGATAAAATATCAGGTGACCTTGTACACAGGGTTATCTTTCTCAAAACTGTACTCATGAATTTTATATTTTGCGTTGAGTGAATATTTTAGCTAAATTTCGTGAAATCCCTTTATTATTAAAAATAAAACATTGGATCTGTTTGCCACGTGGCCATCCAATTTTCCCCAGAAGACAAATTATTGAAAAACAGCAAAAAGAAAAACATTTCTACAGTGATGAATTTGTTTGTTTGTGAAGTGTTATGTGTTATGTGATATGCTTATTTCTTGCGATATAATTTACATTTATTATTTATTTATATGGCAACAAAATGGTGGTAGTGTTCAAAACATTTTTAATTGTAGTTTGAATAACACGTTTTAGCCAAATCATTCCACAGAAATTAGAAAGGCATTAAATTATAGATTATACTTAGAAAAATATGAAATATTTCAAAAGATAATATAATTAAAGTTTTAATTTTTTAGTTTATTTAATACGATTAAAATCTATTTGAAAGTTCAACTCAAGCATTTTGCACGAATACAAACTTTTCGAAGGCGATAAGAGCCTGAATAGCCAGTGCAAAACTAAGAAGCAAATCTAGATTGTAGTAATAGGACAAAACTGGTGTTTTCATTAGTACTGGTCGATATATTTTATTTGGAATGTGTTCAAAAATTGTGAAGCTTAAGAATGTAGTACCTGCGTAAAAAGTTATGGAAAGGAGAAACGCGCATAATTATAAACATATGTCACTTAATAACTGAATTAAACGTATTTTACAACTCGATTACATTGAGCAAAATATATATAGACGCTTTACTTTTCGCAAAAAAAAACTCGCTGATTGATGGCTTGACAACCAGAAAGTTTATAATGGTATTTGCCTTTTCATTTAACGAAAGCTTTTCTGCGAAGTTGTCTTATGAAAACCACTTTATTTATTCAGCCATATTACACATGTTTGCTTCTTTATTGATTTGTAACAAGTTCGTAAGTTCTTATTTTGGAAACTTTATGGTGTATTAATATTGCTTCTGATGACATATCACCAGATTCATTTAAATCAGCATCTATATATTACCTTGAGGATGAAATCGTAAAATATAAATTAGTAGTTGAAAAAAAGCATCAAAACATGTTTTGAATAAGTCTTTTAGTTATTGATATTCAACATGTTTTTTTTTTTCAAATCACCTTGTCTATATAATAATGTAAGTTTTAAGCACAAAATGATCATAGCAGTTGTTTTATGTTAATTGATAGTGTTGAGCAAATGCCTGTTGATTTTTTTATCTTTTGTTTCTGTGAAATAAAAAAAAAGTTTTTTCAGATAAGTGCGAAATGTTTGGTTCACATTTTAGCCTAAACTCCTGAATCGATTTTAAATGTTCAAAAACTGTTCGAAAGATATTAGTTGGGAATCGTGCTGATTATTTTTTGGTACAGATTAGCCAGGCCTTTTATTCGTAATTGATTATTATTATTTTTTGCAATCTTAATGAAACCTTGTATGGCGATAGTACTCTTAGTTTTAATGAATATATTAAAAGGCTGAACCCTACAAGAAGTTGTTCAATTTTAAAAATTAAGTTTGCGGGAATCGGCAGCTTATTTAGAAAATACTCATGAACATATTTGTAATAACTTCTGAGTTTAGAATATTTGTCCAAATTAAATAACTTACAATAGTTCTTTACATTATGTTCTACGGCAACTGGGTATACTTATAAATCACTTATCAACTAACATATTGACATCTTATTGATAAACGCAATTATTTACACATATCGAGAAGTCAATGCAGCTTGCCGTAAAGCAATAAGCCACTCTTGCCTAGATTATTTTAATTAATTTATCGAGAAAAAAACAATTTATTCCGAATCACTTGAGTGTCTCCATGTAGACACGCAGTTCAAATCGTGTGATCTCTGCATATATACATTTGTGTTGGTTTGAATGGTATTTGGTGATAAATAAAATCTGTCTGAGCAATTGATATTTCAATCCCAATGACAAGTTGCTGGAGGGAAAGGAGCAAAGCGCATGAGAACGTGGCAACCACGAACGACTTAGAGGCGAACAACAGTCGAACATGAACCTCTGGCAAAGTGTCACCTTAGAGAAATTGACAGTAACAGATCGACGCTGAATTCGAAACTGGAATTAATTGCTGACAAACTTGAGAAATAGACTTTGGCACGTTTATATGCTTACGTTTTGCGGTAATTTCGATCACATAATTGCTTTGAATACTACGACAAAATTATATTATTGATTGGACCACTAAAGGTCCAATCTGACTTTGAGCAATTATATTATGAAAAGCAAACCAATTATAACGCTATTAAAAATCATGTCTTTTTTCAGTTATTATTTTTTACTCGAAATTTATTCATTAATAAAATTTTCTAGTATTTTACCATTTTACAATCCTGATTACATGCGCCAACTTTTGATGAAACTTGCCAACAATTTTTTTAACAAAGGCCCTCTCAAAGTTGACCGACTTTCAACAAAATGTCATATTTCTTGAAAACTCAGGGCGATTATGCTATTGTCTTAGATTGTAGTTCTACAAATGTTATTTACGGTTACGGTTTGAAAGTTTAAATGAATAAAATAAAGATTGACCACAATAATGAAAAACTGGTCATAATTTCACCAAACCTCTAGGTTGCACCTAAAAGTTCATAATTTGCAAACAAAGCGAGATATGTTTTTAAAACTTTTGTTAAGACGTTAGAATTTAGAATTTTGCATCTAACACAGTAGGCAAAATATTAGTATTGAGAGATTTGTCGAACAGTTTCACCTGTATTATTGTGTTATTTTTCAATAATATTATATCTATATCTATATCTGAATATAGATAATAAATTAACTTCCCGTAGGGTAAGTTATAGTTATCGCAAAAATTCGAATTTGAAAAGTTTTATATAGATATCTCTAGGTTTCTGAGGTTTCTGAACATTTTGGCATACTTAGAGATGGATGTGGGTGGGTGTGTGTGCGGATACAAATTCTGGTCGACGATTTCAGGAACACGGATCAACCGATTTGAATAATTCAAAAATCATTCGGTTTGTATTGATGAGGATACGTGCTGATTTGTTTTTGACATAGTCAGGTCTAGCCGTTTCGAAAGATATAAGGCAAAAAGAACCAAATATGGCAATTAAGTTTTTGAGAGAACGGAGCGTCGATTTGAACAATTCGAAAAACATGTCAATTTTTTGACAAAATGAAGTACCGTTTAAATTTTTGCGAACGCAAGTCTAGCGGTTTCAGAGATTGAGTAAAAAAAGTAAAAAAATGCATTTGGCGGTCAAAAAATGATCATTTGATATATGCACATCAAATTATCAGATATTTTATAAAGATTTGAAAAACAGTTCAGTAAAATTAAAGTATATAAAATTTCGAAATATAAAAAAAAATTAACTTTTCAAAAAAGTTATTTTTTTTTAATTTTGAAATTCTCAAAAATCTCATCTTTTTCAGTTTAAAAAAAATTTAAGTTTTTTAAAATTTTATATTTTTGATACGTGAAGTTCCAGCAATATGCCTTAAGGCACGATGCCATGCACCGCTGGTTGAAATTTAATTTATCAATTAATATAGTTATGTTAGGTAATGCCCTAAATGGCACTTACGGCTGACTCTACTCTATCTGAAAATTTTCTGTTTACGGAAGATGTGGTAGATATTTTGTTTGATCCTCTTTGCATACAGATCTGTACACATATAATAAAATTAATGATATCACTTAAAACCCCCTTTTGCGCTTTATGACTGCAGTATTACTCCAGATATCTATTTAAGAGACAAAACTCAAAAGCCAACTTTAATAGAAATATTTAAAATGAAAGAAAATACTCAGAATGTGCATCCTCCTGACGTTTGGCAAATTGCATAATTATATTTTCCAGAAGCAACGTCTGCCTTACGAATATAGTAAGGAGACGTGCAAGCCAGTGATACGAATAAGCTGAAAAACATCCCAATTTATGTTCATGTTTACGCTTCAGCATCAAGCGCGCACTGATTTCTATAAATATCCAATATTTTACTTTACACAACGTTTACTTAATTTTTCATTGAAAAGTGTTAAAAGAACACGAACCGCGTTTGAATTACGTTATTTGTAGAAAACCTCTTGTTTGGAAACTGAATTTTCTATATATTTAACTTCCCGTAGGATAAGTTATAGTAATCGCAAAAAAGCAAAATGAAAATTTTTATATATCTTTACGTTTCAGAGGTTTCTGAATATTTTGGCATACCTTAGAAAAAATGGATATATGTGTGTGTGTGTGTGCGGATACAAATTTTGTTCAAAATTTTGTGAACATGGGTCAACCGATTTGAATAATTCAAACATTTGAATCGTATTAACGGGAAGACATGCTGATTAGTTTTTGGTAAAGGCCAGCCGTTTCGAATATACAGAAAATTAGTGCCAACAATTGCATTTCAATTTTTGAAATAATGAAGCGTCCGATTTGAATTAGTTAAACATTTTATTTACATTGACGAAATGAAGAACTGATGAAACTTTTCGGAAGGTAGGTCTAGCGGTTTTAGAGGACCAAGTGATCATTAGACATATTGTCATTAAATTATCAGATAATTTATCGAGATTTCAATGAAATTGTACAAAATTTGTTTACATTTGTATGGGTTTCGTGCTAATTTATTTAACCGTTAGACTGCCTTGCGGCGCTTACGCGCTTCTATATACAGTTTTTAACCCTTTCCACTCGGATGCCGCCGCTCCGGCGCCAAAATTATAGTAATCGCAAACAAATCAAATTCAAAAAGTTTTATATAGGTATCTTTACGTTTTAGAGGTTTCCCAACATTTTGGCATACCCTAGGGATGTATGTGTGTGTGTGTGCAGATACAAATTTTGGTCGACGATTTCTATTTTCTTCAATGTTTGCAAATAAATTTAATGCTTCTTCAAAATACCCAACTTTTGGTACGGGAAATTCCCGCAATTTGCCTTAAGGAACGACGCTCTGCACCACTAGTTTACCATTTATATTAAACATGGTAAACACAAATATGAGTTCAAATAATATTAATCTCAACCTGAGTTTCAAAACGTTTGCGACATTGATATTATTCTTATTTTAAATTAATCATTCAGTCTCAATTTGTTATGGCAAAAAAAAATATTTTTAGCTTTTCAAAAAACATTGAAATATACTCGAACTACTGATTATAAAAATATACCAATTTTTGTTTTCATTTAATACTTCTGTCTTTTAATCAATATTTCATATTGATTTCTTTTTGTGAGAAACCCACTGTATAATTGTGTACAGTGTAGATTTTTTTTCGTTTTGAGTACGATGCAGTATCTACTATGAATATATTTTCTCTAATGATCTTGTTCAATAAATGATATTTCACAGATATCGAAATTCAGAATACTTTCATATTGAAGGTGGATTTTCTCATATTTTCTCATATTTTTGTATATAATACACTCAAGCGCATACACACACATACAAACACACACACGCACACACACACACACACACATATATATATATATATATATATATATATATATATATATATATATATATGATTTAATAGTTAATTTTGATGTTGAAATATATGAGTGAGTTCTTGAGGGCGATACATCAAACAAAGAAAAGCCAAAGATTTATAAAATAATCTTTATTTCCAAACGTTTCGACATTCAATTTAATGTCATCATCAGTGGATATTACGTTGGTTAGTTACATATAGAGAAGTGTACAACAGCACTAGAGATTGGCACTAACATTTATACAACTAACTTGTCAGCACTATGCATTTTTTATATAATTTTTTTGTATGATGTAAACAGAAAAATGATAGTTTTATTGAACAAAAATGTAAGTAGAATTATGTAGTTTCTGCCACGACTTCTGTACTTTGCTAGTACCGAGGCATGTATGATACATTGATACATGCCTCGGTACTAGCAAAGTACAGAAGTCGTGGCAGAAATTACATAATTCTACTTACATTTTTGTTCAATAAAACTATCATTTTTCTGTTTACATCATACAAAAAAATTATATAAAAAATGCATAGTGCTGACAAGTTAGTTGTATAAATGTTAGTGCCAATCTCTAGTGCTGTTGTACACTTCTCTATATGTAACTAACCAACGTAATATCCACTGATGATGACATTAAATTGAATGTCGAAACGTTTGGAAATAAAGATTATTTTATAAATCTTTGGCTTTTCTTTGTTTGATGTATCGCCCTCAAGAACTCACTCATATATATATATATATATATATATATATATATATATATATATATTTATATATATTTTGTGTATGTTTGTAAAAACAATCTCAACATAAGGAAGACTAAATTATTTGTTGTAGCAAATTTCAACTTTAGCGATATTAGGAATATTATGATTACAAACAATATAATTTTTTTTAAATCGTTAGATGATTTTAATATATTTTATTTTTTATTATTATTTGTTGTTTTATTATATTCATTCACTTATTGATTTATTTCATTGTATGGAAGCATTTCTGCAAGAAAATGGAAAAACATATGTTCAGAATTAGCGCAGATGTGTCAATATAAAACTTAATGTTCTGAATATGTAATATTTACAAATATTGAATACAGTTACATTAAATTGATAAAATTATACTTGATTTTTTACTGTATATTTAATTACCTGTTTTTGTTTAGTTTAATCACCATTTACAGTTTCATTTATTTCTACAAATTGAAGTGAAAATAACAATCAATTTTTTTTGTGAACGCATTCAAAATTAACATAATGCTAATATTATAATAACCCCAAGAATATTTCAATTAATTAATGAGAATTGGTATCACCAATTATTCACAATATTTTATAGTTAGAAGAAATATTGGTAATATGTTAAACTGTTAGTAATCAAAATCAGTTTGCATAATAATTGATGAATAATAACACTAAATTTTTATAAAAAAGAAGTTACTACCGATAATTTATTAATAAAGTGAAGATTATGATAAATTTCGAATTTTAAACAATACTGTTGGCTATCAAGAATTGAGCCAACCTGATATACGCAATGTGTTTTATTGAACACTGTGAATTGGAATTTTATAAATTTATATGAGTATATGAAGGTAGTCATATGGTTATTTCAATTATGTTTTGTAAAAAAATATTTCTGGAATTTTTATATATTCTAAAGAATGTAGATATCTCGTGTATATTTTTTTAATTTAATTCATGCTAAATTTTTCTTACCAGTCAATTAGTTCACGAATCATATGCTCAAAGAAATTTATTGAAATGTAATGTGTGCTTTACATTTAATTTATAGATGAATAATCAGTATCAATGCACGTGGATGATCAGAAATATAATAATCCGATATGAGCGGTTGCTCAGTAGAGCCGAGGTGCATCGAATATTCGTTCTATTTGTTTATCGTTTATATGCACGCAGAGGATATATTAAAACATTTACAACCTATAATGCATTTTACCGATTTGCAAAAGGTAAACAACTCACTTTTTAAGGGAGAAGCTGATGAGATGGGATTGCTTTCATCTAAAATTGCCTCAATTTTAAATTTACATTGAACGTTACAATGTATGAAATATAAAGATCTTATTCTATTTTTGCAGATTGTGAACTATTGTAATGCTTTTAAAAAGACTTATGTTCTTTATCACACCGCAATCCGGATTTTCTATGCTGTGTTTCTAAAAATACGGATTTACAAATAAGTTCAAAATAAAAAGAGATAAACTCTTACTGATGTATTAAACCTTTTGATATTTTAGTTGCTTTCAGATCAAAAGTTGGCAGATGGAATGAAATTGACGGAAATATCATGGAGACATAATTAATATATTTTGTCTGAAACTGGACATTTTTTTATTCTATAATTTTACCATTCACTAAACATTTTGTTATACAAAAAGTAGTAATAAACTGAAAATAATTGTTCAGTATGCAACTTTACATGAAGTAGTAACCTCAAAAGAATTATTTGCTATGCCATTAAATAATTTGATATAGATAATTATTTGGCTATATTTTACTTGCTATTTTTAAAATAATATTAGAAGTAATTTAACTTTTAAACCAACTTCATGTAGATAATGTGAACATACTGCCTCTTATCATGAGGACTATATATCACATTGTTACTAGACGTTTATTCACAATTGTTATGAAAATTAAGAAAAACATCGAGAAGCAGTAACTTCAGATTAATTAATTTAAAATAGTATATATATTGTGGGGAAATCAAGTAGGCAATTGGACTTGTTATTTATATTTTCATATTCATTACTACACCCACATTGGTGACCTACGACGATTGAAATGAAGACAAAGGAATATTATTTTTTCGAGGATTTAAGAAATACAGATTTTGACGCAGCACTATATCACTGGTCTTCAGAGACGACTCATAAGTTACGTCCAGTCCTCGGTTCATCATAGTTAACGCACTTACTATCTGAACCGGACTTTCGTGGTTACTCATTTGGTATACCCAGGCCTCAATGTTTATTGATGACAGAAAAAAATAATTTGGAGCCTAAACTTTTCATTGGAATGCAATTCAACCTCTCCTTGTCCGTTAACTCAACAAATCGTCTTTTGATGCTACCTCCCATTATCGGTGACAACGACGAGTCAAAACAAAATGACATAAATTATTTATTGGATTTCATAATTCTGGTCTCTTATGTTAAAGAAACCAATGATCCTGATTTGGATAAAGACCCAACTTCTTTCTCTGATTAGAACCCATCTGATACAAATGCAACGCCTGCAGAAATGGAAACTGTACCCATAAATAACGCATTCCAAACATTAAGTAATTCTGATATAACTAATACCAATTAGATCGAGGCTGAATCTTGGAAGTTTTACATGATTTTTATTCAGAATCTTATGCAGAGTATGGAGATGATGGAAGGTCGAATTACCTACCATACGGTGGATCTGCCGACAAAACATTGGAATTATTAATTGACCCACCACATTTTTATAACGTGTTTCCCTGTATTTTCTTTTTAAACTGTGAGGTCAACACTGGGCGAATGTGTGTGGGGAAATCAAGCAGGCTAGTGATTTGTAAAAAAAACAATTGGACTTATCATTTATATTTTCATATTCATTACTACACCCACAATATATATATATATATATATATATATATATACTCGTATATATATATATATATACTCGTATATATATACATATAATATTATTTTCTATTATATTTACAACTGTCCAGTTACGGACATTAATTAATAAAATAGTATATAAGAGAATTTATGGAAGAATATAAAAATCATTCATAATGCATTGATATATTTTCAAATAAAGTCAAATTTCCAAAGGCTGTTGATTCAATTTCCATCTTGGATAGCTTGATATCAAACAAATATCAGATCACTTAAGATTCTACATAGGGTCATTAAAAAAGCCACCTTTTTCTCCTTGATGTCCCTGTGTATTGTCATCATAACTACCTAAGTTAATAATTAATTATTAACTAAATGCATCACATTACTTGCATGTATTTTAGAATATATATTATTAATACAGAATATCATCCAGAATTGTAGGTGTAAACGTGTTGATCTAACTGCGTGTCTATGACCGTGGCATACCGCGTACAGTGCACTCTTGCACATTTAATGCAACATACGCGCAATTCAAAGCATTTTGCGCTTTGAAGCTTTTGTTAAAAATGCTGCCTGCGTCGAATAAACACGTTTGTATCGCTATAAGTGAGCATTATTGCAATTGATATTCACAGATTTGTTCAGAATTGTGGCATTCATAGCCGATTATACACTCGAAACGATGCCGGTTTAATATCTGTTGATCGCAAAAGCCGACATAGATATTTATGTACAGAGTCGCATTACTCATTAGTAATTTAACAGACTCCTATGAATAGAGGCGAATTTGCAGTATTATGGGCACATAATACAGAATAATTATAGTTTTTCGTACGTCTCGTAAGAGATAATTCAGTTTCTATGATGACTAAAACAATTAATGGACCGATTCTGCGCATAACAGAGAAATGTTACGGCATGGCTATGTTACGCTCCGACTCCCCATACATTATGCGAATGAATCATACTGAATGCTGTCAAAATATCATGTATTTGCTGTTCATTCCGGCGTTTTAAGCATAAACTGCAACGTCACTCGTATGTTACCTAAGAGGAATGAGAAACACACACTTATCTAACATCGTTTTTTTGACATTTGTGCGGCTTTTAGGTTATGTTTTGTATGAGAAAACCTGAGAAATTCGCCTGACTGAACACCAACCGCATAACTTTATTATATGTAATATACGTCTATATTACTATGGAAAATTCTTCATAACATGAACTTATCATAACATTGCGGCAGAATCGGTCCCTAAGTCTAACGTGATAAAATAATATTCACGGGTTTTAGATAAGTTGTAACATAAAATACATGATTACAGTATTCTCCTGGTGTGTCTGGATTTAATATAGCTTTTTCTATATGACACAAAAGAAGCACTTACTTTCGAAAATGCTTGATGACGAACTTGTTTTGTTAGCATGGTTCTCATTTTAACGCAGTTCTATTTCTTATTATTTCTAGTATTTTTAGTATAACATGTTATCTTCTCATTTTAATTAATATTCTGTTGCAATTTTCATACTTTTTCTAACTATTATGATGACATTTGTATCAAAAACCTTTCATCTTTCCACAAATATTTCAATGCATTTAAATTAGTTTCTTGTAGCTATGAAATAATTATCTAAGATTTTGCGTTGGCTTTCATACTCGCCGAGATTGTCCTTGGTCGTTTTAATTAAAATTAATTCATTAGTCGATAGAGCCGGAACTAATTTTAAAGCAAGGCAGATGTAACAAAAGGAAGTATATTCAAGGCTCACGGGTTTTTGTGTAGAAGTAATTGCAAAGCTTTTGGCAAGATTTAGTGTTCCGCGATTTAAAGGTTTTTTTACCTTAAAAAAATATGACGATCAAGAACTTTTTTTTTGTTATTCATTTTTTTGCGGTCTTTATATTTTCTATATGTTTATATGTTTATGTTTTTTATTTTTTTATCCTCTGAATTTATAAAAAAAAAAGTCGTTATTGATAATATTTTTAGGAAGGTTTTATGTTCTGTTAACTGTAACTATATATTTCGTTTTTATTAAATCAAATCATTAGCATAAATTCATAAATATATCCAAAAACAAGCTGTAGCTTTCTTACTTTTGTTTCTGTGTAAAATATTTTTAGTATCATTGTAAGCAATCAAATAAGCGATTAATATTATACAATTATATAAACAATTATGATATGATTGAAACAAATATGTATATAGAAATCCGTTTAGTGAGATAATTATTTTTTTAAGATATAATTTAAGATATAAGATGCTGGTACATTGAGAACATGTCTTACAATTAGCAACAATAAACTTATATAGATGGTACTCAATATTTGATATAAGAATACTGCTTGTGCACTTCTTTCTATTGCATCTACGTATGGTATTTTCAGTTAATTATGGATTGTAAAATAGTCATATTTTATAAAATATTTGATTGTATTCTCTGCATCCTAACAATATAGTACTTATTTGCACAGCCTCGTAGCTAAATATGACCCATAAGTCCACACGATTTTCAGATACATATATCTGATGTTATTTAATATATCTATAGAAATATTTAATAAAAGTTTTCAGTTGTTACAGTAAGCTACTAAATTGCAGTATTTTTCAGTTTTATATGTTGAATTTTTGACTTGATATGAGGATGCCTTGTTAAGTTTTTGTCCAGATAAATGCCTAAATATTTTTTGTGACATAGTGCTTTTAGTTCGTCATTTGTATAAACTGATGAGCAGTTAAGCTTTCTCAGAGTGCAAGCAAAATGCTGCAATAATTCTTAATTTATTAAAGATAAATCACTCAGTTTTCGTTATTGCAAGGTTTTTTCTACTAGTCAAATAGAATAACTCAATAATTTAAAGATAACATATATTTTATATCTTTTTTAGGTTGTTTGAGTGCATATAGAATTTCTAAAAGGACAAAGACAATGGTTGACTAACCTAATATATGGCGTTGTTCCTTGTGGTTTATAAAGTTCAATGTTATCGCTACGGCCATGTTTGCGACCAAGGATATACTATAATGTATAATAATGTAATAGGAATGAATAATCAAACATATTACGTAGTTTATACATTAACCGTCATAATTAATAAAAATAATAATAAATACTATCGAGGCACGTATGTTTAACATGACATGGTTTCAAACTGTAGATAGAAATTTGAGTTTCAGTAAATTAGACCAGTATGAAAATGGTAGATATATAATTTTAGGTTATTATAGTAAGAAAATAATAATAATAATGATATTATTGTAATTATTATTATTTTTATTATTTTTGTATTTATTATTGCAATTATAGTAAGAGGTAATTGCTGGACATTATATATATATATATATATATATATATATACTGACGTGCAAACTGAGTCTCGATTGCGGAAGAGGCAAAGTGTTATATCTGGAGTATATCTCTAAACGAATCAGAGACATGGACTCTAAGAAAAATCGACCAAAACTATCTGGAGAATGTGGTGCTGGACGCTAATGAAGAAGATAAAGTAGACAGATAAGATATCAAGTAAAGAAGTCTAGAGAAAAGTGGGTGAAGAAAGAACCCTTCCGAGGTCGATTATTAAAAAGAAAGGAAATTTCTACATGACGTCGTCAAAGGTAAAATAAAAAGATTAGGAAGAGGAAGAATGCAGATGTTTGATGACTTGCGAGAAAAAAAGGGAACTGAAGGCAGAAAGAATGGAAGCAGGATGGAAATGAAAATGCATAAAAGTGTGTAGTGATATAAAATGTTAATGAAAATTATAAACAAGGGAACTGAATGTGCGGTGTGCTCACACCATAGACCTGCCTTCTGGCCGACTACTATTCTATATTTTATCCTATTTTACTTCAGCGTACGGAAGTTAGTTTTTTTACTTCACTCTCTATGTCATGTATTACTTGACCACCGTATGTATTAAATGTCCAATGCGATGTTTTAAAATGTAAAAAAATCAGGAACGGAACTAAATCAGTGCGCTTCCGAACGGTGACGCAATTCGACCGCCCGCTCCCGGTTCGAGGCGAAGAGTCCCCGTGGGGGACATTAATAACGAAAGCCCCGCGTTTCGCAAGAATGCAATCGAACATAAAAAGCCTTATTGAGACTTGAAAATGCAGAAAAAAAGTAGAAAATGTGACCAATCGTACTGAATAGCTTCGAATGCATCGCTTCGATATAGATAGCAAAAAAATCAGATTAAAACTCCCACAGAGTCCAAGAAGCCATTGCTCTATGATTGATTTTACAACCGGTTAAATGCTACATAATATAAAGAAGATAAGGTTGGGTCGTAAAACGGAAGAAATATGATTTTTATTGCAAGAAATGCATTCAATATATGAACTTGGCTTTAAAGCTTTCTGTCTCAATTCACAAAGATTTATAAAATGTTTAACGTGATTCATATTCTAGTAATGTAACGACATTTCACATAAAACTATTTGTTGTTTTTTATTGTTCTTTTTTATGAGCAGGAGATGAAAATGTTTCAAAAATATCAATTTTTACAATTATATAGTTTTACTTTTATCTAATATAAAATGAAGATTGAGAGGGTTTTGTATATTAATAATAATTGATGTATATTTTTTTCATACATATGCACAAAGGTTTTCCATGACGTAACGGTTAAGCGCGCAGCTTTGTGTGAGTATGCTCCCTTGCTCTGGATAACCTGCAGGATATCATGCAATCAAGATTGCAATTTTTACTTAAAAATATAGATACAAAATATGTTTCCAATTGAAAATAGCCCATTTCGGGCACTGCGGTGTGAAATGGCAATGAGAAATAATAATTAATTGTTAATTAATAATAAATAATAATTAATAATAATTAATTGGTAGAAGTTTGAGACATTTGAATTTGATAAATTATAATTTATCTAATTCAAATATCTCAAACTTCTATCAATTACTTTCAAAACGTGATTTTTGATATTAACTTTTCAAGTAAGAGATTATAATTGAAGTGAATACTTTTGAATACTAAAACTAATTGAAAATTACGCGTAAAAATTGGCATTATTTATTAACTGTTTAAATACAACTTAGTACAAACAAAGTTTTAACGTTATGCGTTCATTTTTACATACATTTTATAATACCTGTTTGAAAGTTAAAATAATAAATAAGTAGATTAAAACGTTATATATGTATATAAGTTTCAAGCGATAACTGTTTGAGATTTGTATGTGATCATTTGTAATGTTTAAAACCCGAACAAACAAGGCGAAATAATATATACCGAGCTATTACTTTGTCTTACAGTATACTTATACTATTAACAGTTCTTTATAGTAGTTCTTAAGACATTGTTTTACTTTAAATTACAGCGAGATTTTTTCCTATTTAAAGTACGATGCATTAACTTTCACGAAACACAATAGAAACGCGAAGGAGTGGTATCTCTGGGGAAGATTTCTGTTTCTTTGTGCGAAAAAGTTCTTTTGTGCAAATCTTTATAATTTTTTATTCCTAATATGCGACATTCTGATAAAACACCAAAATATATAACAATTTAAAGAATCTTTTTCCCACGTGGAGAAAGAGATATCACAGAATGGAAGTTCCCATAAAAGTTTCTTTTCCAACTTTGTGACAGAGAATAATGAAAACACATCAAAGCATTCGTCAAGAGTTTATAAGACTTTTCCGGTACTACGTATGGAATATGGTAAATTTTCATGATAAATTGTAACCGAGCTAAATATGTTATTCTCATAATATAATTTATGCTGAAGTTGCAAAAGATTTCATAACTACGTGTGTCGTCTTTTATGTATTTGAAATAAATTTCTGGGTAAGTGTACAATATGAAAATAAATTATATGATGTACATTTTCTTAACGATTTTTGTATGAGTACAAAATAATTATTGCACATTACACCGATTTGAAAAATTAATTTTGTTTAGCAAATTTATCAATATATAATCGATGATAATCGCTCATTGAATATCAAATTGCATATTTTATTAAATGCAAATAATATTTATTTATTACATATACATTTACATAAATAATTATAATGATCGGTAGTACTGCCTTAGGGCAAGTCCGTGAGCTGAGTTAAACTCCTACTTGACGAAGGGAATAATAATGTGAGATATTTCCCATTGCCATTTCACACCGCAGTGCCCGAAATAAGCTATATTTTCAATTGGAAAAATATGTTTAACTTCCCGTAAGATAAGTTATAGTAACGCAAAAAAACTAAAATTAAAAATTTTATATATCTTCACGTTTCTAAGGTTTCTGAACATTTTGGCAGACATTAGAAAAATGGATGCATGTATGTGTGTACGGATACAAATTTTCGTCGACGATTTCGAGTACACCCATCAACCGATTTGTATGATTAAAAAATCATTCGGTTCTAATAACGAAATTATAAATATAAATTAATCATTAAATGGTTTATTAATTCAAAGTGCAAATATGTTAATGATATTTGTCCTGGTGATATATTTTGATTTTTAATGTAAAATTATTTAGCGTTCAGAGATGTATCTTTAAAACATTTATTTATACAATCTCTTGTTTAAATGATTCATCTGACTCTTGTTTTTTTGTCACAAGAAAAAATTACCGAAATGACTTGAAACTTTTTTACAATAGAGTTCCATTGATAGATCTAGATAAATCGATATATTTATTATTTTTTGAAGTGGAATAAATAGTTTTGGTGCGATTACATTCGAATACCGTATTAAACCTATTATTTTTATTCTATCTATTATTAAATTAGTTTTCATAAAAATAATAAAAATAAATAAATAAATAGTTATCTGTAGCATTAAATTGATTTTGCTATGTTATTAATTACTTATATACTAGTGAATGCAATCCATCACCCTAAATAATGGGTTGTCAAATATCTCCCTTCCGCTTTTTTGCTCTTGGTTTATAATACAAAAAGGCGGAAGGGAGATATTTGACAACCTAATATTAATTGAGCATAAGATTTCAAATGAATTATTTCTACAATACAAACTATTTTTGAATACTACTTTTATTTAAAACTAATTATCTGGTTATGTATATAGTAAAAAAAATGCACTGGCTATTTCTGGAATGCATGAAGAACTGCATAAAAAGATCTTATAATAAATAGTGCAATATTGTGCACTCCATCAAGGCTTTAGTGAGAAAATTATAAAATTAATTTCACGTTGAATTGAATCTCAGTATTCATCTTTTAATGAAATACCATTATAACTTTAATTAAATTTGCAGGAGTATTACTTGTAAACGAAAAATTAAAAAACTACCTTAATGCAGGTATTCAGACGAAATAATTATTGGAACATACGGGTGTTGGATTTCTTTTACTAAATCTTGGATAGATTATATATATATATATATATATATATATATATATATTTATATATAGATGTGTATATATATAGATATTTTTTCATTAACGCAAAAGTATCAATATCACCTTTCTATTATCATCAATGACAGTCAGTTTTTAATTAGCAAAATAAAGTAATATCTATATTATAGTAACAAGTAAAATTGAACTAACTCAAATTAGTAAAAAATATAATGTAAAAGCATTTTGTGTCCATAAATAGGCGAACGAATATATTCTTTATATTTGTTTTCTCTAAATCTTTAAAGGGTCATTCATCACGTAAAGATCAAAGTCCGTTGGAAGACTTTGTTGCACCATACATTTCGATATTTCAATTTTTCTCATCAGAGGATATTTTATATTAGAGTTTCGAATTAATTTATAAAATTGTACACTACTGTTATAATTAATTATTGTATATAGTTTTGAGCCTATTTATCGTGAGTTAAACATATAAAATATATTATTTTGCACGTTTTAACCACATTATTTATTTACAATACATAATAAATGCAATATGAGAAATAATTATAAGTAAAAGTTATGTACACCAAATAAAAATCACTAAATAATCACAATTAGAAATACAAATTAGTGATAGTATATATCACTAATAAAATAAAACAGAAACGTGTCCAATCGCATCATTTCACATGCAAATTGAATTGCAGCGCAAGCAACGTGTCATTGCATATTCAAGCCTGGTGGGAAAAGAAGATGTTAGATTGCCAATTGCAGATTTACGATGGTTAATTTTTAACTATTACAGTTGTTACAGTTGCAACTACTTTATCATCGAGTAATTTTAATAAATTACTAAATAGTACAGTAGTTACTTTTACAACTACCTTATCATCGATTAATTTTAATAAATGATACTAGCAGCAAATCTAGGATAAACATTTTTTATATTAACTTATTAAATGATTAACTTTGAAATAATTCAAATTTATGATTATTTTTATATAAGTAAAATTAATTTTCGAAGAATATGTTCTCGAATGCAATAACTACATTCACTATGGTTCACTTCAGAAACATGATCAGTGATTTGACCATTAGGGGTTTTTGGTTTGTCATATATTATTTTTGCGTATGTTTTGTTACAGAATTTTGTGCAAAGTCACTTATAGGGTTATTGACCAACATTGTCTATTTCAAATATAGTTTTTTTACATGAATTTTCATCTTGATTACTTGATCGTAAATTGTGATTCGTAACTTATTATGCCAATTATTTATACATATATAATCTGCACGTCAAATATCATAAAATAAACTAACACAAATATTTTGAAATGAATATGCAAGCAAGTATATGCGTAATAAACAAGTAATATTTGCATTTAATAAAATAGTGGCATAAAAGTCTAATTTGATTTTGAGCAATTATATTTTGAAAACCAAATCAATTATATCACAACAAATAGCACATATCAAACAAACAACTATATGATTATGTTTAGTAAAACTCCTAGCTAATTTATCCTTGTATAATTGTGCTTTTTTGTGCTGCTTTTCACCAATATGTTACCTGATTCTTCTCGCACATAGGCGGGGTAAAATGGGCCAGAGTCAAATAGGTACAATGTCCTATTTTTAATTTAAAAGGAATTTTATGAAATATTAGCTATATTATTCAATCAATGCAAAATAAAGAATTCATGAGTACATTTTTTATAGAGAGAACGTTGTATATAACCTTGATTTGATATTTTGTGAGAAATTTTCATGTTGCAGAGATGGAATATTTATTTATTTAATTTATCTTTTGTAAAATTGCTTTTGATCAACTAAAGTCACTATATTGTTTATTTTTCTATTATCATCTTTGTCAGGTTAAAGGTTCAGTTGGTCCTTCTTAACCAGCCCACATTCTAGAGGTTATATGAAAAAGCTGTTGAACCTAACTTAAAATTAACAATACATCTTATAAAACAATTTAATAAAACATGCTTAAAAACACATCCAAAAATAACAAACAACGAAAGAAAATAGTTTTGTTATGGTTTTTCAAACATTGCCGTTTATCTCTCGATAGAGACGTCGTAAGAATCAAAGTGATGGCTTGTTATAATTTTTTTCCCTATATGCTCAAATATTTTTGTTAAAAAATTTTTAATTTGACTTGTTTTTGAGGTATCGGTTTTGGTATTTTTTACCCGCAAACCATTAAAACCCGCTCTATCTTGCTTGATTTTTCATTACTAAAATTTTTATTATCATTACAAATTCAGTTGTTTAAACTGATTTATAGTTTGATGCATAATGGAAATAATCCAATAATAATAATTAGTAAATTATAAAAGTAATTAATAATACAAATTCAATTTATAAAAATTAGTAGGCATATCTATATGCAATAACTATTTTATACATCCACTTCAAATTATTCAAAGGTAATTGAATAAATTTGTATACAATATATTATAGAAATATCTATATAATACGTCCTTGTTCAATTCATAGTTGGAAACACTCATATGTTGGTTGAAGACAGAATAAACTGCGCTGCAGCTCAGTTTCTGTTTCATTTTCAATTACACTTGTGTCCACATGTGTATTGTTTGCACCAGGACAACTAATTCTTCGGAGACTCAATCATGTAATCATCATTAACAATTCTGGCACATTCTGATGTCTGGATTACAGCATCCCGTTTCGAAATTGGTACAATTGTACACAATCAGTGAATATTCTCTTTGTGTGGTGTTACTTTTGCCACCTTGCACGTCCGCCGTCCTAAGCACCCCGATCTCGTGCTCGCCATCGCCATCTAGTACACTACATACTATCATATGGACTAATGTAATTTAGGCTTAATGCGTATGTGCAGCACACGGACACAATTCTATGTGGAGATAATGCCCCAGCATTATTAGTATTTGTGTTTTCACTTACCCAAGTTGCAACATGTGGATGATAGAACGCAGGGAGAATGTTTGCTTTAATAATACTTACAATTAGAGAAGTAATCACTGTTTCATCATTTCAAATGTTAAATCTACACATATAACCATATTATGATATAGTGATAAATTTTACCTTTTCTTTCTCACTTTAAATACCTCTCTCATAAATTATTAACTCACCTTATTTAATCCTTTAGCTACGAGAGTGTTTTTCGCAGGAGTGTCGCTGCTGTACGGAACAGCGTGTCCATCACTAGTGCCACTGAACAGATCAGACACAACTATATATTTTAAGATATTTTTATTATTATAAATAAAAATATATTGGAAAATTAAAAATTACACTTATAATTAGCTAAAATTTACAATAACCATCAAAATTACGAATAGTTTAACTCGTAGTAATAAATCTTGTAACAAAAACTCAAGGACATAGGGTCCTTAGATAACATTCTGTTCTAAATCTTCATTTTTATTTTTTTGTTATAATTTAATTTTTATGCGCTTTGATAAAAACAACAAAATAGTGAAATTCCACTTAAAAATATTTAATTATAGTCTGTATATATGTGATTTTTTTTGAAAAGAAGTGATTATACATGGATAGTAACGAGTTAATCCAAATAATTTTTACGCATTTCTAAACAACGTGTTTTTAAGTCAATTTTATGATATATTTTATTTGAGTTTTATTATTAAATATATCTATTTTGTAATGAAATACAAAATAATATCTATTATTATTGATTACGGCTTGCTTATGAATAAATAAATAAATAAATGAATAAATAGCATGAAGTTGATAAGATGATATCAACAACGAATATTTTGTGCGGATAAATAATTTTTATTATTTTAAAAAAATGAATAATATGTTCATTTGTCATTTTTTATGTGAAGAAGAATTAATCAAGTAGAAGCGGTGGAGTAATCATATACCTATCAATGCCATGTAAAGGGTTGTTACGTATTATGCTGAAAAGAATGGATAATATGGGCATATTGATAAAATATCACAAGTTGCATTACCAATATGTATTTTTCTATTCATAGTATGATGATATTTATGTATACGAAATTAATTTTGTACGAGTTAATTCCAGATTCGATTCAAATCTAAAACATAAATTTTGGATTTGAATTCATCGATAGGTGGTAGTCCCCTAGTAGCAGACACCTAAGGTTATTTACAAATAAATCAAAAAATATTTTACGAAATGTTTATCAAATTATGATTTTTGTTAGATAACAAAATTAGAAATCAGACTAAATTAACTAAACCGCAATCTTTAAAAAATAATTAATACTATCAATGAAACTTTGGTATAACAAAATAACCTGCATTGGTCGCATATGTAGCCATCTCCTCACTCTGGAATGTCTGCACATGTGTCTTTGACGAATATTCTTATTTATTGCAAAAAAGTCAATATTCATCTACCCTTTTGGCTGGGCCACACCGATGCTCTCAGCTGGTGCATTCACCATAAGCTTTTCATTCTTTGACTAGGAAATACGAAAAATGGGGGTATGTAGTAACCGTTAGCACTCATACAGAACAAAATTACATAATTGGAATAAATTATGACACCACATGTTGTTCATCAATAAATATATTATCTCGAAATATTCATTTAAATTATATTACTTCCATTATTATTTGATTCATGAATTGCATGAAATATAATGTGCGAATTGTGTTTACTGAAAACATATGGTTTTAATAACAGATGGTTATAATGTAACAAACCCTAATCTCGTGCTGGTATGTCACTTCATCTCTAATGACCCGCAGTATTCCATACTCCCATCATGTGTCAAAATTTCCTTGCCGCCACTAGCTCTTCGTCGATTAAGTTGGTTCATTTTCATTACCTATGCGTTATTAGTTTCGTCTACCTGTTTGAATTGATACATTTCTGGTAAACCATTGAATCTACGTTTGTATCGCGACCGCACATACTCGCTATTTTAATCGCATGTGTCCACGTGACCGAATTTATGAGGTACTCCACAGCAATGCGCTCGCCGCGCTCTCATGTACGTTAAAATGCAAACAGCAAGCGGCGAGTGCGAACGAATTAGATTTAGGGTCAATCGATATTTTGTTTCATTCACAACTTATACACCTGTTATATAATAAATATTTTTATTTTCTTACAGTCATCGTGGAAAAATAACGATATATGTCATTTACACATATTAAGTGAAGTAGAGCGGGACTTAAAAGCGTATTCCATGGCTATAGAGAGAAAAAGTTGTGTTACAAGTCATTCACTTTAATTGGTCGACTACGATGTCATAAGAGAACGGGCACATTGTCAGAATTTTAACGAAAGTATTTATTCGTGTTTTTAATTATTTTTGGTTTAGTTAAATGTTGTTTAGTTTACAAAATGAATATAATTTTAAAGTATACTTTATTTAATTACTTAATAATATGTATTATTTTTATTTTAAAATCAACCGTTTTTTTATATATCCTCAATAAATACTTACATGTGATTAGAAAAAAGGATCCTGAATGGTAATGAATAAAGTATACTGGCAAAGATGTAAACAATAAATAAATATAAAATAAAAAGGATATTAAGTTAGAACAAGGAAGTTTACAAAAGAAGTTTTACGATTTACACCACTTGTGACGATGAATATTTCTGTCAAGTACCAAACTAGGGTTATATATGAATTAATCTTTGTAAGAAATGAACCCATAAAGCTTGCATTCGGAATTGGTTAAATAATGTAACTGTTATTTTGTAAAGACCTCTTAAAATAAAAATAAAATGATATCTGTTTGCTTTTCTACTAAGATTATTCTTTTCCACATTCAATAATTTGGATTTGCATTTTCATATTAGATTTTTTACATAAAATTCTCATTTTGTTTCAGTTACATTACGTGCACTCTTTTTATAGGACGGGCGCAAAGTTTCAATTTGACTTTAAGCAATTAACTAAATTAACTACAACAAAACAAATAACACATATCAAACAAACAACTATCTAACTAAGTTCAGTAAATATCTAACTATCTAACTATGTGTTTTTTGCTATTTTCTAAAAAAGCAATGTAAAATGGGACAATCAAGGGGTAGACAGATTCAATGTTTTATTTTTGATTTTAAAAGGATTTTACGGAATGAAAGATACGCTATTCGACCAATTCAGAGCATAAATTTTATAGATATATGTTTCACAAAGTTAATACTGTGTACAAGCATGGTCTGGTTTTTCGTCAGAAATATTCATCAGCAGAGTTGGAATAACTATTAGTTCAATTTATTTCTTGTAAAATTGATTTTTTCAGCTGAATTTTCATTTTGATTTCCTATTTTTATTGTTTACGCCTTTGCCAGGGTAATGGTTCAGTTAGATCTTTTCTCCTCTCCACATCTAAGTTATTATTTAGGTTCTTTAAAAACATCCGTTAAATCTAAATTAAAATTGGCAATACATCTTATAAAACAATTGAATAACGTCTATATAAAAAATATATTGAACTCTCGTAAACAGTGAGAGAAAGAACAGTGCTACAACCAAAAAACTAACAACGAAAGAAAATTCTTTTGTTATGGTTTTTCAAATATTGCAGTTTATCTGCTGATAGCGACTTCGTAGAATTAAGGTGATGGATCGTCATACATATTTCTATTAGACATCCCTCTATTTTTAAATATTGTTGCGACTTTATTAACTTTACTTGTTTTGAGATAAACTAACTTTACTTACTTTAAGATTTCTAACCTTATTTGTTTTTGAGATAATGGTGGTGGACTTACTCTCGAACCTTTGGGCCTCGCTCTACCCTATAGCTTTTTGATAGTTTTGTAACTACCATCACATTGAAAGCCAACATTATGAAAACATAATTTTTCAAAATACGTGCACCGAGAATATCAACTCTTTTACATGCTTTTATTTGAAACATGTTAATGGACTGATTCTGTCGCAAAACAGACCAGTGTTATTGCAAGGCTATCTTATGAAGAACTTTTCACACAAAATATTGATAAAGGCCATGCAGTTGCTATGCAGTCAGGCGATTTTCTCAGGTTGTCAGTTAGAAAACCTAACCTTGAAGCCGCACAAATATCAAAAATAAATAATAGGATCTTAGATAACAGGGTCTTTCTGACACAGCTTCATAACATACGAGCAACGTTGTAGTTTAAAATGCCTGAATTCACAGTAAATACATGACATTTTGACAGTATTCATTATGATTCAGTACCATAATGTATAGAAGATGGAACGTAACATTGCCTGGCCATAACATTTTTCTGTTATGTGGCATAATCGGTCCCTAAGTTACCACGGGAGACTGATGTCATAACATAGCTTTGTTAGGAATAGGCCGATGAGTAAGTAAGGTTTTTTTTTTATGTGCGGCTTTGTATAATATGTCATTTGTGAACAATTTCAATTTTTCTACCGTATTATTTCGTATAAGTTTGAGAATACTAGTCATCGTTCCCTCGACGAATTTATATTTTATGGATATGGAGATATATATGTATTTTTGTTCTTATCCTCCGCTCATAAAATTTGTAAAGTGCTGCGCGCTGCGTCTGTCATTCCGATACATTGAGCGCATACGTGCATGTATTTCGAAATTTCGTTCTAGCACATTGCACGGAAGACACTGTGATATTTAATATTACAAAATTTGATATTCTTACAACTATATTTACATTATTCAAATGTTCTTCTACTATTGAATTCAGCATATGAAGCGTATCAAATGCATATGATGCAGTTCTTCAGGACGTTTACCAAAATGGATTTGAATGAAAATTTATTTCATACCATAACATTACAAGGGAGGACATATCTTACGATAATATTGCATTATGGCAGATATAATGTTATAGGTGGAAATATTTTTATTGAATTTATGCAAATAACTTATACTTTGATACGTACATTATATCAACGAAGATTTTATTATAAAGATATCTAATCTTGATTTTTAGACAATGAATTTCATATCATATAGTTTTTAATTATTCAAACAAATTGTCAAAAAATTTTAGAGCTTTGGAATTTTTCAAAGCGCTTGATAAAGTCAAAAATACTACATTGTTTTAAATTTTAAATATTTTTACTAGGTAGGTTTAGTTGCCAAATTGCTTTTATTATTTGAAACAAAAAATGTACTTTTGTCAAATAATGTTTTTTTCCAATTTTATCATCAACTATCAGCATTGAAGACTCGAAACTTAGCAACTGTACATTGCTTATTATTAGGCATTTTAAATCAATATTCCGAAAATATTATTCGTTTGGAGCAAGCTTAAGATGTAAATCTTAAGCTTTGCTACATTTTAATATTTTATTACCATCTAAGTGTTTTTATATTAGACGCTCAAATATGCCGGTTTTCGTTCTCATTATTATTATATACATCATTAGTAATATAAAGCTGCTTAAGTTCTAGCCGATATTCTAGCAATTTGTCTCAAGACACGATGTCATACACCACTATTTTTTCTTGTGTTAAACTTTCCTTTCGTTTTCATATTTTGTCTTGCGATTAGTTTAGTTAGATTTTTCTTTATCTATTTAATTGTCACTTGACAAGGACAAGAGATACGTGTCACAACCCTACCCACAAAATTTGTCACAAATGTACCTAACGCACACTTTTGAAAAAAAAAATCATTGTTGTGATTAACAATGAGTTAATTTTAACTACGCTAAAACTGATTCCTGGTAATTAACTACTAACGTTCAACTTACAGCAGAATAACAAACAAAGTGATCTATTCATATACAATTAGGAGTTATGATTAAAAGAATTCGAACATAAAAACTTACTTTTGACTCTTCAAAAGCAATGCGATCTACAAATCATATTAATGTAGGACAGCGACTTAATTCAATAATGGAAACTGATTCAAACAAATATACTTCATTGACGACTGTCACTCTCGTACCCTATGTATATATATATATATATATATATATATATATATATATATTTATATATATATATATATATATATATAGAGTTTTATATATTAATATACATATATACATTGTTATACATTTATATACGTGTTTGCATTTTTATATATTTTGATATGTTACATTTTTATATATCAATATACATGTTTACATTTTTTTATATTCATATACATATTTCACCTTTTTATATATTTATGTTTTATAAAATATTTATCAAGACGTAACATATTTAATGGTAAAAACTTAAAATTCTTTGCACGCTAGAGAGTTCTGTGAAAATTCACTGCATGAAAGATATATATCAGCTAATCTAAAAAATAAGTGCAGAAATTAAGAGGAAATAAATCTCGAAGTTTAAAATTAAGTTTAGGTGCAGGAAAAATTTAAAATTAAGTTTAGGTTTACATGATAATTCAAACGAAGAACTCAGATGTCTAATGACAATCATCTAAAGATCAAAAAACTGCGTTTTAGCTTTAGTTTTAATTGTATTATAAAGATGGTAAAGAGTAAAATGTTTCAAGCGAATGTTACTCGCTATGGGATAATACTAACCATGAAGATGCCATAGAGCAGTTTCTATGACTTCCTTCTTGAATTTAGAAATCATGAACTTCGGACGTCGGAGAATATTTTCTATTATAAAACGCATCAGAAGCGACCGAGCTAGAATGTTGCTCAGAGCGTTTCTCATATTGAAAAATAAATTCCATTGTAAGCTGTGCCGTCGCCTTCTACATTATTTCGTGCATAGTGTTGGATGGATAATATAAGAAACATCTAAGTGTTGCATGTATTTATGATCACTGAATAATAGGAAGATCAGTAACTCGATTCGACATCTCTATTTACAATTTAGTTTTTCTTAAATCAGCGAATTTTGCCTCGTCTGTCGGCCCCCGTGGTAAATTTTTATAATTAAATGGCTTATCGTAGGCCTATAATATTTTAGTATGTAATTTCATACTACGACACCGCCGTCGCGTAAAGCTAATAAACATCCGATTCTTCCTTTTCTGCAAAGACCATATATGGTTTTGTCATAGATTCATCTGTGATTGTTCGTACTATTGGAGATTTTACTTTCACCCAAGCAAATTAAAAAGCTTGCCGTGAATAAGGAAAGTTACCACTGCATACCAGTCCAAAATAAAAAAAAACATTCTTGATCCATCATTCATAACGATTTGTTTTAGCAAATTACTGATGAATTCCAGATATTGAAAAACGTTTTGTGTGTCCAAAGAGATGTTCTGAAAATTAAAGACAGCCACTTTTCTATGTGCTGGTATCACATTTGTTGAGCAAATTGGTGGAAATGATGATTGGTTAACCTTAGATGTATCCTGGTTTAATTTCAATGGAGAAAACTTCGTGTGAGAACCACACGAGTAAATGGAGATTTTAGGAATTCTGATGATTTTTGTTCTATCTAGGCGCAATCTGTTAAAATATCATTTAAATTTCCTTGTAAATAAATATTTTGGTGTCACATATGGTGGTTGTTGTATTGGGCCTACAACTAAAATTTTCAAATTTTTGAAATAAAATATTAAATATTTTAGAAATGACACGCAATATCCGGCGGCGCCAAAAAAAAAGGTCCTTCACTGCTCGAGTGATTGCAGCCTTCTCCGTTGATAAAATCTCATTAAAATAGAACATATTTTCTGTACAAAAGAATAAAAAATTGACAAAATGGCGCCATGTTGAAAAAAAAGTTAAATTTTTCCCAAAATTTTGATCGTTTTTGGTCGGCCAAAATTCGATTCTTGATCAAATGAAAAAACTGGAGGGTCATCGTATGGAGAACTATATGAAGGAAATGCAAAATTTTATAGCAATCGGATCATTTGTCTCCGAGTATAATCACTCCATAGCAAATTCAAAAAAATTGTTTCGAGAAAAACTATGTACTATATACTATATTTATACTCTATTAAATGGCTGTAGCTCAAAAACTATTTCAGATATTCGAAATATGAAAATATTTGCAATTGGATTTTTTGAAAATTTTACACTAGGTGTGCCCTTAAATATATACAAATATTGTTCATTTTGCTGTTGAATAGTCTAATTATGAAATAATTTTCACCCAATCAATTAATTACAGCATTATGTGATTTTCCATAAATGATTATAAATGCTATGTTTAGAAGCCAAAAGTTTGACAATAAAATGAAAATTTTCTCTTTCGATCATAATAAAAATTATACAAAATACCGGATAAGAAAAAGTGTGGATTTGAAAGAGCGAGAGCAGTACGTGAAATTGCATAACTTATTCTAGTTATTAATACTTTTGAATTACGGTTGAATTATTCAATATTTCTCGTTGACCCAGTAACCTCATACAAATAGCAAGCCTTTTTCCCGATATACATTCTGCAAGTTAGCGCGATTATAGATATAAAATTCTACGATACGTTAAAGCTACTTGAAGCTGTGAAAAATATTCGACGAAGGAAATTGTATTGGAAAACTAAAATTACGATCTAGAAAAGAGCGTAAAAGAGATTCCGCGATATTTGCTCATGCGCATGTGGGACGAGTAGTTATAGAAGGCGAGGTGTTATTCCGTCATAGCTAGGGTGGAAAATTTTGTATGAATCTCTTGATGAAACGAAAACGATTTATCCGAAGACTTTTAATATAAGATAATATTTTCTAAAATCCTCACTCAATATTATGCAGACTTATACGTGATATCAAATACTTTGGCAAAAATAAGATTACACAAGTTGTAATACATATAGTTTAATTATATTTGGTCGTTATTATTATTATTCCTTATGCATATTTATTTCTCTAGAGTAAGTGAAATCGAATAATTTTTTTATATATCTTTACATTTCAAAGTCTTCTGGACATTTTGGCATACGTTAAAATAAATGGATGTATGAGTGTGTGCGCCCGCGTGTGTGTGTATGGATACAATTTTTTGTGGACAAATTTGAGAAAACGGACTATCCGACTTGAATGATGACTTAAAAACATTTGAAGACTATTGATATGTGCTGATTATTTTTGGGCCAATATAGGTCCAGCCATTTCGAAGATACGAGCAAAAACTGCCAAAAATGTTAATTAAATGTTTTAGATAACGGAGCGTCCGATTTGACTGATTCAAAATATTTTATTTGTATTGAGAGAATGAAGAACTTATTATTATTAATTTGTGAAAGGCAGGTCCAGCGGTATCATAGATCAAATAAAGAAAAAAATGCCAACTGCCGGTCAAAAATGGCCATTAAACATATGCACATCAAATTATCAGATATTTTATAGAGATTTCAATATTTTTTATTTTCAATAGCATTTAGAATACAGTACGATCCTATGAGCTATTTGGCTTTTATCATTTACTGACACACATACACACACTTTCAAACACACATAAAAATTATTGTGATAAATATTATAACGATAGTTGGAGAATCCTCCAATGAGTGATTTACTAATTCTGTTCATATATACAAAAATGTGGTAGTGTTAAATGTCTTCAATATTATTTTTGGACAGCTTCTGTTTCAGCCGTCTTGAAATTGGTGTGTTAAGAAGCTAAGTGACTATTAAATTTGAATAATGTTACAGTTTTTGAAAATGTTTGTCGCTGTTCATTTTTATAACTCTCATAAATTATATTTTAAAATCGTCGTGTAAGGTCTTATTGCTTATGAACCATGGAGCATTAGTAATCTGTTTCAACATTTTAGACTGGGTATGTTGCATTAGCACAATGTTTGATATTAAGTACCAGTTTTGTTTATATTTTTTATGGCTTGCGTACCAATGTTTATAGGTTAGACTGAGACATGACAATTTCAAATAAATTAAATATAAATAAACAAAATTTCAAAAAAGTCTAGTTTTTCAAAATATTTCAAAAAACTTTTAAGCCTTTTTTTAAATTTTAATTTTTGGTACAAGAAGTTCTAGCAGTTTGTCTTAAACACGATGCCATGCAACCCCATTTTTTTTAGTTTTACACCATTTTGTATATCTGATCAATCATATCTATGTCGAAATATCATCTGGTATATCATCTGGTAAAAAAATTGTTTTTTGATTTCCGTAGCACCCATCCAAATACTAACATTTGCATCTCCTATTCCGCTCGAACTAAAGAGATATAGTTTTCGCGTCGCGACCGCT